>NC_089767.1:16202649-16222649 GCF_040412425.1 Macrobrachium rosenbergii | reverse complement strand
CTCAGCTGTTTATTGCTTGATGGTCCTATTTGCCTTATTGTTACCTTGTTTTCTCCCTTTTATCTATTTGTGTTTTAATTTGTATTTTCTCTCCTTTCAATAGTCTTGTTTTAGCTCCCGTCTGGGTAGGTCTTTGTTTTAGTGTCATGGTGCCTCAGATATTTTTAAAAGAATTAGCATTTTAAATGAGACAATACTGTAGTGTTTTTAATCAGTTATTGTAATAAATGTTTTTATGATAATTATTGAGTCAGCTCGCTGTTTTTCAGCCTTGAAAATGCAACAATGTAGTTGTGAAACGTCGGCATTAGGAATAAACTATCAGCTGTATTGAGTGCCTTTCCCTGGATACTGAGTTATATATATATATATATATATATATATATATATATATATATATATATATATATATATATATATATATATATATATATATATATATATATCAGTTCAGTGACCATAGAAAATATATTCATACTTTTAAGCATGAACACGTCGCACTGGTGGAAGAGAACCTAAATAAATTGTGATACTAATATCAGACAGTCAAATCTTCTGTTTTAACGTGCTTTTTTTCCCATTTGTATGGGGTAAGCACGATGCCTTCTTTTGAAGGACTTTGATTTGGCTTTGGGGGTAGACCGTAGTCTCGATCGGCTGCCCTACCTGTCATCGCTTAGACCCCGGTAGCGTATGTACATATATTGTACCAGTCACCAGCGCCCTTTCTCCCAGCAGCGAGAAGTTGTACCAAAAAAATTAAAAATGTGGAGCCTCTGCCACTGGGGGTCGGGGGTACATGTATGCTTTTTGCTGAAAATTTATGAAAACAATAATTGCACATTTTGCGTGAGGAACATAAATGTTATTATTCAGAAGATAAACCATATTCATATAGAACAGGCCTCCCGGGGCCAATGACTTGTAATTTAAGCTTCCAAAGAATATGGTGTTTTTTGAAAGAAATTACTGAAGATAATAGGAAATACAGAAAGAAGGGATCAGTTATTAGAAAACAAAGATAAACCACCAAATGAATAAATAAACAGATAAAAATGTAAATAAACTGTAGAAAACACAAGGAGAATGGTTTTAGGGTAGTAATCTATTGCATCGATAACGAAGGAATTCGGGCAAAAGCCCATTTTTCCTTCTGTTCCAGGTTTCCATAGTGTTTAGAGTGGATTATACGGCACTGGATTTTCTGCTCCATTGGCCTTCGTAGTAAGAGAAGGCTAATATACACCTTTGAAAGAAAGCGCTTACCTTTCTTTTCTGCATCCCTATCATGCCATTCCAAGTGCCATTTGGGGAGCGGACGCCGTAAGCACCATCTGGTGGCCGAATGACTGTAGTGCTGTAAATAAAGATTAATTTCATGTCCAAAATTTATATAAGGTATTAAATGAGAATATTTTGACTTCCTTGACTGGAGAAACGTGTGCTGGCCTTTTTTTTTTTATTTAGTTTTCTGTAAAAGAAAACTATTGAGATGGTTTTTTGTCAGTCTGTCCGCCCTCAGATCTTAAAAACTACTGAGGCTAGAGGACTGTAAATTGGTATGTTGATCATCCACCCTCCAATCATCAAACATACCAAATTGCAGTCCTCCAGCCTAAGTAGTTTTTATTTGATTTAAGGTTAAAGCTAACCATGATCGTGCGTCTGGCGCCGCTATAGGTTCCAACAACACAGGCCACCATCCGTCTGTGGCTGAAAGTTTCATGGACCGCGGCTGAGAGTTTCATGGGGTATGGCAGAGAGTTTTATACAGCATTGGTATACGCTGTACAGAAAACTTGATTGCGTCGAAGAAACTTCGGCTCATTTTTTACTTGTTTTCATTGTTTTGGTTTAAGAAATAAAAGCGTGTTGTGAAATGTAGCAATAATATCAATTTCCCATTCTTCAGCATAACAGTAGAGCGAAAAGGAATGCTTTATCAAGGCCTATGTGTTTGATCTTTAGAGAGCTGATTCTACGAATGGATTAAGCCTGTCTTATGCCAGTACGGGCCATTGAACACTGGTGGCTCGTAATTGATGTTAAGGTGTTTAAATAAGTAACTGACCTCGAGTGAACTTTTGGACCGTGAGATATTTGATAAATCAATTTTCATTTTATCAAAAAAACTCTCTCCTCTTCTCTCCTAATTCCGTTCTTATTATATTTGTTTGAAAATAGTAATATTTTGAAGTATAGTATATTTCTGTATCCTTTACGAATTTCATTAGCGTATAAACAAACAAGCAAACAAATTATATATATATATATATATATGTATATATATATATATATATATATATATATATATATATATATATATAGAGAGAGAGAGAGAGAGAGAGAGAGAGAGAGAGAGAGAGAGAGAGAGAGAGAGAGAGAGAGAGAGATGATGTCCTCGCTTTAAATCGAATGATAAAAAAATAACTTTCCTCACGTAAAGTTAATAACAGTTGATAAAATCTTCAAGATTTCCACTCCGGGACCGCGAAAAGGATTCCCTAGAATTCGGTCATCTTCGACGGAGGAACTCTCTTTCTCCATGATATGCGGAGGATAGACCTCTGCAGTAGATATCAGGTGCCCTCCGTCCAGTAACCTGAAGCATAGCATTTAAGGAACTAAGTAATTAAATACACTAATGTTCAGAAGAGCGTGACTTCATAGATATGTTATGCAAATTAGATACGAACCAAAGAAATGAATAGGCTAGTACAAATAAGGTAGTACTAGTGCTAAAATCAAAACGATAGCAAGTGATTAACACTTGTTAAGCACTTCAGGTACAAAACATAAAGGTTTTCCAATTTAGAAATACAAAATGCTACAGGTGACAAAGATCCATGTCCTCTGTCATGTGCTGCCCCCCTCTTTACCAACGCCTATATAGACAACTTATTCAGTTGAGCAGAGCATCATCTAGTACTATCCATACTTGTAAGTCCGTCTTACCTTTACATCATTGGACAAAAAAAATCGGTCTTTCATTGTTATCATGATTTTGTAAAATCAACCCCTAAGTGCAACATTAATGGTATGTTTTCGCTAAAAATTTTCACTAAAAAGAAAACTTCCACAGCATTAGGCAATTCATGCACCTATATAGAGAGCTCATTACCTTTTAATTGAGCCCCTGCACTCACTAGCGCTTTCGCTTCTCTCCTATGTGCACCCTCCCTCTTTCACGCAATGTATTTAGCTTTCCCCAGGTCTGCCTCTTCTGTTCCCTCCTAATACCTCCAAATTTGCTCCAATTTATGTATGTAAACATTAAGAATTAGTCTCATACACTAAGCAAATAGCATTTCAAGAACCATTTCATAAATCTCTGTTTGTTCCTAAAATATGTATAGTATTAGATAGATAGAATGACAAGCATGGAGCATTCTGGAAATAAGACAAAAAATTATTTACGTAAGGAATTTCTCTGGGAACATCCGATAGCTGGTCAAGTAATGGAATCCTTTTTGGCTCCATCTGGCTACTTTTAGGGCCCTGTGGCTATAAGGTATGAATACATGCGTGTACCATCTGAAAGAAAAGATTCCATGGTATGGTATTAGAAACATACTCTTCAGAATTATTCTACAGTGTAAGAAATGAACAAGGTTTGCATGGGTTGTTTCCAGACAATATGCTCAAATTGGGAATGATTAAATGTATATCAAATTAGGAAATGATTTTTATTACCCATGAATATGGTTGTTTTTGTATTTGGTAAGTACCATTCCATTGACGTCGGAAAGTATTTCCTTCAAGTGGTGGATTTCTTGAAGTGGGAGTCTTGTGACTATTAAAAGCCTTGTGGACCAGACAAGGAGATTCCTTTCATATAGTGCTGTAATTAGGGAATTCAGGTAATCATACTTGTCACTTGCTATGATCAGGAAAGGGGATTTGGAAGTTCCTTGTAGCTGTGGAGATGAGAAGGTATTTGTTTATCAAAATGGTAAAAATTTCAAAAATATCGTTGCCAGTTATACCTATAAATATTATTATTATAAATATACAGATGTGTTTATACTTTTAAGAAACGGTTTGGTTAATTTTCAGAAACACAAGTAATTAATCTCACCGAGTTAATATGTTCATGCCATAACCGTTGTCGTATATCTTAATTGTATTTAAATGCAGCTATTCTTTCAACAGAGAAATCCGACATTTCAACTTTTCTTGGATCTTAAGGTACATCTAAGAACTATAAATAATGAATTAGAATAAACCGAAAGGTTGAATAGGTCTAGTAATGTTAACCCTTAGTTGAGGCCTTTCATTTAAGATAGGAACCGTTGTTAAAAAGTGAGGTTCTAATTAAGGAAAGGTGCAAGTAAACAATCTCATTTAACAAGAGGGAAGCTACTGCCCAAGCCTGCACTACTGAGATAAAAGTGTTTCTTTAAAAAAAAGAAAACGGACACATCCCATTTAAATGTTAGACACTTCTGACATCAGCTTTAAGCATCAGATTGTGCTATGACGTCGGTCAAAAACTCATGAATCTCCAGATTTAGATACTAAAATTTCAATTTTGCGTCATTTTCACAGGATCTCTGTCAGTAAGCTTCATCAAGGGGCATCAGCAATGCCAAGAGGCTTATGACAGTCTACGACCTGAGGTAGCACAGCTAACACCATCAAAAAGTGCACATGTTGGTTAACTGAGAAAATACTTTTGTTTAGTCTCAGTGTCATTAATCTACAATTCCTTCATATCCTCCAAGGAATCCTATGAATCAATTCTGAACGGGGCTGTAGATTTTCGTACGGGGATTGGGACTCTAGAAATGCCAGTCACCTTTGAAAGTTCTGTTAATATGAGAACAGTATTCTGAAAATATTTTATGACGACTGGTTTCAGAAAAAATAGGTCTGATCCAAAATAAGATAATCGTAAGACTGAAATATTTATGATCTAGAATAACTTTTCTTAGGATGACAGGGAAGACAGTTGTATAATGATGGCTAGTTACTGAAATACTTACCACACGAAGGCTAGAAAAATCCAAAGTTTCATCTGATGTCGCCCTGTCGATGAAGCTGACACCAGAAAAATCCTCCAGATTATTAGTTATCTGAAAAGGGCATAGTTTTTCAGTACGACAATACTTTTCACAATAACCTAGTTTTGTATTTACTCAAAGTTCTTTAATTTATTTATTAGCCTAAAAGACCTAGAAATTCTCTTGTAGGATCTAGCTGCAAAAAAAGAAAATGAACTGTAGCAAAATTCACTATTAAGGAGATAAAAAATATCTGATAACACTAGAAAGACAACTTCTGGTTTATTTGAAGACTAGTAAATTTATACCATTAACGGAGGGCCTGTATACTAGTACTACATAGTTTGGTGAACCGCCACCAGGGTGGCGGTTCTTGCAGTCACAGAGCCTTGATGATCAAGGCTTGATCATCAAAAAACCAGGAACCGCGGAAACTGTATTGGTACTTAGTGTATCCTGCGATTTTTTCGTTCATGATCTTTAAAATGATACTTTGTGCTGCATATAACAGCAGAAAGGGGACAAGAATGCTTCAAGAGAAAACTGAATAGCATTTCACAGGTAAGCAAAGAATACTGAATGTTATTTACCCATAATTTTGCGCTGGCCAGATAAATATTTGTTAGCAGTAGAGACGCTTGCTAGGTTGACAATAACATACTGTCAGCATGTTACTGTGGCACGGAAGTATAGTGGCGACTTCGCTTTTGAAATCCTATATATGCCGCATAATACGCAGTAAGAAAATGTCTTGATCGTTATTAGAAACGCTAGTAGTAACTAGGGTAGATCTAAGCCAGCTGTCTGCGATGAGCTAGGCTATGGTAGTAGACGTTTTTCTATAGAACTTTACCTGCTGAACAAGAATTTTAAGTAATATTTTGTCGCTTGGCTGTAATTAAGCTGTAAATTATCTTTGAACTGGTGTGGTAAAACCCTTTCGAGAATAGCTAACAGTAAGGGAGACCCATTGGGAATTTGGGTTTTTTGGTGGGGTAAATAACTTGGGAAAAGGTTTCGGTACCTTATTGTTGTATTTCCTGTTATATATGTCATTTGGAACACGAAAAGCAAGCATAAAAAGAAGGGCGAATAAATGGATAGTGGGAGCTGTTCCAAAGGCACTTTTCATTCATTACTAGTACTACTGATTCTAAACCTTAACACGCATGTGCTAGCTTTTGAACAGCAGTTGCCGGTTTTCTGCACTTAGCGAGAACTGCGAGAGACTGGCAGTTGACGTTTTCCTATGTTATTTTACTTGCTGAACAAGAATTTAAAGTAATTACCTCTTGCCAGAACATATGAGCTTGCAGGAATCTTTAAAAATGTAGATACGGCACACAGCGCTGTTCTGCCACGCGACCTATAGAGGCCACCCAAGTTGAAAGCGGAAATGGTAATGTTTTGTTTCCCGTTTACGAAAGCTTCGAATAGTGTGCAGTGGAGCTAGACTATGGCAATTGACGTTTTCCTATGTTATTTTACTTGCTTTACAAGCGTTTAAGTATTATCTTGCCGGTCGGCTGCTGCTAAACTGTAATTTAACCTTGAGCTGTGTGCGACCCACTGGTACAGACATGCAGTTTTCAAGGGTCAATTACATTTTGGTTGCAGCCGACCAACAAAATATTATTTTAAATTCTTGTTCAGCAGGTAAAATAACATAGGAAAATGTCAATTGCCATAGGCTAGCTCACTGCGGACAGCCGGCTTAGAATTACCGTAACTAGGCCTATAGGTTACTGGTAGTGTCAACAAGCCTCGTCACTTAATTAAACATGTCAGTCATTATGAATTCTTTGCAGTAGGTAGGCTTGTAGGATACATTCTTAGCCATGTAAAGGTAGCGTTGAATTTGTTTGACGAAATGCTTTATACTAAGCGTAGTTTCTCAACGGAATTCGGAAACATCACGCTTGGTGAGAGTATGTCAGGATGGCACAAACAAACCATATAAGACTGCTTCAGTTATTTGATTCAAAGTAAAGAAAGTGGTATTTTGATGTGTAACAAATCTTGGTTTACTTTGTTTTCAACAGAAGATATAAATCATAGACTGGTAACAGCAAGAAAATGACGTTTGGTAGCCTAGGCTACACCTACACTATCCCCTCCAGCTAGTCTACTCATCTGGTAAAATGCGATATCACTTAAACCTCATTCAAAGAGCAACTTTTTAGAATATGTAAAAAAATAATTTCTCTACAGTAAAAGCTGTCAAGTCATCATGTCATTGTAATAAAATAAATAAGGAAAAGAATCGGGCTAAGCAGCCGCTAGAATTAGGCCTTTTGATTGGGCAGGTATTTTATTGTTTTACCCCTTTTTATTAACAATTTTGTTTTCAGATAAGTCAAAATCACTTACTTATGGTAGTCCTCATTTAGCAATTCGCTCCAAGCATTGTTTCAAAGCTTTAGAATAGAAATCATGAACTTTGCTAGCCCTTTTTTTCTTTTTTTTTGTCGTTGGTTTGCTTACAAGACGCCATGCATGGTGGGAAAAAAATATTTTCTCAAACGTACGGTGAAAACTTTCGCTAAACAATGTTCCCGAAAGTACCAAGTCGCTAAATATGCCATTTCTTGCTTGCTATTAAAAAATGCTTGGTGGTGGGTAGACCTGGAAGCTATTGTTTATGTTAACATATCCACAATGTGACCTCGTTTGGATACTCTGGACGAGGATTCGAATTCTGCTACCGGACATTAGAACCACTTCATATTAATGTATCTGGATCTAAGGCTTTGTAGTGACAAGCATATCCAAAAAGTGAGAATAATTCTAAAAGTTAAGAGGGCATTGTGGTTATTGCAGGTACATACGAATCCGGTAAAAAGTAACCAGTAGATTCTATATATATATTCTTCCATATTTTCAAAAAAATTCGTCTCTTAGTCGTCAGCTTGAATGGGAGATTAGCGGCGGGAAGAGACGCCATGACACATTTGAATTAGTAAAGTTTCCTGAAATCAATATGAAATATCAGTCTGCATAGATCTGAGAAAGTCTTTGTGTTTAAGTTTAGAATGGTGAACACGCTTGACAATATCAGACTGTAATTATCACTGTCCAGTGATTTAAGTGCACCGATTCGAACGCAGACATTCCCTGTGTCACCTCCGTATTCAGGTGAACCTCATTTACGAAACACAACACTCTAGCATCGCGGAACACTCCTGACTTCGTTTATATTTTCCTTTTTTTTTTACCACCTTTATTGAGATGCGTATTACGATTTTATTTCAGGGGATAAAATAACGTTTCCTTTTGATAACCTGCAGAATGTATTTTAGTTCGGTACAACAACCATTGCAGTATTAATGAACAAGAAAAGAGCCACAGATTAACCAACTTTTCGAAACTATTGCCAGCCAATTAGCTCTAAGGGATGGTCATGACGTAAGCAAAGAGCGCTGGACTTTGCTATAGTGGCTCCTTTGGACTCAGAATGGTACGCCCAGTCGAACCAAGTCTGGCCTGCTTCTCTTGGCTGCTCTCTCCAATGTCTCCTCCACCGCTCGGGGGTAATCTCGTACGCCTTCATAACTGCTCGGTGTACGGCTTCCTAGTTTCCCCTATCCTCTGCCGAAAGGGCATGGTAGGCAACGAGTGCCTTCCCTCCCAGGAATTTAGTGAGAACCAGGGAGAGTTCCGCGGGGGAGAGGAGAGGGTGCAGCACTCCAGGACACGTTCGGCCCTCTCAAGCCACACTTCAGGTTCGGACTCTGTCCATTTTGGCATGAACGAGTGAGCTTAGCTGAGGGTACTCATTCCCGCCACAGGAGGGGGAGGGGCGTTCTGTCGTTCTAACATCTGGAGCTCATGGGTGCACTGTGGCTCCCTCTCTTCCCGTTCTTTCTCTCATTCTTCCCATTCTCTCTCCTCCCGTTTTTCTTGGGCGATTCATTCTTTCTCCTGGGCGATTCTCTCCTTTTCTCGCTCTCACAATTCCAACTTTTCTCGTCTCTCTTTGGGTAATTCTTTCTCTCTCTCTCTCTCTTCACGTTCTTTCTCCCTCTCTGCCTCTTGGGCAATTCTTTCTCTCTCTCTCTCTCTTCCTGTTCTTTCTCTCTCTCTTCCCGTTCTTTTCTCTCTCTCTCCGCCTTAGCATCGTCCACTCTCTCTTGAACCCAGTCTCTCAGAGCTTGCCCTGATAGTCTCATGTCCTTTCCAGCGGACATGTATAATTTGAAGTCCTCGTTTTGTTGGGCTCTGGTATTAGCCATCTTGAAATAATGGTTATAATATGGACTGGACTCTCTAGCGAATCAAATATGTCTGAGAAGACTCAGGTTGTCTGAAAAGACCCAATTGCAATAATCTGAAACACTCTATTGTTCAGACTGCAGGAGAATGGATCTATCTGAATAAGACAGTTGATCAGTAAGTCTGAGGAGACTTTGTTAAAGATTAATATGTCTGGGTAAGACGTGGTTGTTCGTGGCGAACGAATTTTAATATGCGTCTCGGAAGACGTAACTGGATTTTATGTCATGCTCGGACTTGGCCAGCTGTAGCGTGAAATTAAGGCGTTGTTCTAACGAACTAGAATGATCAGTCCCTTAAGGGCTTAGATGTGTGTGAAATACACTAATATAATGTCTCAAAAGGACTTGATTTTGGGTTTCCCGCAGGAATTAGAAATTCTCGCTTCTTGCGACATAGAACTTTTTAAGTCTCGTAGGACTTGGAATTTGGTTTTCCCGTAGAAATTAGAAATTCTCGCTCTTGCGACGTAGAATTTTTTAGGAGTCTCTTAGGACTTGAAATTTGGTTGAGAAATTCTCGCCTCGTGCTACGTAGAATTTTATTTGGTTTGCCCGTAGGACTTGGAAAAACAATTTGTCCCTTAGGACTTAGAAATTACTAACGGGATAAAAACCCTAACCAAAAAAAATTTTTGCTGAAAGCGGCCCGAGTAGGGACAGTTCTAAAAACAACAAACTACTCGGGAATGAATGAAAAAGAGGGTACACATGCGGACGGGGGTGGGGGGTGAAGGTCGTCTGACAATCACCGGAGTTATTTTTAGATTCTGTGTGGATGGACCTGTCTATGTATAGACAGTCTGTGACTCCAGGAAAATTCCCAGGATGAGAGGCTAGCTGTAAAAATGACCTAGTAATTTTCCCTAGAAGCAGAGTTCAAAATTTCGCTTTCCGAACACCTAATTCGAGTTTTAACTAAACTGAGAGAAGTATTTCAGCAATGGAAGCTGACTTCGTCTTGTCCCACGTGGGAATTTATTCGCGCCTAAATAATTCGCTAATCTGAAATGTGAAGTAAAATTTATCATGGAGGAATTTCGTACTATTCCGCGAAGCAAAAAAAAAATACAAACATTTTAACACAGAAGAATTTTGCACTATTCCTCGGAGCAAAGAATATGGCAAAGATTTTAACACAGAGGAATTTCGCACTATTCCTCGAAGCAAAGAATGGTTACCACTGGTTATTTCCTAACAACCTATCCTGAAAGGCATGCATTAATGAATTTAATACAGAGGTTCTCTTCTCTCAGTGAATACATGCGTCCCTATTCCTAATTCCTAGGAACAGTCACGATTGTAAAAAAAATTTTTGCTAAGATAAACACATTACTTACGTGAAACTCTCTTGGTCTGTGCTCTTGGTAACATGTTCGGAATTTTGTCTCACACCCAGCTTAGCTTTGCTAATAGCTGATCTGATGAGTTGCAAATGCAAAGAAGCAACAATAGAGGGGAAAATGCACTGCTAAACGAGATCTAAGGCCAGGTCGCCATTTTTATGTATTTCCCTGCCCTTATGGTATTTTTACAGGCCGGGAACGGAAACCATATTTAATTGGCCTTGGAGTTCTGACTTGCATAAAGGGAAATCGTAAAAAAATAAGAAAAAGGGGAGAATTTAGGAGCTGAAGGCTCAACTTCATAAGGAAATGTTACGTAAACACTTGGGATAAATTAAAGAATTATATTTACAAAAGAAAGCATTTGAAGGGAAAATGGATAAGTAAATTGATAAGGGACTTGCAACGCCTGAAGATCCTTCTACTGGAGTCTTGACTAAAGGCAAGGCACAGTCCAAGATGAGTCCACTGCGAATGGGTCCCTCTGCAAGAGAGATTTACACATTACTCGCCAGTAAAGGAACAAGATAACACTGAATATGACTCGAGTTTGCACTGAGGGTGCCAAAGACTCAAGGAATGAATGAACACTTTACACTTGAACACAGGACATTGGAAATGGCACTGGATAAACTGGCACAAGGACAGAAGTGAAATGCTGGTACTCCAAGCTTTCTAAAGGGCAAATGGTCGTGACTGAAAAGTCTCTACTCGCACTTTACCTTAGGGGAAGAGGGTCTCTGGCGAAGAAGGACGAGGGATGATCACATGTATGGCAGTGCCCTCGAGGATGACTGGAGTCTGGAGTCGGATAGGGAGAATGAATGGTCTCTCAGCAAACTGCATCACCTGCCCGTGTGTATGGCTGTCCCCTACGACTCCTCACAAGACTAACTAACTGCTTCTGGCTGTCTTTCCCTTATAAGGGCTCCGGCCGCGTCATCCCGTGATGTGTCATGTGCCAGGTGGTCAGCGATTCCGTTGCCTCCTCCCCGGTCCTGCGAAGGTAAGACAATTCAGCAGCTTAATCTGCTTTTAGATAGGCTGTTTTAAGCAGCTTAGTTGGGCTAAGCTGCCTAAGGGAGTGACATTAAGTCTCCTCTCTTTGCCCTTTTTTATCCGTGTCATCTCAATATCTGTTCCAGGTAAAAAGAAGGACAGATCGAAATGTTGATAACTGTGCTCTGATTTCTAGGTCAAATACGATTGGCCATGCGGTTCTCAATAAACAAAGGGTAAATTAGGTTTTGGGGGAGGCACACTATGCAGCAACTTCTTGTAAATTATAATATATATATATATATATATATATATATATATATATATATATATATATATATATATATATATATATATATATATATATATATATATATATATATATATATATATATATATATATATATATATATATATATATATATATATATATATATATATATATATATATATATATATATATATATATATATTTTATATGTTTCCTGGTGCAGGTGGATCTTATGACTCCACAATTATTATTTTACTCGAAAATGGCCTTGTAAGATACCCAGGACATATAAAACACAAACAAAAAAAGAAGTACACGGAGCGGAGGGCTCTTCACTAGGGAAGTGCGTGAAACACGTGGATATAAAAATAGTTATATTTGATAGCACACAAGGTCAAAAGGAAAATTAACTGAAAATACGGTAAATTACTGCCGTAGAAGTCCTCCCTAAGGGGGAGCTTGGGAATGCCAGGAACACGGACCAAGGATAATTCTGCTACAGGCGTCTTTCTGAAACGATATTTGGACCCACGTTACACATCTAATGCTGGAATTTGGGGATTGAATTACTCGGGGGTGCACTGAAGGCGCCAAGGACTCCTGAGGCGTTACTTGTGACTCAGAGGAAAGAAGCTGTGAACACGTGGGCCTGGCTTGAACCAAGGGATATCAGGAACACAAAGTTATAGGCCCAGAGATTAATAAATGCAAAAGGGCTAAGTAATCGTGACTAGCAACTCGTTTTGGGTACATTACCACATTTGTAGGGGCGCAGGGATGACGGCGTCTTCTGCCGGAAACACGTGTGGAAGCGTGGACAAATGGTAGCCTCCCTCTCCAAGGTATTTCTTCAAGTCGTAGATTGGGGCGGAAAGGGCGCCCTTGGGATGATGAAAAGGCCGCCGTTTAATGTCAGCTCGCGTTTGGAAGACTTGCAATCCCCTTGCAGTCTTCTAAGGCCACGTGGAATGGAACACGGGGCACACAGGGCGGCGATGGGATCCACGTGGCGGCGGCGGAAGAGGAGGGCAGGGCAACGGCCCAAGACTGGACTTGTTCTCGGCTTAAACTAGCGGGCGCGTGTGGGGGGAGAGCTATCCTGGCCCTGACCTTTTATTGCTTCTGGACAGGGGTAGGGGCGATGTCCTGACCCAGATCGCCGACCCGGATATCATAGAAAACGATTTTCTTTCCCTGTACCAAAGAAAACAGTGCAAAGCCAGTTTACTGTCCCCAAACTATTATATTTTCTCTGAGCCCTTATTTCCCCGACCTTCAAAGGTTCAAACCAACCCAAAGCAGGGAAGAAGAAGAGTTTCTAGCTTATTTTGGCGCTACTCTTTACAGCTCCTGGCAAGATAATATTCACACCTATAAGATGGGGTGCGAATATTGACAAAAGCAAAAATGAGCGAAGAAAACGTTCGACTTTATTCTATCTTTTACTTTGCTACAACCTTTACTCTACTTTATTTGTAAAACTCTGATGCCACACTAATCAATAACAAACTGAAGATTTACTTTAGGAGCAGAGTGCAATTTAGAATATACAATAAAAGGGTAAACTTGCTTGCAAATTAATTATTGCTCAAATACTTCCTAAGTACTGTTTCTACCCATTCTTTATTCGATTTACTTTACTGGGGTAATAAGGCACTCAAAAGAAAATAAACAAAGAACACTTCAAAATTTCAAAATAACAACAACAAAATAAAACATACAAGGCAGAATTTAAAAGGAAACAAATGTAAACCCACTGATTCCTTAATGCTATCCTGGAATTACAGGCATGCTATTACTTGTGCCTTGAAGAGGCGGCATTCGTGACAATACACTGTAGGTATTAAATAATATCCCCTTTACCAAAATTGTAATAATAGAATTCAATTCTTCTTTTCAATCGACCTCCAATTGTTCACAAGCTCGACGAGCATAACTAATATTTCCCACGAACGCTAATCTGAAGGGGCAAGAACTTGACAGCTGTGAGGCAAAGAGATTATTCGCGGGTTTTAACTCGCCAACTTAAATGACGCTAAATTTTTACGTCTGCAGCTTACAACTCGGGTGTAAGCTAAAAATAGACTACTCGACTTATGAATGGGAGGATAAACAAATGAAGGGGAAAATGGACAAGGATAACATTCTCCACATGGATAATTAAAAAAAAAGAAATGTAAATAAAAATAAAGGAAACTACACAGAACAACAACGAAGGATATTACTTCATACTAAAGGGGCGGGCTGCACGCATGGTGATTAAAAAGGCAACGTTAAAATTCGTAAGGGCAGGAGTCTTGTGCCTCGAGATTCGTTAAAAAAAAAAAAAGGAGAAAAGATTAAATGCAAAAGTAAATAATATACGTAAAAAATAAAGGATAACAGAGTGAGGTATTTATGATTTACTTCTTTATCTAACTTCCGTCGCCAACAGACGACGGTCAGAGCTAACTCTCAGCCCAAGGGCGGAAAAGAAACCCAAAGGGCGCGACCCCTTCAGGAAGAGTTGACACGCCTGCCTTGTGCCAAAGGACAGGCGTAAGGCGTGCCACTTCCCACTCTGTCTCTCTTACTGCTTCAAAATAAAATTATTTATACATTTCAAAAAGGGATGATATCCCATATATTAACTGCCGCTTATGTGGTAGTAAGGGAAAGTGTGAAGGAAAGATCGATAGAGAAGGATGAGGGATAGAAATTCCAAAGGAAAGGAAGAAGATAGCGGAAGGCCTTGACATCCTCTCCTGGATGAAAGGTGCCAAGACGTTCAAAGATGAAGAAGGGGCCCTATGCCAGGTTTGCACAGGGGCCAGAAGAGCTCGGGGCTCCTTGTGGACTACCTGCGATCGCCCACACCCGTGGTAACTCCGCCCGAACCTCTCCTCCTTGGACCGTTGTCCTTGGCCGGGAATCGGAGGGCCCGAGGCCAAAGGGCGGCAAGGGGTGCCATCTGGGTCAGCTGCTGCGACAACTGACCCAGGAATTTTGTTCGCCATCTCGGACATTAACCGGCGCAGATCGCAGAGTTCATCGGCCCAGGAAGGCGGGCAGAATCATGACTCGCGGAGGAATCTGCGGCGGCGGCGAGAGAGGGGACGGCCGGAGGGGGCGGGGTCGACTTGCTTGCAGAGGTGACCAGCTCAGGCACTGACATTGGCACTGGCGCTGGTGGCGATGTGGTGGTGGTCTCGTCGGTCTGGACGGACGGAGACTGGCACTGCTCAGTGCGCCTAAGGGGCACTGGCAGAGGAGTTGAAGGCCGAGATTCTCCTGAAGGAGATCTGGCGAGGCCTCGGCACTGGCACTGATGCCGTGCGGGCACTGGACTCGGATTTGGATGATTTATTGGGGAATGGGGACCCCGTAATGGTTGTGGCTTGAAAGGGGACGCAAAGTCTTGGCCCAGGATGACGTCATAGCCTCCTGGAATGTGTTTCGCTCACGGCGAGACGAAGGGTCCTGGCTCTGTGGGGTCGGGTGACCCTCAGTTGGACCGTTGGGAGGATCATCTTAAACTTCGTTTATGCCCTCAATGGTGACGAGCTTGCGTCGGTCAATTCTAGCTCCATAGGGAACTTTGTCCTCCTTATGAGGGAAATTTGCGCACCAGAGTCGTCAAATGCCTTGACCTGGCATGCTGAGTATTTACCTCGAGGAGGTGCCACATAGATGGGACCCTCGGCAGGAGGGCCTAAGGACTCGGGATTCGTTACTGCCAGGGCGACGGCGGGAGTTCCTGCCTTATTATTTCTAGGGCATTTTGCCCATGAGGAAGAGTGGCCATAAACCTTGCACGCCGTGCAAAAGGTTTGGCTGAAATCTCTTCGCACTGCCCGGCAGAGGGCGCCGGCGACTTATCAGGGGCTGTCCGGAGAGAGAGACGCGGGTGGTTTACTGCGGCATTGCTCCTTGGCATGCCCGATCTTTTACAGAACCCGCACACGATGGGCTTCTGTGATTGCCCATTCTTGGCGGAGGGGCACCCGATAGGTAGGCGGGTGGCGTAATTTTTGCTTGCAGCGAGCTCTCCTGGGGTGATGGGTGTCCCATAGATCCGCTATTCGGCAGCAATCAGCTAAGGTGGGGGCTCCTTCTCGGCGATGTGCGTGGCGAGGGCCGGCGGGGGTGTAGAGTAGGAAGTTCTCTATTTGTATTTGTTCGATGGCATCGTTGAGGGTCGTAACCCCACGGCCTCGAACCATTTGGCACGGGCACGCTCTCGGACTTGTAGGCCCAGTCTGCCCAGGTTTGATTGGCCTCCTTCACTAGCCCGGCGCCAGCGCTCCTCCAGCGTTCAGGGGTTATCTCGCACGCCTTGGCAATAGTCTGGTGTACGACCTCCCAATTTTCCTGCTCCTCCGGCGGGAGGGCCCTGTAGGCAATCAGGCCTTCCCTCCAGGAACTTGCCCAACACCAGGGAGAGTTCGGCGGCACTCAGGGGCAGGCCCTTAACACTGTCTCGGCGCTGTCGAGCCACACCTCGGGCTCAGCCTCCGTCCACCCGGCATGCAGGCGAGAGCCTGGCTGAAGGCACTCATCCCTGGGGGCAGGTGGAGGCGAAGGGCCACTCTGTTGCAGCATTGCGAGTTCATGGGCACGCTGCTTGTCCCTTTCTTCCCTCTCGGCTTCTTTCTCGTTTCTCCTGGGCTAGTCTTTCTGCCTCACGTTCTTGTCTCTCTGTCTTCCCGTCTCTCCTGAGCCAGCCTCTCTGCCTCCCGTTCCTGTCTCTCTGCTTCTCGTTCTTGCTGTGCGGCTGTCTTCCCTCTCGTCTCTCCTGAGCCTGTCTTTCTGCCTGTATGGCGTCCATCCTCTCCTGTACCCAGTCTCTTAGTTCTCTCCCGGAAAGGCCGAGTTCCTTCCCAGAGGACATGAAGAACTTGAAATCCTCGCTCTGCTGAGACCGTGTCGACATTTTGCAGGCAGGAGAGGACGCTAGTAACACACAGAATTAATTTCCCAGAGCTGTGGGAATCTTGGACACTTTTTCAAAGGGACGTATGATTGGTCTCGATTTCCCCGACGAAGCGGGCTGATTGGGGACGATGAATTTAGCAATGATTGGTCTCCCTATTTACCAAAAACTGGGCGGGCTGATTGGGGACGATGAATTAGCAATGATTGGTCTCCCTGATTATTTACCGGTTTACCGACGAAGCGGGCTGATTGGGGACGATGAATTAGCGATGATTGGTCTCCCGATTTACCGACAAAATGGGCTGATTGGGGACGATAAGTTAGCAATTATTGGTCTCCCGATTTACCGACGGAGCGGGCTGATTGGGGACGATGAATTTAGCAATGATTGGTCTCCCGATTTACCGACGAAGCGGGCTGATTGGGGACGATGAATTAGCGATGATTGGTCTCCCAATTTACCGACGGAGCGGGCTGATTGGGGACGATGAATTAGCAATGATTGGTCTCCCGATTTACCGACGAAGCGGGCTGATTGGGGACGATGAATTAGCAATGATTGGTCTCCCGGTTTACCGACGAAGCGGGCTGATTGGGGACGATGAATTAGCGATGATTGGTCTCCCGATTTACCGACGGAGCGGGCTGATTGGGGACGATGAATTAGCAATGATTGGTCCCGGTTTACCGACAAAGCGGGCTGATTGGGGACGATAAATTAGCAATGATTGGTCTCCCGGTTTACCGACGAAGCGGGCTGATTGGGGACGATAAATTAGCAATGATTGGTCTCGATTTACCGACGGAGCTGGCTCATTGGGGACGATGAATTAGCAATGATTGGTCTCCCGGTTTACGAAGTGGGCTGATTGGGGACGAAGCGGGCTGATTGGGGACGATAAGTTAGCAATGATTGGTCTCCCAAGGTAACGACAAACGGGCTTACTTGGGGACTAGATTGGGATATATATTTAGGTCTCCCGAATTACCGAGCTGGCTGAAAACAATGATTGGCTCATTTGGGGACTGAAGGGAAAATGAATTGGTCTCACCAACTGACCGGCGACACGGATTTATTGGGGACAAGAATAGAATATATGGGCGCCGAATTTAGCAATGATTGGTCTCGGACGAAGGAATTTCCGCACAGACGACGTCTGATCAGCGAGGGCGCTAGTTTTAATGACTTATGGGAGAAGTGTTATTCTCAAGGACAATTAGGTGGGGGGGCCATCCCACAATCACAACAGATAGGCAACACACGCAGCCGTAGTAACAGCACAAAACAAAACCACAGAAAAACAGAACAATACAGAACATATAATGTCAGACCCCCAACAATGCAAAATTTGGTAGAGCGAAGCAAATCAAACAAACAAATGTTTTCCTAACTGGGCCACGGAATGGACGGTCAAGGCCGTCTGCGCCAAATGAATGAACGACGTGAACACCAGTAAACACCATGGGACTTCCCGAAATGCGGGAACAGACAAACGGTTGTTGACCCTTTTCGTCCTGGGCGTATAATATACGCTTTCGCTCCTATTTCTAAAACGAGAGAGAGAGAGGGGGTAAAAATGCGTCAGCAATGCTAATCTGACTTTCGAACACGTGGTTGACGTCGAGGTCTCGCGCTTATATCTAATGATTCGGTTTCGAAATCACTCGTTTCTACAGGAGGAATATGCGCACTATTCCTTTAATGATTTATCACCTGTATAACCTAATTGAATGGCATGCAAGCCGCGTGCAAAGGCTTCCAAAGCTAAGTTTTCGGCGATTCTCTCTCTCGTTTTCCTCGGACATGCGCCCTACTATATAAAAAAATTCCTAGGACTAGTCACGTTTTCTACAGCGTCCTACGCGCTAAATAAACACAGTTTACTTACGCAGAATTTCCTTGGCCCGTTGCGCTGGCTTTTCAAAGGTTAAGTAATCTGTCTCGTATCCAGCTTAGCTGAGCTAATTGCTGATTTCACAAATTGCAACACAAACAACAAAGGGGAAGAGGGGGGATGCAATCATTACGAGAATCACTGGTCAGGTCGCCATTTTTATATGTTTCCTGGTGCAGGTGGATCTTATGACTCCACAATTATTACTTTACTCGAAAATGGCCTTGTAAGATACCCAGGACATATAAAACACAAACAAAAAAAGAAGTACACGGAGCGGAGGGCTCTTCACTAGGGGAAGTGCGTGAAACACGTGGATATAAAAATAGTTATATTTGATAGCACACAAGGTCAAAGGAAAATTAACTGAAAATACGGTAAATTACTGCCGTAGAAGTCCTCCCTAAGGGGGAGCTTGGGAATGCCAGGAACACGGACCAAGGATAATTCTGCTACAGGCGTCTTTCTGAAACGATATTTGGACCCACGTTACACATCTAATGCTGGAATTTGGGGATTGAATTACTCGGGGTGCACTGAAGGCGCCAAGGACTCCCGAGGCGTTACTTGTGACTCAGAGGAAAGAAGCTGTGAACACGTGGGCCTGGCTTGAACCAAGGGATATCAGGGAACACAAAGTTATAGGCCCAGAAATTAATAAATGCAAAAGGGCTAAGTAATCGTGACTAGCAACTCGTTTTGGGTACATTACCACATTTGTAGGGGCGCAGGGATGACGGCGTCTTCTGCCGAGAAACGTGTGGGAGCGTGGACAAATGGTAGCCTCCCTCTCCAAGGTATTTCTTCAAGTCGTAGACTGGGGCGGAAAAGGGCGCCCTTGGGATGATGAAAAGGCCGCCGTTTAATGTCAGCTCGCGTTTGGAAGACTTGCAATCCCCTTGCAGTCTTCTAAGGCCACGTGGAATGGAACACGGGGCACACAGGGCGGCGATGGGATCCACGTGGCGGCGAGCGGAAGAGGAGGGCAGGGCAACGGCCCAAGACTGGACTTGTTCTCGGCTTAAACTAGCGGGCGCGTGTGTGGGGAGAGCTATCCTGGCCCTGACCTTTTATTGCTTCTGGACAGGGGTAGGGGGGGGGCGATGTCCTGACCCAGATCGCCGACCCGGATATCATAGAAAACGATTTTCTTTCCCTGTACCAAAGAAAACAGTGCAAAGCCAGTTTACTGTCCCCAAACTATTATATTTTCTCTGAGCCCTTATTTCCCCGACCTTCAAAGGTTCAAACCAACCCAAAGCAGGGAAGGAGAAGAGTTTCCTAGCTTATTTTGGCGCTAC
>NC_089767.1:16082649-16197649 GCF_040412425.1 Macrobrachium rosenbergii | reverse complement strand
TAATTTATACCAGAGACCTTGTAGTCTCTGTTTATGCTAAATTGATAGTAATTCAAGAGAGTAGTGGTGAAAGAGGCTGGACCTATTTAGGATTACTCATAGAATATCATCCATGCTCTAAAGGAAGTTGTATACGGTTTCAAAATATGTTAGTTTATCTTTATTGTGGGTACTCTGTAAGGCAGCGGCAAAGGAGGCTGTCCCAGGTTGGGATTACTTATAGATTATCATCCAACATTTAACCCAAAAGGAAGTTGTGTACCACCCCAAAACTTGTTCAAATGGATCATTTTTATAGGTACTTTATAGGGGTATTCCATTATAGGCTATATAGTAAGATATCCAGCTGTTATAAGTTACAGGCATTACTGCAGCATCAAATGCCAAACCAGAAATACATTTGTAAATACACAACTGGTAGAGTGCTATCAGGGAACAGTCCTTTTTACAGACGACTGCTAGACAAGTTAATGTTCTATGACAGTGACAATAACTGTACGACTTACTTTGAAGGTGTTAGCAATGTAGGACGAACCATCTGTGATAATAGTAACTGAACAGTGTTTGATATCAGAAGCCTCAAAAACAGCCCTCACTACTTCTGAAGCCTCTTCCATTAACGTCATGCTAGCTGTATTAGACAAAAAAAATTTGTTTAAGAGAAAATGATTACTAGCATATGTATATATATATATATATATATATATATGTATATATATATATATATATATATATATATATATATAAATATATATATATGTATATATATATATATATATATATATATATATATATATATATATATATCATATATATGATCACTTTTGTACGTGATTCATTTATCACACATAACCACAGGTGCAAAATAAGAAACGGGGCATAGGTATTGACCGGTTTCGACTTTATTTCCAAGCCATTGACGAAATATATATACTACAAGAACAGTACTGACGAACATACACACCCGTTAGAGACTACATATCCCCCCTCGGGCCGGTGTCGAGGTAGGAGTGGCCTTTAAAACTCATTTGGCTAAAAATCACAATATACTCTCAGGGGACAATGCTAATAAACAAACCATACGCCATCTCAG
Source organism: Macrobrachium rosenbergii (assembly GCF_040412425.1). Lineage (NCBI taxonomy): Eukaryota > Metazoa > Arthropoda > Malacostraca > Decapoda > Palaemonidae > Macrobrachium > Macrobrachium rosenbergii. The sequence continues at coordinate 16,196,556 of NC_089767.1, read as the reverse complement.
ATCCACACCTGACAGGTGTCAAAGAGGCGGAGTTTGGAAACTCATTAATACTACTACCCTCGTACTGTGTTTACAAATATGATAATCCTATTTTCATACATCTCTATTGCCTACCTTAAAGTTTAAACAATTTACAAATTTCTTTTGATATTAAAAGATCAAGTTTATACATCCCTTGACTTATATTCATAGTATGGTTGTAACTTTCTTTTATAAAGCTAGATTCAATGATATTCCTTTCCAGTGCATTATTAGAATATACAGTCCTTTTTGCCCCTTCCCAGTTGATAGCATGATTGTTCTCACTAACATGTACAAATATACCACTGTTCCCCTGTGCATATCTCACACATTTCTTATGCTGTTCAATTCTTTTTTCCAGTGCTTTCCTGGTTTGGCCAATATAAAAGTTGTCACAAGACTTACACGGAATTTTATATACACACCCTTTAGTATTGTCAGGGGAGTTCTTGATAAGTACATTTTTCATTGTTTTATTGTTCTTAAATGCGACATTAACACCAAAATTCTTAAGAAGATGAGGGATATCTTTCATATTATTATTATAAGACAGAACAAGCAAATTTTTTGTGTTGTAAGGTTCTTTCTGGTTTTGATACATAGTCTTTTTGCCGCTTCAAATGCACTGTTTAATACACTATCAGGATATTTCAATTCCTAATCTTATATATTTCATCATCAATATATTCAGGGCTACATACTGACTTTTTAACCTTACTGCTTTGTCCAGAATAGAAATGCACATAGGAAGAAATATTAGTGGGTTTTCTATACACACTATATTTAAACCCATTTCTATTTCTTCGTATGAGGACATCCAAAAACGGTAAGCACCCATCATTTTCCATTTCCATCGTGAATTTAATTGATGGTACTAATTGATTTAACTTGGCAAAAAAGTTATTTACATCTTGGTTCCCTGGCCACACACACACACACACATATATGTATATATATATATATATATATATATATATATATATATATATATATATATATATATATATATATATATATATATATTCAATGGTAAGCTGTTTCCCTTAGCGGGAAGTAACTCCAGAGACATAACATGGCATTCAATACTATATCCAAGCTTTAGCTGATAAATCGTGAATGAACCCTTTGTGAAGAAAACATCTAAACTTGACCTTTTTGAAAACGTACAGGGAAGGCTCACCAGCAACCTTTTGAATCTCCTGCATATTACAAAATTCATCTGCGTCTTGCTCGAATTCTCATGTTCACGAATATTATCACCTTCCCTTCCAATAACTCTTTTGCAGCAGTTCTAGGTCTTCTTCTCTTCCTTTCTCCTAACACTTCTGGACTAAATAATCTTTTCATAATCTTATCATCTTCTATTCTTTCCACTTTACCAAACCATCTCAATACACTCTGACCCATCATTTCACTCGCTAAACATTTTACCACCTCTGTGGATCTCCACATTGCTCACGCGTTTAGTGCACAAACAGTTAGTCACTGCAGCTTCAATGTTTTTCTTGCATTTGCTGTCTGGATTCACACTGTCAATCAAGAAAAAACAAAACCAAAACGGTATAGCCTCTTTACCAATACCTCAGAGTCTACGGCTCGTACTAACCTGTGAGCCTTGGAAGTGCATCTGCTTCTTGAAGTAAGACTACGATCGCCAGGTAGATTATCAGCATATCTGAGAAAAAACGGTTAGTTAGTGAATTATTGCAAATATCGTAAAATATCATATAAATATAATAAAGTGGTTATTATTATTATTATTATTATTATTATTATTATTATTATTATTATTATTATTATTATTATTATTATTATTATTATTAAGCAATCTTTTTGAAATTTACAGTCATCAATTAATTTTTTTTTTTTTTTTTTTGTAATTTGAACTTCGATGCACCTGACGGTTTAGAAGACAATGCATCGAAATAATTAAAACAATAAGATCTTCACGAGAGAATGGAAGTTCTAAACGAATACATGTTACTGCCTTACCTCTCCCACCCTACAAACATTATTTACGTTCCACCAAGTTTAATGATAACCTTTCATTTCTGTATAATGTACAGATTCTTTCAGAGCGCAGATGAGTTCCCAAGAATAAATATTCCTTGAAAAACCATGTGTAAGTAAATGATAAGGCGTTAGGACTCTGCTATTATAGAATATTTTTTAGCTATCGTTATTGAATTGAACTGAATGTAGAATTTCGGCCAAAGGCCAAGCACCGGGCCCAATGAGGTCATTCAGCGCTGAAACGGAAATGGACAGTAAGAAGGTATGAAAGGTGGAACAGGAGGAAAACCTCGCGGTTGCACTATAAATCAATTGTTAGAAGAGGGTGGAAAGTAAGATGGAAGAAAGAAAATATGAAAGGAGGTACAGTAAAAGGAACGAAATGGGCCGAAGGCATGCTGCAAAGGACCTTAAGTAAAGCCTATAGTGAACTGCATGAGGTGCACTGATGGCACTATCCCCCCACCCCCCCCTGCGGGAAGCTATCGTTATTTATGGTTTTCATTTTACAAAATACAAATTGACGTTGGAAATAAGCGCACAGTTATTCACATCGATGTTAGTACTTGATTACACATCGAGCTCTCATATACAAACGTTTAAAATTTATTGTCAGAGATTACGAGTAAGTCTTCAGGCGATCAGAAGTTTTATTGTCTGGTGTTCCACTGCATATTTGTTCACGGACTAAAATTATACCTGGTCTAGAAGGCATTGTAGTGCAAGCCATTCTTTTTTAACACTTTTGATGGTACCTTTCAAGTCACATTTAGCATTTTTTTTTCCAATGATTGAAGTTGTGTTAGATTATGAGAAAGGATAAACAGAAACAAACTTTAGAGGAAAATTCTGTATTACTTCTTTTCTTTAACAGTTTATTGATACACTACATGTAATGAAATTATTCGTACTTCACGGTTTAATGATAAGCTTTCATACAAGATTCATGAATGTCAAAATATTACGCGCTTCGGACAAAATGACTGGCTTTTTACAAAAGAAGATAATAAACACCAATAGTAACAATTTGCCCAAAACGTCTTGATTAGCACATGCTGTATGCTTGTTAGAAACACTAAGAACAAATCAAGTCTTGCAAAAAGAAGTGTTACATCCACATTGGTGTTATAAGGGATTTATAATATGAAAATGTCTAAAGATTTCCTAAAAGTCACTAAAAGTGTCCTCAAGTCCTTAATTACAAAAGGTGTCGCATTCACACGCCACTTTCCATAGGCCATCTGATAAGAATTGCGGCCGAAATGCCCACATGCCTGGTACAGAAACATTTTAAACAGCACTGTCAACTTTTATTGTTCTCCGTAGGGGTGATAGTGCCGTCATTGCACTTCATGGGGTGCACTGTAGGGATTACTTAAGGTTCTTTCCAGCGTGCCTTCGGCCTCTAGCTGCAACCCCTTTCAAATCTTTTACTGTCAATTTCCGTTTCATTGCTGAACGACATTCCCAGCGCTTGGCCTTTGGCCTAAATTCTATATTCACTATATTCAAACTATTATGGTTCAAATGTTATTAGATTAATAATGCCTACTTGCGTTTTATAGCTTGTTGTGATGCAGTAAATTATTTGCGTTTAAAATTAAACTTCTTGAAGAGAGTTTTTAGTGGCGATGAGTGATATTTTGTTCAATCACTCAAAAATGTTTTGCAACATACCTCAAAACTTTTCGGACAACAGCTTATAATAGCGACATCTGGCGCTATTTGGCAAATCTGGCGCTGTTTGGCAACTCAGTACCTGCAGCTTCCCTTAAACAGGGCTTTTTCTGATAATGTTGACTGTTGTCATACTTTACTTGATTAAAGGATGTTACTATAATACTTCAGAGGTCATCGCTGTTCTTATGTTTTAATATTTTCATCTCCAAATGCCATCACTATCGTTGTTTAATCTCTTTCATATGTGTGAACTTTGTAGACATAGGCCTACGACTATTATAAGTTGAACTATTAGCTTATTAACATCAACAAATGCGACTTTTGTAAAGATTTGCTTGCACATTATTATCAATCAAATTTTTGAATGACTAATCCTATGTATATTGTGGACTAGTGAAACTTAATATAAAATATACTGAACTAGACTAACAGATTTCATGTCTCTTTTTGTAATACATAGAATATAATCGCATTTATACACACACACACACACACACACACACACACACACACACACATATATATATATATATGATCCCGTTATCATGTGTAATTTCTCATTTCTTTCAATGTTACTTAGGCCTATCATTTTGATGCCTCTTATGAAGTTAACTGAATATATAATGCCTATTTTTGCATTTCTTATTATCTAAGTTTCTAAAGAATTAAAATTAGCAAGAAATTCAGCATTAATTTAGTTATTGTTGAACGCCAGCAGTGAAGAAGGCTACCATGCTCATCAGTGGAGAATGTCTCCTCATTGCAAAAGGTGACTCTTACAGAAATCATCGGCCACTGGATTATATTGTAACGCAAACCCTAACCTCTATTCTTTGTGTTTCTCTGATATGAAGTGTTTCTTGGCAGGAATATGATTAAATAATATCTTGGTCTCATGTAGCCTGTTACGAATGGTTTGAGCAGCCACTTGAAGGGAGAGCGTAATTTTCTTTCTTTATAGCAACACCGGTTGTCAGGGGAGTTAGGTGGAGCTCCTTGATGCCTCCTTCAGTGATCATCCGATGATGATCCTTAATAGTAGTGCAACAATGGGGTCGTCCTCCACTTTTTACAATGAATTTATCATATTTCCTCGTTCTCTCTGTTGTTGTATCCCTCTATACATGGTTGTTTTGTTTACGCTAAGCTGCCGAGCAATATCTACGATAGAAACGTTAGTCTTATGCAAGCTAATGATTGTGGTGCGGCTGGGTCTGTAGCCCGTCTTATCGGTGCAAGTGACGAGACAGTTTAGTTTAACTTTCCTGCCCGAATGTGGAGTCACATGATAACATACGATGTTATGAGTTTTTTCTTTTTTGCTTTTGACAGCGATAAAGGTTGAATTCTTTCTTTCTTTATTTATATATAATTTCATTGATGATTATTCAATATTATTTTATTAGTCAATAAGCTTTTATCTGGATTCGAAATGTGGTCTCATCTTTGACTCTTTTGCCTAATCATCTGAAGTGAAATTTTTGAAAATGTTTCGTCATTTTTCGTAATATGAATTTTTCACTCACCATTTTTTTTATATTGTTAACCGTATGATTAATAACCAAAATCGAATAAGAAAATTACATTTCCTTGTAAATATCAAAAGAACAAATTACTGTTAGGTGAACGAAAACTTCTGGAACATGTTGCAAAACATTTTTCAGTGACTGCTCATTGTACCTGACATTTTTTAGTATTCGTGTATTGGTTATAAATTTCAATTCACTTTTCTGACTATCGATTACTTTTCCGTCAGTGAATTAATATTGAACATTTATTTTTCTGTTTTCAGATATCCAGCTTTGTAAATCACTCTTCTTATTGATGTTTTCCTTTATTCCGTGTTCCTATCACAGATATTCTTTTGACTTTACTCACTACTCTTTCACTTTGTTTATGGGGTTGTTTGTTGTTAGGTATTAAAGAAATGATCAGCTTCGTTCTTGATAGTGTTTCTAGGTCCTCAGTGCACTGTTAATCTACTTACATTAATGCTTAGAATCACAGCGAAGTTGAGTAATTTATTTTATCGCAATAAAGGACAAATATTGTAGAATATTACTTCAGACTTTAGTTCATTTTCCGTATTTATGAAAACCATATTGGGTGCAAGAAGGGTATTGACTTTACGTTTCAATTTTTTTTATTTTTACTACACCTACAGCGAATAGCTTTATGCTGACGTAAGACCGAAGTTTTTATCACATGTAAAAAAAGCCAAAAGCGTTGGCAGCTTGCAATGCAGCTGGAGTGTTTTTTTTTCTTTTAGCTCATTTAGCTGTTCAGAAAGCCTACTTACATTTCTTTGAATTAATCAAGGAAAAATGCTTCGATTTTTCGAACACAGGTTTCCTAACTGGCAGCTTACTTTTGATAACCGATTATTGAGGCGTTTTATTTAAATAATAAATACTCATAAGCAGATACTTATAACCGACAACACTGACGGTAGATATGACATATATAAATATCTAATTAAGAGACTAAAACTAGTATGGTGCCAGAGGGTGTAGAGAATGGTTGAGAACCATCTCCTGGCGATCACCATAGTCATAGTTATAAACAATGCGACTCAGACATGCAGTGCACATCTCGGGGTATCCCAGCAAATTTTCATTCCGAGGAAAACGATGACCGTCATTGATAATCTTTGCTCGGCTGTGCAGGTGCCCCTCTTCCTGCCAGCGTTTGATCCATCTGTATACGGAAGAGATGCTGAATCCCGTCCTCTTTGAAATGACAGGCACTGACACCCCTCGAAACCACAGCCCTATCAGATGTGCTCTTAAATTCAAGGCTTCGTCAACGGTGGACCGTTTCGTTTTCACGTTCATCCTGAAATCGAAGGCGAAAATGTATCAGTGTTCCTTCAGAAATCTGGCGTTTGTTGGTTTCATGCACCCTTATTCGGTTTGATTTCAGATGTATTCTTAGAGATACAAAAACGTGAAGGTCGTGTAATACTTTCATCGGGAGCCTAAAAGATATTGTACGCAACTGAATAAGCACGGAATGAATACTTCATAGGAAATTCAACAAGGAACTTTTTTTTAGAATATTTCTAAGGTCAAAATTAATCAGCAGATAAAAGGAAGTTCTAGTAGACTTTAATCCTTCTATGATAAACAGCCACGAGAATCATTGGTCCTATCAGATTTCCTTTACGCTTAGGAAACTGAGATAGACGAGAAACCCGGATATGCCTCGGGTGCTGTGATCATGCAAAATGAGCAACATTACGATGTTATTGCATTTTGCAGGTAAAACCAAAACGTTATCGTGAACTGATACGTTATTAGATTTATAAAACACAAAAAGACATAAGAATTTCCGCGTTTACAGGCGAGGGGGAAAAAACTCGAGTTCATCGTTCCAAGATGGATGTGAGACAATGCGAAACTTGAGACATTCAGAAAACTCATTTTGTTCTTTGACCTTGTAAGTGTTTGCCCCGCTTCCGTGGAGCAGGAAGATCTCGTGAAAAAGAGGCAGGGATCATATTTTAAAGATAGGCGATAATCTATTTAATATAACTTATCATGCAGATTTTTCGTTTCGTGAAGCATAAATATTATGTCGGCACTCATAAGTAGAACCTTTTAAATTTAACATCACTTGGCGGAGAGAATGAATGATTGGTCTTAAGCAATTATTGTCATGATGATATCTTTCCCACATTTTATGATCCAATTGGTCATACAGAGAAAATATTAGACATATCTCTCTCTCTCTCTCTCTCTCTGTTTATGGAGAGATTATCAGAAGCTTCCATGGGATAAACTGGCATGGTTGAAATGCATTTTCTGACTTTTTTTTCTCCTTTGTGAAAGAATTTAAATTTTGTCGATTTCTGTTCTATATGTTGACTTGAGGTTGAAAATCCGGTTCTTTTGAGTGTTTTTTTCTTAAGGGAACTCCTATAACTTGGTCTTGAAAAACGCCAGCCATAACTGGAATTTTGGTTAATTCAGATATAAATATGCAAGGTTAGATAGCAGTAATGTGTTTAAATACTCTGTTTTTTTTTTCTTTGTACCCACACACACACAGAGAGAGAGAGAGAGAGAGAGAGAGAGAGAGAGAGAGAGAGAGAGAGAGAGAGAGAGAGAGAGAGAAATATTTTGCATACAAGCCTTCCATCAAAATGTAACTTTATTCTACAGAAGTTTCAGATAGGAAAAAACAATGTACTCGGGAGACTTTAAATAAAAAATTAGAAAAATATAATTGAAATAATAGTTTCAAACAACAGCACACTGAGGTCTAAGGAACTCATAGCTAAATCAGTAATCCTAAGTACTTCAATTAAATGAAATTTAATGCTTTATGGAGGTGTTCTGGAATGGCATGATCATTCTTTATATGTTTGCCTAGCCCTGTGCTTTTTCTGAAGATTAGATATTAAGAACTTAGCTAAGAAATTATGGTATATGAATCGAAAATACACGCGTATTTGTATAGATGAATTCCATCATGCAAGCATGTCATTTGAAGGGCTTCGTTAGTATAATTACGTTTATCGTTATCATTACAAGACCTTCTAATATGGATACCATGATAATTTGTAGCTGGTACACAAGATTTTACAAACGCATATGTTCAACGGTAAGGTATTTTGGACGCAAGATGAATGTTTGTTCTCATATCTTCCGTTCCAATACTTCTCTTCAACTTTGCAAACGAAGAGAGATATTTTCTAGCTCTTGTATCAGAAAAAAAAATACGCTGCTGTGATGTCTTTACGATAAAAATTTTAGAAAAAAGTTCTAAACTTAAGGATATTGATTCCTTAATGAAGAATGGGTCTAGAGAATCGCAAAATAAGAAACGCTTAAATCATTAGTAAATACAATCGGTGGTAATTAATGTATCTTAAATGTTGAATGTTTGTGGTTAAAATACATTCAGATCATAACTCTACGGGAGAGAAAGAGAGCGGATGACTTCATAGTGCCGTATAGGTTCGTTTTTGAACATGTCACAGGACAGATGTAGAAGTCTTTAGAAACAAAAACCAATATTTCAATAGCTGGATAGGAGTGCAACTGACACCATAAATATGACCATTCAGCTGTTATATTCGATTCAATGTTTAATTTCATTCTCCGCATGCAATTAGGTGACTTTTCTTGTTGCAGTTGCTGAAATTTTTGTTACCGCAATGAAGGATTTCGAAAATTCTGTTAAAATACGCATAATTACTATCATAATGCGCAAATAGACGGGATGATAAATATTCTATCATACGTAAAGAATTATCCTTATCGGTATTATTGAGCGAATTAGATAATAATATATAGAATTTACTTATAAATTATCGTACAAATGTCCAGCCTACAATCCTCTTACCTCCAAGTTTTTCAGCCGACTGATCTTTCCCTTGCAATGTAACGAACTGTCGGAGGCTGAGGCCCGAAAACCTGGAAATTTCGCGTTGCTTGTTTATGTACAGTAGGTAACGACACGCATGCGCAGTGTACAATTAATTCTGAGTCACGGATGGTCAGAGCCTCAGGGTTTGATCACCATTAGGAAGTGACGCGTCTGTCACGGTAAAGAAAAAGGGTGGAGAGAGAACCAGTTAATTCTCCATAATGACCGAGTGTGTCAAATGTCATTAGATGGAGTCCATGAACAAATTATTGGCAAAAGTTTCGGCGACGCAAGACGAATATTCGGATTTCTTCCTCCTCCTACCTCTCATCACCCCCACTTCTCTCTCTCTCTCTCTCTCTCTCTCTCTCTCTCTCTCTCTCTAAGTGAAAAGTTTTTAAAGTGCTTCTATGTTATGCTCATGTCCGTTATTTAAAACGTCGTAAGATTTTCGCTGTCAGTCATTGTTATGACGTATGTGGTTGCCATTTTTTATGAAATTTCCCTCGTAATGATTAGTATTTTCTTAATGTGTGAATTATATTCACTTTGAGCTTGGTGTATAAATCCGATGAGTTTTTTTTTTATTGACATTTAGTATTTACTTTCATACTTGATGTTTCTATGGGTCACTAACATGCTAGAAATCTGAACTGCATTATTAGTTATATTCATGACCAGAAAAGAAGTCAAAAGTATCTTAGGGAAGTAAAAGGCTGTTGTGCGACTGATCTTGAATTCGTGTGATTGCATTACTGATTCATCCAGTCCATTTACATACCTGATGATATGTTCCTTCTTGTTTGAACTTCCAAGTAAAGAGATTTTTCAATGCATTCCGTTATAATTGAAATTTCTTTATCTTTATTTTCGCATTAACTATCGTACCCTTGATCGTAAACTTCTTGCCTTAATTTAGCTAATAATTTGCACATCTTATTTTTATCTTTGTGTATATCCTGTATATCAATAAGTCTGACTAAGAGTCAAATATGCAAAGACTCCTGCAAATATGTGATAAAGGAATTTACCGAACACTTAAAGATACAAGCTGACTCTTGATTTCAGAAATAAAAATGTGCTGTGTTGATGAAAGATAACCATTAGAGACTAGAATTTGAGCCTGTCATTTGCAACAAGGTCAATAAATTAAGTTTTAGGTTTTAACCTTTGATGTCTGTCATTTCCTCGTAGAAAGTAACGATACATAGAAATAGAGTAAAGATACAGTTTTTAGTTCTAATAACGCTGAGTTTAGTTTAAAAGTCATATGTTGTGAATTACAGGCCAAGTGAATTTTCGTTCTGCATGTCCCTACTCTTCACACTTTTACCGAGATATAATGAAAGAAATCAGCTAAAAAAAAGAGAAAGGAATAAAAATCAAGGGACTGCAGACCCATGGAACTGTTTTGAACCTGGGAGAGTTAGCATAACTCCTTCCTCTCCCCCCTTTCCACACTCCCACCCCTGCTTGACCCTAAGAGTTCTTTGAAGAAATTCATTTCTGTGACTCTTCCAAAGATAATCCTTCAACACAGGGAGGCACACTTACCAAGAGAAGTTCTGTTCGCCATATAAATAACATCTGAAACATTTCTTAGCATTCATGACATTCCCTATGAAGGCAACAGGAATTTCCGTAAAACTTGAGTTCGTCAAGATATTCACTAATACAACTTTAGTGTATATACTCTACATTTTCAAGGTCCTTTCATCATGCACGTTTTCACATGGGTTTTCATCACTTCTTTTTGAGGAATGATGACGATTTATAAGCTTAGGAATTGTGGCATATTTCTCCTTTCAGATTTATGTTAATGGGGCACTTATGGAGTACCCGTTTTAACCGCAGAAATTTTCGTCACTGTATTCCTTGTCTGGTGGATTTCCTTCACGTATACGACAAGGCTATAAATATATTATATATCTATATGTGTGTATATATATATATATATAAAATATATATATATATATATATATATATATATATATATATATATATATATTACACATATATATTTATACATATATATATATGTATATGTGTATATATATATTATATTATTTATATATATATATATATATATATATATATATATATATATATATGTATGAAATTTTTTATCACACCGTGATTTATATACAATCATGAAGCTACAAATGTCGCTTAATATCACGACATTTGTAGCTTCATGATTATATATATATATATATATATATATATATATATATATATATATATATATATATATATATATATATATATATATATATATATATATATATATATATATATATATATATATATACACACACACACACACACAGACACACATGGACGATCAATTGTTTAGGAACAGATACAGAATAAGGAACTTAATATTTATTTCAGCATCCAGGAAACGCTTAGCTATAGAAGCTCAGCGGGTCGATTTCCACCTCAAGAAAGGATGTATCCCCAGTACCCTACGTTGAAAAGGGCAAACAAAGAGAGCACAACAATCTTGGAGACTTTCACCATGAAATCTCCTTCGTTCTTATGCGAAGCGGAGGAGGGCTTGCTCTCACTGCCTGGTCCCATCCAGGCAACTCCTACTTGGATAATCGAAGATATTTTGCCAGAGCCCGGGTACAGAATGTTGTCGATGATTCCGTGGAACAGGATGACGATGAAGGTGATAGCGATGCAGAACATGAACCACACGTCGACCATCTTGAAGTAGGAGGTCTTCGGGAGAGATGATGACACCTGGTGGGAAATTGGTGCAAATATCTTCACTACACAATCACAGTTTACGTTTATAGCTGCATGGCAAGATGCAAGTCGTAACACAGAAACATGCACCACACACACACACACACACAATTCTTCTAAAAATTAGTCAGATGGAGTGCTCTGCTTTCAAAATACGTCCATAATAACATTACTGAGCAAGTGAATATGATGCGCTCATTTTTCTCTTATGTATTTCTGCTAGTAGATGTTTGTTTTCATTAAATTCAGTATGTGTTGATATTTCCTAACTATACACAAAACTGTTGCTGAAAAGCTTATTAAAGTCCCCATGAAAAGTTACTTTTCGCTTTCTGTGTCTTCAAAAACAGAATTTTCTCTCAAAATATACATAGGCCTGTGCTAGGTGTATATCGCTGAAAAGTGATCTTGAAAAGGAAAGTAATAAGATTCAGGGTAACAAAAGAATGACTATATTAAGTTACTCTAACAGTGAATCGGGGCTAGCATCAACAACAATAGTATATAACACTTGAAAATATGATTTAATGTTGGTCACTATGCAAAGACAGTATTGAGACAAAAAATAGCACATGATAAAAGGAGGGTTACTTATTTCTGGCTTAATAAATGGTTGTTGGCTAACTGACAAGCTTGAAGACGTTGCTTTGATAATGCAAACTTTATGAAACCTCACCTGTGAAAACAGTGTAGCAATGACCAACTGTACTGTGAGGGCGGCCATCATTCTCGTATCAAACATGTCAGTTCTGACGAAGAGGGACATGTAACTGATCATAAGAAGCACCAGAGTTGGGATGTAAATGTTCAGTATGGCATACCCAGCAAGCCTAGTCAGTGGGATCTTTATGAGGGCTTCACTGTACTCTCCAGTTGCTTCGTATCCGACTTTCAGACCTCCGATCTGAAAGATTACAAAGCGGATATACTTCTTTGGAACTCTTACTGTTGATTCTGGAAGAGTTTTATTTCATTGCATGGATCACTTGTTATCGGATGTCAGAAAACGACAGATGCCATGTATGTACAAGATACCTGCGTGTGTTTACATGGCTACAACATTGTATAAAGGTGGTATTGTCAGAGAGTAAAGTATAGAGATCAGTTTTTTGCTCTGCACAAGAGAAGGATAGACATTTATTAGTGGACTTTCTCACAGTGACCTGTTACTGTTGTTCAGAGTCTTTGTCTACTTGTCTATATACATTTAATATATATATATATATATATATATATATATATATATATATATATATATATATATATATATGTATATATATATATATGTATATATATATAATTTTTATCACATCACCATGATTTTTATACACAAACATTAAGCTGCAATTGTCTTTTAATAGTCAATTGCTCTACCTGAAATTATATATATATATATATATATATATATATATATATATATATATATATATATATATATATATATATACACACAAACCAAAGGGGAATTATAATTGACAAGTGGTTCTACATTGGAGGGGTGGGTAGAGCTCTCGGCTAGCACGCGTTGGCTCAGCATTCGACTCTCCGACCGGCCAATGAAGAATTAGAGGAATTTATTTCTGGTGATAGAAATTCATTTCTCGTCTTAATGTGGTTCGGATTCCACAATAAGCTGTAGGTCCCTTTGCTAGGTGACCAGTTGGTTCTTAGCCACGTAAAATAAATCTAATCCTTCGGGCCAGCCCTAGGAGAGCTGTTAATCAGCTCAGTGGTCTGGTTAAACTAAGACATACTTAACTTTTTTTGACAAGTTCGTCGTCTCACGGGCACGAACCGCAGAGCACGAGAACCAACCACCCGAGGTGTATAAAGAGGCTGGAATCAGAGGGACCAGAAGAGAAAAAACAAGAGCTAATACAGTCTAAGAAGAGAAAACATAAACACAACTCACGTAATACTCCGCCGACAGACTCTCTCCTAAGTTGATGGCTAATGACTCCACCGAATCGAACATGAGGAATGACTTGGGCGCCGAAGTAATCCTGAGGTGCATCGAACACTCCTGGTTGTCAAACGGATAAAGCAGCAGGTTGAAGCTGCAGTCGAAAGTGATGCCGTACTTTCGCTTGATGGACAGGGCGTTGAATTTGCCGGGGAAAACTTCCACTGAAATCAATTTTATATCATTATGCTCCCTCTATAAATATCACTCATACCAAAATTTACTTTTATTATTATTATTATTATTATTATTATTATTATTATTATTATTATTATTATTATTATTCTCTTTCTGTAATTTTTTTTACTTATAATATTCTCCATAACTGACACTTCATTCATCTACCATTTTTTAGTGGATATTTTGAGCTAGAAATAGGTGCGAGTTTGTTGAAAGAGGATAAAGATAATCGATTTTGAATAAAAAATACTTTTACTTTGGATTTCAGAGTAAGGCAACTGTGAAAAATAAATCAAGTCACTTTACATATGACAGCAGAGATTAGAATGCAGCACATTTTAAGCTTACTGAAAGTCTTTATAAAATTATCTTAGGTAAAAAAGAAAATAGGATACCGCACCTTCAGCAGGCGCAGTTTCATCCCTCGTTTTGAATTCAGAACTCCGGTTGATCATCATAGAGGTGTATTCGTCCACGTACGTGTGATGATTCCCAATAGCATTGACGAACGTTACATCAGGCGTCCACAGCGTCTTCATAGCTTCGAGAGCCAGGACATTCAGTGTATCGTTAACTTTAAGGTTCAAATACTGCAGCCTGTTGTCCTTCCACGTTAACATGAGTTCGAAGGTAACATCAACGGCCATCTCCATAGTCTTGACCGCCATCGTGCTCACACGCATGGACAGAACAACGAGGAGGCTCAGGTCTTCCCCTAAGTTTGATCTGGGGGGAAGGTGCTTCTGGTATCCTTCGGGATGGTCGATCAGCATGCAGTCAGCCTCATCGCTGTTGTCCCGGCAGTCGTACTTGAGGTCACAGCGCTTGTGGTGGGCGACACAGCTGCCATCATCACAAGTGTACTCGTTCTCTTCACAAGGCGTCAGAAGAAGAGTGCGTTTCTGATTCGGTTCCTGATCGCACACTGGTCTCTGCAGATGCCACACCCTCCTGCCCATTGGGTAATTGGGCTTTGCAGTTTCCATCCTTGCTATGGTTTCATTCTTGACGTCATCAACCCAGACCCACTGTTCCCCTTCTTTTCTTATGTAATAACTTCCATAGCCCATGAAGTAGAGCTCACCAAGAAGCTTTTGATATGCGACAAAGTAAACATTCCGTACTTCACTTTCACAAGACCCCAAGAGCGAAAACCTCTGTTGTTCTTTGAATGTGCAAGCAACGCATTTCCTGTCCACTTTGCAGTCAATATCAGCCATGCCATGAATGGTCAGAACAGCACAGTTTTCATACTTTAAACCATTCGGTTCTTGCGCCAGCCAGATTGGATTCTTCGGTATTTGTCCGTTGCCGTATCGCCAGACGCCTTCTTCTAGCGAGTCTGAAAAAGAAGTCCAGTATTCGAAGGAACACACATCTGAATCGGGATACGTGTTGTTTGCTTCTTCGCTTATAGCTCTGACCTCCTTCAGGGAATCGACGACTGGCAGATCGGCGCCCAGAGCTTCGCATAAATACTGAGCAGTATCAAAGTACAAGTTAGGAAACCAGAAGTGAGACCGAATTTTCACGTCTTTACAGAGATCTGCCAGAGGTAACTCAAGACGAGAAACATTACGCAGGACCCAGCCTTCACTCCAAGAAATATAATTTCCTTGCAAGTCGATACTGCAAGTACTCATGTTCCAGATTTCTTCTTTACTCAGTGCCCTGTCCCAGACATTAACCTGCAAAAAAGAAATTATTATTTTGTTAAAATCGAGTCTTACCCTGCTGGTCTAGAATGATAACCGCTGACTTCTATTCACTGTCTTGAAAAGGAAATATCTTAATCAGAAGTTATGAATTAGGTTATATTATTATCAACAAAAACATTGTGAAAAAGGAATTAAACTATCAGGCAAGAATGAGAACAGGGCCTGCTACATATTAAAAAATAGAATTCATGCGAAAACCCTTAATACTTTCACTTTTCACACTTCGGTGTACCTCGATCTAGTGAAGTAACTTATATAGTTTAACAAGCTACATTTTTAAAAATGATAAACTGTTACACTTTGACTAATCTTCAGTTAACCTCTTGATTTACATCCACGACGTCTTACCTGACTAAGCTTGCCACTGAAGCTCCTTTCTGCATAGTCTCCCTGGCCGATGGTTGCTTTATTGCCGTAGACAGGACGTCCGACGTTGTACTCCTGATAATTGGTGAGCTTACCGTCGATGTACGTCTTAATGACCTTTTCTTTGTAGTCGTACGTGAAACATATGTGGTACCATCTGGAAATTATGTAATTGCTTTTCAGTCATGTTAATAACGTTAATGAAAAAATGCTCATAATTCACACATGTTTATGTATACAATGCCAGCGACTACATTGCTTTTTATGTGTGTGTGTGTGTGTATATATATATATATATATATATATATATATATATATATATATATATATATATATATATATATATACACACATATTGAAAGATAGATAAAGGATTGAGGGAGAGAGAGTGTACAGTAACGCACCTGAACATTCGCAGCTGTTTATCAAGAATTTGGAAGTTCCAGTTCCGAGCGATGACAGGCCTAACCCGTTCAACCCAAAGTTCTGGTTAGAGAATGGAATCAGAATGGAATGTTGGTTTTGCTATAGATGTTGATCAATCAGCAACAGGATATATGTCATTTGTGACAAATGATCATTGTTTGGCCCAATTTAAAATGTATCTGATTTGTTAAACAATTGAAATATTCAATTAAAGAAAAGTGTCCAAAATCGGGGGTTAGGAGGCTATAAGTTTCATTTCTAATTTATATATAAGTTAATCAGCTCAGTGGTCTGGTTAAACTAAGATATACTTAACTTACTTAAGAAATTCACTAGTAAATGTGCAGCTTTTGTACGGTTTGCGATAATCCTGAAGAAAAATGATTCTTTCTTTATCTTGCGTTTTCTTGTCTTTAATAAACAGCTAATTTTCGTAGCTACAGTTACCTACCACCAACAAGCATCATAACAGTCTGAGTCTCAGTATCTTGCAAGTGGAAGAAAGTGGCCCACCCGTGTAGAATGAAGAGCTGGAATCGAGCGCACAGGCTAACAGAGTCTAGTTTCCTTGCCCTGTTTATTGTGCCAGCGTAGGTGCCCACGCTTTCTGTGGTGCCAACTCTGTCAGCTTGGAATTCTAACACCAGGACGGCTTCGGTTACGCTGGGGACTGGAAAAGGAAATTACTCTGTGATAGAAACAATCTAAGGTTTGGGGTACCTTACTTCATACTTGCCTTAGTGATCGAGACTCATTAAGGAAGGATTTCTTTTCGCAAAAATTACAGGCTACAACAGATGGGTGCTAAAGATACATTTCTTTCTACCTTCAACATTATGATCCGGAATTTCACTCGTGTCTTCAAAATGTGAATAAATACATACTTACATAAATAAATACATACGCACGTACATACAGACATACAAACACACACACACATACACATTCGATTTAATATCGTAGTGTTATGGTTTACTTCGAGTCGAACTAATATCAGTTTAACTTTGAGTTTCTTTATCTGTCAAGTTTGCGTCAAGTGACAACAGATATTACGAGATAAAAGAAAGCATGAAGGTTTCAAAAGCTAATTTCTTTCAGCACTGCAAATACGGGACATCTTATGCAATAATACATTACTTGTGATATTACTTTTCTGATCATTCATCAGTGATGTCACATATAAGAAAATATAATCTAAGTACGAAGGAGGAGGACTAGTAAGCCGTATATACTCTGAACAAACTAAAATCCTTACTTTTTATTCTAAGATGGGATGAAGAAACGGCTGTAAATAAAACATATATAAGCATAAAAAATAGAAAAATACAGACGGAATGATTAATTTAGAGAATCTGATTAGATATAGCTTACGAAAAATGTAACAACGTTAATCAGTTATGCTCTCTCTCTCTCTCTCTCTCTCTCTCTCTCTCTCTCTCTCTCTCTCTCTCTCTCTCTCTCTCCGCTTATAACTAGACTGATTCTAGTGAACTTGTGTCACCTCTCTCTCTCTCTCTCTCTCTCTCTCTCTCTCTCTCTCTCTCTCTCTCTCTCTCTCTCTCTCTCTCTCTCTCTTCAAGGAAACCTTATAAACTAAACAGATTCTCTCTCTCTCTCTCTCTCTCTCTCTCTCTCTCTCTCTCTCTCTCTCTCTCTCTCTTATTAGTATTAACATTCAAGAAATAGAGCCGTACTTACCATATAACGCACAGATGACCCATATCGACAGGAAATAAATGGTTACAGAAGTTTCCATGAAACTGCAATGCCTGGGAAAAAATAGGAAAAGGCTGGCATGTAGAATAAAGTTGGTAAAAGGTGAATTTTTCAGGACCTTAAAGAATTTGTTTAATAAAAATCTATCAAAAATGTAATCAACCAGTTAAAGAAGTGAGGATGAATCTGCCTGAACATCTG
The DNA here is from genome assembly GCF_040412425.1 of Macrobrachium rosenbergii. Lineage (NCBI taxonomy): Eukaryota > Metazoa > Arthropoda > Malacostraca > Decapoda > Palaemonidae > Macrobrachium > Macrobrachium rosenbergii. The sequence continues at coordinate 16,178,142 of NC_089767.1, read as the reverse complement.
TAGTTGGTAACTTATGTATGTGTCATGAAGTACTCAAAGATAGAATGTGTACTCTCATATAGGTATACGTATAAATACCCACACACGCACACACGTGAGCGAGCGTGCCCATGCACACACACACATATATGTATATATATAATATATATATATATATATATATATATATATATATATATATATATATATATATATATATATGTGTGTGTGTGTGTGTGTGTGTATGTATATATATATATATATATATATATATATATATATATATATATATATATATATATATATATATTGGTTTGGATAATTTCAATTACCGTTATACACATACATAGTGCATACACACTCATATATGTTTTGATGCCTCGAATATCTTCCACACGAAAATGTACGTGTAGCGGTTTAAATCATCTTTCTATTACCATTTCAAATTCAAAAGGCTTTAAAATGAATTTTCTGCTTAGTTTGATCATACTTCAAATGTTATTTCACCTAATCTGTGTTGAAGGAAAGTCTCTCTTCCTTTTTTATGAGCAAATTATGGTGGTTCTTGTAGAAAACGTCAATGACCTGTTATTAATGAGATGATATTCTGAATCGTTAGACTTTGAAACATCCCACTTCCTCCTAACATGCACGGTCCTGTGTCCTGTGTTTCAAGGATAGATTTGTAATTGCTGGAGATGAAGCGTTAGTCATGTTCTGTTTGCTTAATGCCATGTAAGGTAAAAGTTGGTTGTTCATCTTTTTTATGCTTTTGACAAAAATCATAAACACTAACACCCTTTACGTGCACACACACGCACACTTGTGTAAAAAACAAGCAAGAATTGTTTTTCTGTAGAAAGGACATGAAACAGTACAGAAATATAGAATAAGAGTATATTTGCACTTGAGTACAACAGAGTGCAAAGTCATAACATCTTAAGCAATGAAACTAGACGACAGACTTTATCGGGCCTCAGCTGTTGGCATGATCTGAGTTTCTAGCAATTGTAGCAACCCGCTTGTTCTATCGTTGCCAGCTCTGATGACCATAGATTTTTGTTGAAATAGAAATAATCTAATAATATTTATTATAAGGACTGCTAAACATTAATGAAAGACGACTAGAGCGAACGTCTTGGTATAGACAGCCTTAGTACATCCAGGCACTGATCTGTGCAATCTGAGACATGAGATTTTAATCTACCATACATATAACATAAGCATTAGAAAAGTTCCAGAATTCTAGTCCATCTCCCGTGCCTGTGCTTCGTGGCCAGTAAGGTAGTCCTTGCTATATTTTTTGTCTCTATTTTATAAAATTTGTGTAGATTTTTGTATATCTTATCATGTTCCTTTTTAAAGGTTTTTATGAGTAGGATCATTACCTTTTAGTTTATATAAATCTTCCTTTCTTGGAAAAAATTAATTGTTCTCTTGCCGTTCACGTACCAGCAGATCGTTCATCATCTTTCTTAAATTTTAAGAGTGAATCAAGTCTCAAGCTAACTCTCTCTCTCTCTCTCTCTCTCTCTCTCTCTCTCTCTCTCTCTCTCTCTCTCTCTCTCTCTCTCTCCTTATCTTTTCTTGATACTTATGATTTTAGCGATATTCAAGTTAAATCCTAAAGTCCAAGGAGCAGAAAGTAATAGAGACCTAATGCTCATAGCTATGAGCAAGAAAAGTTATGAGAGCACAAATATATGTTAGTTAATGTTAGTTAATGGGTTAGAGTTATACAATTTTCGTAAACGTTGTCCTTTTTCAAAACATTTGTAGCAGGTGAAAAATTTAAATTTCAGAAATCGCAGTTACCTTCATGTCTTAAGGGTTCTAATATTTATCACATTAGGATAGTACAATCGGATAAAAAGGGAACACGTATATACCGAGAAAATATATATGCATATGTTTTTATATATATATATATATATATATATATATATATATATATATATATATATATATATATATATATATATACATTATAACATGTTAATATATACATATATATATATTCACTGACTAAAAACCATACCCAGACACGCTCCTATTTAAATATACTGGACAAATGGGGACCTGGATATAGGCTATGTACAATCCATTCGTCCAATTATAGGAAGGGATCTAAGTTAAGTTAAGAAAACGAATAATTCTTCACTTCTTTTCTATATTTCAAACCGAAGTTACTTCATACTTACAATAACCGAAAAACTACTAAAAATTTTTTTATTCTGTGATTACTATGCAAATGATGACTCATATATATTAATCCTTTTTATGATAATCACTAAGTTATTTTGCCTCCCCGCTGCCTGACATAAACTTCATGTATTCATCAAAGAGACTAACTCATTATTTTCATTCAGTAGACTACAAGTGACAAGATTGTCATTATCATTGTTATTGCCTTATTACGATAGTCATCACCATAATTATTTACGTAATGATTTTCCTTTTATAACCATGGAACCAGCTCATTATTATTTACAGATATTTATCCATTACAAAACATTCACATAATCGTAGCGCATAATGATGCGATCAAAACAGACGCTGCACAGCCGAGGCCCAGATGTCGGCGAGGAACCGTTAGAGTCCGATCCCGCGACGCTAGAATTCGAAGACCGAAAGAATTTTCTGTCGACGTATCGGCTGTGGACATGTCCCTCCTCCTGCCACCGCCTGATCCACCTGTAGATGGTGGAGGTGCTGATGCCGCTTCTCTGCGATATGGCTTGAACGGACATCCCACGAAACCATAAACCGACCAAAGACGCTCTCAAATGCAAAGCCTCGTCACTCAAGCAATAATTGCTTTTCATTTTTCCCCTTTTCTGAAATTAAAGAATGGCTGCTTTAATGTGGCTGGTTCTGCGAAACAGGCATCATTTAATTATTTCTAAGGTATGTGGCCATTTTATCTTTAATTGGTGCTCGTAAGACTATGGAATATAGGTGAAATATTCGCAACACTATTACTCGTGGCTTTGCATTTGATGCAGTCTTGTGTCAGTCCAGGACACCCGGTTTGAGAAAGCAGGAGGTGAATACAAAACCCTTACAGTTTGAATTAGTTCACCTCTTAAGCCATTAAGAATCATCTGTCGATATTTTCTCTCGATTCGTCTTCTCGGATTATTTTATAGTAAATGCAAATCTTTTCTTTCCAGAATAGGAACCTTTATAAGGAACTCTCATTACATTAATTTAATGACAATGGTCACTAAACTCTCTCTTTAACGTACAGAAAAATCTTGTTATTTTTCAACAAGAGAAGCGTTTTTCTTGACGTCTGAAATAGATTCCTATAAAAGAATCTTGCGGCCGTTTGTCACCGTATCTAAACAAAAAGGACAGATGCATATATCAGTTCTAATTTCCCTTGGGTTTCAGTTATTCCGTATTCCTTAGGTATAGTGACTTCGATAATAAGTGATATTTGTATAAATATATATATATACATATATACTGTACATATATATACATACATACACACACATGTTTTGTAATCTAATTTGAATTATAGGAATAAAAACTTTTCTGAAAATCCCTGTACTATGCCACAAAATATGATGTATTGGAAGAAAGCATAAAGTTACGCATAAACATTATATATACATTATATACACATACATACACACTCACACACACACATATATATATATAGATACACTTTCTTATCATTGCCTTGAATAACTTTATCGTGCAAAGTGTATAGGATATCACTATTTCACAAGATTGATTTTGGTGTACTGCTGTTATACTACTATTAGGAAATAAACTATTTCTTCGTCATGATATGATGTGTGATGAGTATCACTGCTTAGTGTGAATATGTTCTGGGGAGATTATTTATATCCAGTAAAGATTTTATGGTTTTATGTCTCGTAACAATGATTGAGTGGCAAGTATTGTCCAATAATTACGTAAAAGAGAGAGTGAGAGGGAGTTACTTTTATAAGACAGAAACCGTACTAGAAAAGAAAACAGTAAGTTTTAATGCTATTTTGAGAAATTTGCAGCCTTCTTTTGCCTAGAAAAATTCAATCAAAAATAAAAAATCTCTTAGAGAATTAATTACTGAATGGTGTATTTTAAAAATTGTGTTGCACCTTATATTATAGTATTTCCAGACATCTTTTGCATAAAATAATTAAAGAAAAAACTGGAAATAATATCTTATAAAACTGTTCCTTCGTCGAGTTTGTTGAAAACTCTGTTACGAAAACTGTCTTTGAGTATCGTTATAAACAGTAGCACAGCATAATTTCTACACAACTTTACGCATACAGTATTGCATACAAGTAAACATGCACTGCAGAATGCAGCTTAAAAGGAGAAGACACTGCCTTACCTGTGAGAAGAAACAATTCAAAGTCAGTTAAGAAGACAGTCAGTTTCTGTTTGCTACCCTGGAGAGAAAGCACGGTTTACCACCAGTCTCCTTGTTTTTGTAGCACTTGCAACGCATGCGCAGTAATCAGTGCTTTAAGACAGGCTATTCCTGAAAACAAATGCATTGATTTTTTTAGGAACATCCTCAATTGATGAAGTGGGCAGAGAGAGAGAGAGAGAATGGGGCCGGGGGTGGGGGGCAATTATTGAATGCTAAAAAGGAAATTGATCCGGTGTAACTGGCGCCGTAATAAAGGGTTATTTGGTTGAAAAAAGGACGGAAACTTTTCGGACATAAATACAAAATTTGTAGCGTCTGCTGTTTCATTATTAGTCGTACACACTTTTCATCAAAGCAGCGATAGAACTCTAATTTATTTTTTGAATTAACAGAAAATCGCAAAACCTTCGTCTTTTGAAAAAGGAAATTCAATAAATATGTGGGAGGTATGCAAACGGATAATCATGTAAAAATAAGTTTATATGAATAACTGCTTATCTTAATCAACCATTTATACAGAACTGTTACTTTTTGCGCCTTTTTTACACAGGAAGAAATACAGCGCAAATCTTTAGGCAGAGTAGTAGTTTTAAAGCCTTGAAATCTGTTTTAGTTATACGTCCAGTTATAAAAAAAAATTACTTGTTTCATGGAAACATTGATAGTTTTTTTTATTTATTTCAGGGTCACACATAAAACCATTTATTGTTATAATTTTTCCTTCATAATAATTTGACTGGAATTTTCAAACACCATCCATCTGATTCCTATTTTGATCCTTGGAAAAATAACCACCATTCTTACAATCCCAGATTTGTTCATTACCATTACACCTAACATGATCTCAAATCATCAGATGTACAGTTCATGGGCCCATTCAATATGTATTTTCTTTTGATTTGAGATACGGAATTTCAGTCTTTTAACTGTGCCATTTCCAACCCTCGTATACCAAAATGATTGCAGAGGCATACACTGTTATCCTCATCGCAGAAAGCATATAATTACGTTTTTCGCTTAATGTAAGTCTTCATATTGAAATGTTTAATATTTTTCTGAATTGTATACGGCCACCCAGCGGTATCAAAAGACAATTAACTTACAGTACTTTTATATATACACAGTATAATAAATGAAAATAAAATACCACATAATTTGCTTCATATATTAATTTTTATGAAATATATTCTGTGAACCTTTAATAAACCATTTCCTAATTTGAAAGCTTCCTCAGAACAGCTTCGGCTGTAAATGCCAACGAAGAAACAGCCATGCCAAGGCCATAGAGCGCCAGGGGACCTTGCAAGTGACGGAGGGTCAAAGGCTTCCTGTCGCCGTCCTCCTCCTGGTCAAGGACCTCTTCATCAACAACGTTTCCTTGCCTCCTCTGAAGGTCTCTGTACTCTCTCTTCCTTCTCCAGGTAGCATGGCGAGTCAAGGTTAGCATGTCCTCCGTCCATTTATCGTACAGACCAGCCTGGAACGTTATACTGAAGTAGTGTTTGTTTGATATAAGTGAACACTAGAGCACTGCACTTCATTTCACGCCCATCAAACAGAGAAACTCAAAGTGGAAAAAATAGCATCTAAAGCGGAAGCGTATTCTATATCATATTTTTAAAACTTGAAACAAATTTCATTAAACCAGCAGGGAATCGATTTTTTGTCAATGGAAGTAAATATTCATAAGTTTATTTTTGTGGGGTAGGGGGAGGAGGAGTTACGGAAATAATGGTCACAGACAGTATTGATGGGGGTCGAAATTCCTGGAGAAGAAAAGTTACTGACCGTACTAGAAATTAGGTCAAGTAATTTTTTTTACCCTAGTTTTTTTTGTAAATACATAAGGAAGCATTATGTTTGAGACTAATTTGATTAGATGAAAGGACTAACCTCAATGCAAGCTTGCAGGTACCAATTAAGATTGTCTGTGAACGGGGCATCATGTGGTATTGGCCAAGCAGCTATTCCAGGCAGAACGGTCTCCTTTCCTATGTAGAATCTTGGGCTGCCATCTCTGAAAGTGAAAAGTTCGGCAAGCCCAACGAGAAGGCCTACCCGTGTGTCTAATTGTGCTTGTCTGTGGAGATTAAAAAAGGAAAAAAAACATTTGAGAGTTCGTTTTGACTAAAATTAGCATCTTCTGTCAGAATCAGATGTGTACACTCACTCAAAACTTTATTGCAACATACTTCAAAACTTTTCGGACAACAGCTTATAATAGTGACATCTGGCGCTATTTGGCAACTCCGTTGTAAGCACATGAAACAAAGACACTACAGGTGCGTCCGAGAAATTACATGCAGTTTCCCTTAAGCCTAGTTTTTTCTTATAATGTTGTCATACTTCACTTGGTGAAAGGATATTACTATAATACTTCAAAGGTCATCACTGTCCTTATGTTTTAATATTTTCATCTCCAAAGGCCATCACCATCTTCATGCTTTATCTCCTTCATATGTGTGAACTTTGTAGACAGAGGACTACGACTATTATAAGTTGAACGATTTTCCTTTGTAACATCAACATTTACGACTTTTGTAAGATTTGCTGGCATATTATAAATCAAATTTTTCAAGAATGGTATTTGAATGACTAATCCTTTGTATGTTGTAAACTAGTGAAACACACACACACACACACACACACACATCCTCATCGGCAAAGATGACTTTCTTCCAGAAATCATCGGCCACTGGATAATATTGTAACACAGGAATATGATGATATAATGTCTTGGCCTCATGTAGCCTGTTATGGATGGTTTGGGCATCAACTTGAAGGGAGAGCAAAATGTTCTCTCTTTATAGCAACACCGGTTGTCAGGGGAGTTAGGCAGAGCTCCTTCAGTGATGATCTTCTACAGTAGTGCAAGCATGGGGTCGTCCTCCACTTTTTACAATAAATTTATCATATTTCCTCTTCCTCACTGTTGTTGTATCCATCTGTACATGGCTGTTCTATTTACGCCAAGCTGCCGAGCAAAATCTATGATACAAACATTAGTCTCATGCAAACTAATGATGAATGACTTATGAGATAATGTGGTGCGGCTGGGTCTCTTACCCATCTTATCGATGCAAGTGACGAGACATTTTAACTTTCCTGCCCGAGAGTGGCGTCACACGATAAGATGCGAGATTTTGAGATTTTTTATTTTTTGAGTTTTTGACAACGATTATAGTAGAATTATTTCTTTATTTATATAATTTCGTTGATGATTATTCAGATTATTTTATTATTTAATATGCTTTTATTTGGATTCGAAATACGAGTATAGTTTGTTCTTTGACTCTTTTGCCCGATTATCTGATGGGGAAATTTTTCAGAATGTTTCGTCATTTTTTGTAATATGAATTTTTCACTCACCATTCTTTTTATATTGTTAACTGTATGATTAATAATCAAAATCGAATAAGAAAAGCAGATTTCATTGTATATATCAAAAGAATAAATAATTGTTAGGTGAACAAAAACTTCTGGAACATGTTGCAGTACATTTTTGAGTAAGTGTACAACTATATGAAAATGGCCCAGGTGATCACAGAGTGATACTGCCTGTGCCTAGTGCTCGGAAAATTGTACCTATCCATACACAGCTACACCCAACAGTACTTAATTTCATCATTATGATCATTATCTCTAACGCCATGCAACACAAAGGACCTCTATCATATTCCGCTACTCATGTCTTTCTTGTTCTTTGTCTTTCACAAATCTTCCTCATCTCCAGCTGCCTCATTTCCTCGTTGGGCGAGTCGGTAGAGTTGTCGCCTAGCACTTGCTAGGCTCGAGTACGCGTCTCCGGCCAGTTAATGAAGAATTAGAGGAATTTATTTCTGGTGATAGAAATTCATTTCTCGCTATAATGTGGTTCGGATTCCACAATAAGCTGTAGATCCCGTTGCTAGGTAACCAATTAGTTCTTAGCAACGTTAAATAAGTTTAATCCTTCGGGCCAGCCCTAGGAGAGCTGTTAATCAGCTCAGTGGTCTGGTTAAACTAAGGTATACTTAACTTTTTCCTGCTGCCTCTCACCTTAAAGTTTTCATCCAAGTAAATTAGTTCTGAATACCTCAACTCTTCTGGTGCACGCAGAAGCCCAACTGATACTTTCATGTACTATTCTCCCCAGTGCAGTGTGATGCTGAGGACACACCCTTTCAGCATTATCTCATCTGCGTACGGAGCTGCCATAATTTCCCTTGTGGTATCATTTTTCACTTTATCCTGCCATCTGACTCCTAATATTCTTCTTAAAGCTTTATTTTTAAATCAACAAAATCTTTCATAGCTTCATTATCCTATCATGATTCCTGTCTGTAAAGCAATAAAAATCGAGCTAGACAAGTGTATAATATTACTTTGTATTACAAATCTTGTTCAGCTTGCCCATCGTTTGACTTGCCATTTAAGTCCTTCTTCAAATTCCAACTCGAAAGAACGTGAATTGCAAATTATTGCTCATGAAAATTATCAGAAAGACTCAACCTCATTAATCCTTTTTCCATCTAACGTTATTTCATCTCTTTATGCATACTCTGTCTTCATTTTTTGTTTCTATTAAACTTATCTGTGGCCCAATTTTTTTGTAGATGTGTGATACATTCTATTCAGCAGGTGTTGTAAACCTTGCGGTTTGTTGCTGATTAAGGTGGCATATCTGCATATTCTAAGCTTCACAAGTATCTGTCATTACTCCTGAGTAAACATTCTTTCCATCTCCAACCGCTTCTGTCATTATAGAATCCATGAGAAGGGAAAACAGCAAAGGCGACATAATGTTCTCCCTTCGGGCACCCTACTACTACAAGTTCACTAAACAAGACTCCATTGACATTTACACTATACCTGCTTAATTCATTGATGCTTTCAATTCTCTTGATATATTTAACGGGAATTCCATGGTGACTCAAGACCTTCCATAATGTTGGGGACTATTAAAATCTCGTAATCAGTAAAAGCCATTAGAAGCAGATATTTCAATTTCATACCCTGCTGAAATATGTCCTAACACAATTATTTGATCTGGGCAACTCCAGCCTTTTCTTCAGCAAGGCTGTTCGTCTCTAGGCAATTTATCAATTTCTTTGTCAGGTCTGTTGGGAAAGAGCATTCTAAATATTATCGCCACTCGGCGCAAGTGCAGTGCCACTATAGTTACCATACTTGAGCAGGTCACCTTCCTTTGGTACCTTTGCTATGACTTCCAATCCCCAATCATCAGGCTTTGTTTCCTCAGACAACATTCTGCAAAACTGTTCAATTAGTATATGAGGTGTCATTTCATATTCAACTAAAGTTATCCCAGCAGTGATTCCATCAAAACCTGGAGCTTTCTATTCCCGAAGTTTCTTAACACTGATTATACTCCAAAAATTACAGATTCATTTTATTATACAATCAGATGTTCTGCAGTTTCTGGTATATCAGTCAGATTATCCACTTCAAATAATTTATTCATGATATCACAAAAATGGTCTGGTCAGTGTTGTCTTTCTTCTTCTGATGTTAATACTGACTCATCCTTCTTTTTGTCAAGTATGTCCTTCTTTTTCTTTCCACACGCATAGATATTTCATTAATAATTCTGTGGTATTCCCTTAGACCTGAAAACATGATTTTGTGAGCACATCCGTCTGTTTTTCCAGATATTCCCTCTTATCGCTTATTGTGCTTTGATGTACGTCACTAATAAGACTTAGTCTCAGTGTCACCTATTTATTTTTATTAAAGTTGCTGCTGTTTATACAGTTTTTACTATTACTTTTTTTATTACTGTTATTATTTTTGTTATATTGTCTTGGCAGTTCTATGACTCGAATACCAGCTATGTGTGTGTTGAATGATGAAATTTGGAGTAATATGTATATATTTATAGTGGTGAAACATTACTAATGTCTTACTTTTTAGTGAGTGCCTCCTGAAATCCTTCCTCTAACTCAGGCCCAAGGTATATAAGGTCTGCCAACTTCTCCATCACAGAAGAACCAGAATTCTTGTATGACCTCTTGTAATCAATCCCCCATGGAGCCATGGTTACTCTAAGGAATTAAAAAACAAGTAAATAGATGAATAAATAAATGAAAGGCGAAATTATTCATAAGTTTTATACCTATGATAGTAAACGGTGCAAAAGTATTAATAGTTTCATTATTACTATATAATGTGTTGTCCAAATCTTATGCTGTGAAACGACCGCTGAGGCAGGAGTATCCTCTTATAATAGCTCTCTTCGATGTGTATCTTTTACAGAATGACAAAAACAAAGCTACACCCTTTTGCCTTGTCTTTCCCAAATAGCAAGAGACTGTCATTTGCCGGATATGTTGATGATTCCAGTATATTTGTAGACGAGGAGACAGGGTTATAAGCATTTTGAATAGACATGTGACACTCAGCTAAAGAGAAACAATTCTAAAAAGATAAGGTGAGCTACCGCGAAGACTGCCGAGAGGAAGGCTTTGCTCAGTGACGTCACACGGCTCACTTGGACGACTTACTGGCGCCTATTTGAGTTCACAGCATTGTTTTTGTTAATATTATAATTATTTCTTCACAAACTTGCATATAAAATACAAACTGAACATTGGAAATAGAAACTAAAAGAAAAGGCACGTAAGAAAATAATATAAACTTTATTTATAATTCATATAACACTCCCCTATTGCTGCCTTAATTCTGTCAGTTGTTTATAAAAAATTACTGAACTATTTTTTAATTTTTTATTAACTTTGCTTTGCAATGGTTGTTCCCTTTTGAGTTTAATATTTTCATTGTAAAATAAATCCTGCATCTAAAAAAATAACTAATTATATCCTCCAGAACATCAACAATTTGGTCCTCGATAATATCGAGGAAGACTGGATACTGCCATGACTCCCGGCTTCAACGTTTGTCCTTGGAAAGTTTTGAATAACTCTTCCATATGTTGCAGATCTTTTTGGAACTGTACAGAAAGTCTATATAATCTTTTTCTTTTTACATATGAGATCCAGTCCTCACTTGTTCCATCTATATCAGCTGAACATAAAGACGGATACTTATTCCTAAACTTATATGCTATGAAGCCTCTCAAATAGCTTAAAGACCCATTTTCTATCACAGTTTCTGGTTCTCCCTCCATTTAATTTCCTATGACATCTTCCTCATCCTCAGTCTCATCGGTTACAGGTAGGAGACATTTCATGAGATATGCAGAAATACACAACTCAGAATCTAAATCCTTACCTACAGCATATGAGCACTGAGATGTACCGCTTACATTTCTTATGCTTTCTGTTGTGACACATGGGTTAGCTTCATCATTACTACAGACATTAAGGCCTTGACTGGCCACACTATTATCTCTAACCACTATGAATGACCGCAATCTGTACTTAAATTCTAAAGGAGACAGATGATCATGGCAACGACCTATTTGACGTATAAAAGAAAAGAGATCTTCGACTGTTTTGACACAATCATCTTATCAACAAGTACTGTATTCCAAACATTTCAACATGTTATATAATCCTTTTAGTGATTTAGATGATATAATGCCCCTCTGGAATGGAAACACTGTCCCTTTCACCCTTGCACTGCTAGCAAAGTCATCATTTGATCAAGGATACTAACTTGATTTGGACTGTTCGGGAAAGCATCTCTACTTTTCTTTGTCGAATCATATTTCATGCAAGAATTCAAGATATCAAACCATCTATTAATCAAATACATAAGACCAGATGTCTCATTACAGAAATGGGGGGATCCACTGATACAAAAACTTTCCTAGAAGGTTCTGAAGGGTTATCAAAATAGGTCTTGTCAATAGAAATAAGTAACGTTTTGTGTAACCCTACATTGGTGCTCCCCATGTCAGAAGTTACACACACAACAGGATAGCCGATAGCCAACAGTTTCAGCCCAAGTTATCAATGGCAGTAATATTTCTTTTGTCATAGGTTAGTCGAAATCGCAGTAAATAAGCTGCTTTCATTTGCCAAACAAACCCTTTAAGACAGCAACCTGAACTTGAGAATGTGGTTTATATATTCTGTCACTTCCTCTATCATGTGACCATCTTTCTTCTACTTTCATTTCATCAAAACAAATGACTGAAATCTTTTCTTTCAATGAAATGCTTTTACCTCTACTTTTCATCAAGTCAGTAACGAACACGAGAATACCAGGTTCACAACTAATTGTTTTTTGCCTATTTGTTCAATGGCAGCAACGTATAAATACCCAAATACCTCAAGAATTGTCACAAATTCATGAAAGCTCCTGGCAAGCTGTTGCCCAGCGGCTACCAATGTCTCGCCATGTGACGTCATGCACAAGAGTGTAGAAAAATTGGCCTCTGCGTAGCTCACCTTACCTTCTTAGGTCTTGGCTGGAATAATCAAAGCGACTGAGATCTTTGTTGACTAGATTTACATACCAGTAAAATAAAGATACTGGGAGTGTATTTCCCTGAAGATGATCAAGTGTGCCTCCATTTTAACTAGAATTCTGTCGCCTAATTTTTTGCACAAAGGCATAATAGTTCACTCACATGTTAAAAACTTTTATACATGTTATATATCTATCATACACAGGATAAATGTTATGCAAAATGACGAAAAAACAGACTACTATCCATTTCAGGGACTGTAAGTCATCGTTTTTCTCAAATATCTTTCAAACTAATTATTTGATCAAAATGGTACTTTGACACAGTGTACTGGACACCTCTCGCTAATTTTTGGTAATATAGTAAATTGTCAAATGGTGTTAGTTAAGGCGTTTACTCTTGACTTTTAAAGGCAAAATCTCATGAGTCAACAGGACTAATCTACACAATCGAATGTCCGCTATCCCCCATCCCTTCCCTCACCCTCTCCCTCCCTCTATCACTCTTTCTTTATCACTATTTTTCTCATCTCTCCCCCTAATACCTCCCTGTAATTTACAATATGCAATGAAATACCGTTTTCCATGATATTTTTCAATACCATCAGATAATTGGAGAGTTCATAATGAAAAGGATAGTGAGGTTTGACATAACAACCATAATAATTTTTCCCCATTTTCTGTTAATGGCATCCTTGGCGTATCAGGTAATACTGTAATGATAAGGGGTTGTCTGTTGGTTGCACCACTTGCAGTACAAGTACTTACTGCATAATTGATGTAGACGGATTTTTCATCACTGTCATGGCCGCCATGTTACTGTGTCTGCATCGTTGCAGAAATGCATTGGCAATACGACTCCTAACCATATACAAAATGGAGAAAGCTGACGATAAATTAAGGATTAATCTCAGTAGGTAAGTGAATCTTCATAACACACTCACACGCAAAAAACACATGCATATTAGTCAATCAGTCAGTTAGTGTATCTATCTATCATATTATCTAGTACTTTGACTCTATCTCAACCTAAGGGTATATACTATATATATATATATATATATATATATATATATATATATATATATATATATATATATATTTGCGTGTAGTGTGTTATATATATTTATATATATATATATATATATATATATATATATATATATATATATATATATATATATATAGTGTGTTATGAAGATATATATATATATATATATATATATATATACATATATATATATATATATATATGTGTATATATATATATATATATACATATATATATATGTGTATATATATATATATATATATATATATATATTTATAAATATATATGTAAATTGTGTCTCACCATTATCCAATCAATAGTTGCTACACTCATTTTAGTAATTAGGTCATTGTCTATGCAAAATATATATTTATAAAATAAAAAATTGTGACATTCATTCAATTTTTACGATTGCTTAACAGATTATTAATATTATTGTTTTTTTTTTACTGCATGCTTCTGTACATATTCTGCCCAAACAGGCCTTATGATTGCATTGCGGACGTCACGGGAATTAAGACGAGAGCAGCGTGTTCACTTGTAAGTGTCTTTGATAATTTTGCCATTGGTGCCATCTGCCGCTATGTACATGGTGAATTTGCTAAGAAACATACCTTCACCATAAACACTCTGACAGAAAACTTACGGAAAAACATCATCCCTACTGAAACCACAGAAACAGCAGTGTGGCTATTATTGCACAACATGGGGTTCCGCTATAAGACCACACAGCAGAAATGTATGTAATAAAGGTGCCTTGATACTGTGTGCTGGCACATTGGCACTCTCCGAGCACTCAAGGAATATAGGAAGAAGGGGACATAAGTAGTATATGTTGATGAAACATTGTTTACCACGAGGATGCATCCCAGCAGGGAGTGGGTGGAGGCCTCGCGGCTTGTGACTAGTGCCAACTACAGTCGTAAGGTCCCGCCTGGAGAAGGGTAGCACTTTGTGGTTGTTGCCGCGGGCACAGTTGATGGTTTTGTCGAGGCTGCATTTTTGTACTTCTCAACAAAAAAGAAAACTGGTGACTACTGCGGCAAAATGAACAGTAACCTCTTTGTCTGCTGGGTGACGTCGCAGCTCCTTCCAGCATTGCCTGAGCCATCAGTGCTGGTGCTTGACAATGCGTCGTACAACAACCAGTTAAGTGAGGAAAGTTGCTGCCCTACCACCTCCACCATCAAAGAAGAGATCGTGAGATGGTTGACGTCCCGCCAGATACCATTCCCACCACATGCCCTAGAGTTGCTGCAGATCTGAAAGCAGAACCTCCCACAATCTATGTACCAGATTGACGCCGTCATCCGTGCGTGGGGTTCATGACGTCATCTGGCTGCCACTTGCTCATCTTGAACTTAACTCCATTGAGCAGGTCTGGGGATACATGAAAAAAACATGTGCATTCCTCATTGCAGCAGTTCACCCGGGCAGATCTGCAGGCCAGGTTAGAGGAAGCCAAGGTTAGCGCAACAAGGGAGGTGTGGGAAGGTGCAGTGAGACAGTCCAGAGCCTTCGAGGATGAGTACTGGTCCATGGATAACATCCACATGGATAACTGGTCCATGGATAACATCCACAAACCTGTAGATTCTGTAATTATCAACGTCGAGAGTGACAACAAGGATGATTTGTTCCTTGATAGTGACGAAGAATGTGAATAAAGTTCCTGTGATATTCTCGGGTTATTTGCATCACTTTTCAACCTATGATAATACCTAATACATGTTAGAGAGAGAGAGAGAGAGAGATGCTTGTGGAATGATGGAGCATTTTGAGTGAGCCTTGTAGAATATTTGAGAGAGAGAGAGAGAGAGAGAGAGAGAGAGAGAGAGAGAGAGAGAGAGAGAGAGAGAGAGAGAGAGAGAGGTGCTTGTGGAATGATTGAGCATTTTGAGTGATGCTTGTAGAAAGTTTGAGAGAGAAAGAGAGAGAGAGGGATAGAGATCGATTTCATAATTCCTTTACCACTCAATATAGTAGCATTAATTATATATTGGGTTGTAGGTTAAACCATGTGAGTTAATTTTGGTTACCATATCTTACCTGCTCGTAGTCAACACGTCGATAAGAGGGTTAAAGGATTTAAGAGATCGTGATAGTAGGTACATTATACTGGGTGAATAGGGTGGAGGTCGTACACTCTAGCCTACTCTCATTTATTTAACTTAAGAAAATACAATAACAATAATAAGATGAACACAAAATCTACAAAAACCAACATATTTACGACATCCAATATTACTCAATATAATGTGATAGAGGGGAAAGGGGTGGCGGAGACGGGGAGGCCAGGAAAGTGGATAGAGGGAGGGATAAGGAGGGGAAGGGGGAGGTAGGGAGGAATGGGATGGGGATAAGGTAGTTCAAATGCACAGGTTGGCGATGTTTGGCAACACCATGTAAGTCAAGAGTAGACGCCTTAACTAACACCATTTGACAATGCACTATATTACCAAAAATTAGCTGGGGGTGTCTCGTACAGCATGCAGCCAAACTCGTGTGATCTCAGTGATTTTCGTTCGAGAGTCACTGACTGGCAGCTCTTACCTTCTTCACATTTCTAATGACGCTAAGTTGCAACGACGAAACATTTTGCAACTTCGCTCAAAAAAAAGATACAGTTCACTAAGCATGGTTTTAAAATGTCAGTACTATATTTTTTCATCAAAATATCAGCTAGATCACTAAAAAAACATTAACAGTAATTTTTAATTATGATAAATATGAAAAGACGTAAATACTTAACGAATTTGACTTTTTTGTCACCACAGTAATGTATTTAACGTAAAGAACATGTCGGAGATGTAGTTGTGGGCGTGGTCTAACCAGACGTCAACTGTTTAAGTGGCTCAGTTTGCCTCCCCTCGCCTTACCCATAGGCCAAGTGCACTTTGCGTTTCTCAATAATATTATTCTTATTAAACCTATAGGCCTATGAAGAAAATAATGACGAAGTGTACCACACCAAGACTGTGGAGGAATTTCGCAAATCCTGCTTTAAGGTCTTATAGACACCCTTTATAAGTTACGAAGATTTGGCGCAACTATATACAGTATTGTTGCTATTAGGCTATATGCCTAATAGTATGTTATAAAGCCAATATCATAGGCCTAGACTCCAGAGCCATATTATTATTATTATTATTATTATTATTATTATTATTATTATTATTATTATTATTATTATTATTATTAATACATTGTTGTTGTCATTCTGCACAATCTGTACACAATGGGTGTGGCTGATAATGTCTGACCTGATTATAGTCCTCCATTCCTTAAGTAAAAGTAAAATAATAAAAAGGTAGAATTAATTGTATTTCTAATATTTACTCGCTTATTTATTTATTTATTTATGATTTTTTTCTTCAGACTGAAGAAACCCCTCGGGAGACTAGACCTATGTAGCCTTGGCTATAGCCTAAGCTATGACTTGTAATAATTTATTGCAGGTATCGAAATCATGATCCTGACTAACATATGATTTATACACAAAACTACAAAAGTGAAAAGAAGTAGTAACTTTGATTTCATATCCCAAATTCATCCATTTTTATCATTAGACTATGCTCTGCCTAACTTTTCTTCTTCACTCCATTGCAATGTCCTCTTTCACAGTTTCACTACCAGACTAATGGTTTCACAACTCTCGGGAGTCATGGTGAGCTGAGGGATTCATGCTAATGTAACGTATTTATTTTTCGGTGTGAAATATTATTGTAACATGAAATATTTTTGTTTTTCACGATCCAATATATTTCAATGATAAGAGTGTACATGACAAATCACCAACTTTTCCTCATACATACACATGTTTACAAAGTAAAATATAAGGTTTAATGCTAAGTGGCAACTTAAGAACAGCACTTGTCCAGTACAAAAATAAAAAAATCGCACGACTTTTGCTGCATATTGTACACTGTGTCAAAGTACCATTTCAATCAAATAATTAGTTTGAAAGATATTTGAGAAAAACGATGAGTCGCAGTCCCTGAAATGGATAGTAAATTCGACTTCCTTTACCATATGGAAGAATGGGACCCATGAAATAAGTGGTTTTATTGTAAAAGTACCTTTCAACTTGGTTAACGAGCTCTTCAATAGTTTCTGGTCGTTGTGGGTACCTGGGCAGAGTCAGAGAGGCTGTCAGATTACCTTGGTACACAGTGCTGATGACGAAGGTGAATATGAACCAAGCCACAGCAGCAAGACGGCTTGCATTGTGCGTGGGCAGGCGACCCGTCTGGGATTGGCTTACGAGCATGCCCAAGATCACGAAAGTTGTCCATCCGAATCCTTTTTGGTAAGTAGGGTCGTCCAGCAGCTCTATTCTTAGTATCTGAAGATTAGGATAAATATGGTGATGAAGGATTCGTTTTTAGGTTGAATTTTGCCTTGGTACATAAACAAGTAACTTGATTAGTATTTGATAACTGACCTCGTGAAGATGTACCTCATATTATCATTTTCAGCATTGTGACTTCTTAATCAAGTATATTGTAAACATATAATACAGCCTAACGAAGTCATTAGCTTGCTAACAAATTACCAAAGAATTAGTATGCTCATGCATCAGATGCAAGAAACAAAACAGTAAAGCCAAGAAGTATACTGTACGCATAAATAGGTAAGAAAATTTCAGAAAAATGTGCAAAGAAAGCACTCTGGAATTAAAATTATCAACGTCAATAGTAGAAAGTCTTGTTTCCAGGCTGTACGGCAAAACAAAAAGTGAGCATCAGTTTCATAGGCACGGGGTATAGACGATATTGATAGTTCCTATAAAAACAAGACGAGATGGAGATGGCGAAATTAATTATCTACTCATTTTGAGTAAAAAGTCGCATTTTTTAATACTTTCGTCTAATAAGATGAAGACGTTGAAATGCTGATGATAACCATGTAGTCCCATAGGTATGGGGGTTTTATTTGTTTTTGAGCCCAAAAGGTTCAGTGGGTGTTTCTTGAACAGAAAATTGTGAGGATTTCAAAAATGCAAATCTTACAACTCTAAAGGTATACACAAATTCCCAATAATGATTTAAAGTTGGGTACCTGCTCATCTCCGTTTTAAGCTTTGTTCGGGATTGGTTTAACAGAGCATGTGCCTAAATCCATAAAAACTGAGGAAACTGGCATTTCCAAAGACACATTTGTGATGCGGATTTCAAATCTGTGACTATTTTTGCTCTGAAAAATTTTTATAACCCCCTAATTTGCATTTCAAGATGGCCGCTGCACCTAAATGTCAATCCAACGCAATGTTTCTATATTGACAATTCGAGTAGCTTACCATAAACGTAAGGCCAACATTCTCAATGGATGTGTTTGAAAGGTAAAAATGTCAGGATTTTAAATCTGTACAGTTTGTATACCTGTCTGTTGCCATTAATTCGCTATATTAGTTTGAAACTATGTCAACCTTCAATGTTTTTCAGCATTTTTACAGTCTAAAGTAGACATATCGCACAATCCAACAGCCCATCTGACTTATCCAAACAATTTAATATTTAATTAATTCCATTATCTAATATTATTTAATTAATGAATAATGCAGAGTAAGAATAGATAGTAATTGAATTTAACAGTTGAATTGTTTAAAAAAAGCTCAAAATACCTGAATAATCTATTAAACTAAATGATAGCAAAAGTACTTTCGTTACCGAAGTTATTTCATAATGTATCATCTAGTCAGTTCATATGTCAAGTGGTACGTTTGTATTTCACCCATTAATATTTCAGTAGTCTTGCATGGTAGTTTTGTGTCGTGTAATAGTGTGAATATAATAATAGTAATAATAATCTTTATTGCGGCTCAGGGCCATCTGCATGGAATATACAAATACAATACACACAATCTAGATACATAAGGTAACATGACAAAAATGATTATCGGCAGTATCCACACAGTTGCTGTGAAGAAGTAGAAAAAATAGAATTCATAATAATGGTAATGACAGTAATTATATGGGGAAAAATAGAAAAAAAATTAAAAATGGTAACAATAAAAAAATACAGATTGCAGACGATTAATTTCCAACTGGGGTCCTTAGGTGGTTACAGAGGTCAGGTCCAGAGGGGTAAATACTGATATTAAAAATTGCAAAACTCTACAACGACATTAAACACAGTAATAACAGGAAGCAAGAATATCAGAAACAGCAATGAACAAAGAAATATAATAATAATAATAATAATAATAATAATAATAATAATAATAATAATAATAATAATAATAATAATAATAATTCTGGAGATGACACTTCATAATTGCAAAAACAGAGAATAAGGCATTTAAGGAATAAACGCCTCTTTATTCCATCTTCCCACAATTTAGATCTTCTTGCCTCACTGCTCAGGATGCTTGTATGAGCGAATTGCCGCTGTTTCTCAGTCGGGTGATCAGACTGGACATTGTTCGCCTCACAATGATTTTCAAATTATCCAGGAGGTTTTCTATGAACATCTGCGTGGCTGAGTGATAGCGAGGAGTGTTTGTGAGGCATCTCAGAATGTCATTGTGAACAACAGTGATACGTCTCATGGTTTCTCGGGTATAGTTCGTCCAAAGGGAACACCCATATATACTGTAGCAGTACGAGCGGAAGAGCAGCAGATTCGTTTCCCGGCGACAGAAGGCAAACCTCCTTGCAATCATGTTGCCAGTTGCACATAATTTATAACGCCTCTGTTCTATGTCTGCCGTATCTTTTAGGTCGTCCGTGGTAATGTGTCCCAAATACAGAAATTCAGGCACGAATTCCAGACGATGATTTCCGAGGAAAATTAGTGGTTCTGCATATGCTTAAGCGATCTCGGGAGCAGCGACATACACTGGGTCTTGGTTTCGTTGTATAGGATATCAAATTCCTCTGCATATTGGCGACAGGTGTCGATGAGTTGCTGGAGACCTTGCACTGATATGATATGATGCATAACAAGGCCTACAGTGTTTAACATTGCATGTATATATGTAGATCCTTTGGTGGTAGTGGTGGTGTTGGTGTTTGCATGACACGCATGTTTTTCATTTTCAGATGAGGAAAAATGGCATCTAATCTACCGAGTAAGACCTGCATTCTTCATCTGGAGGGAAAGACCACAGAGGAAGTGAAGTCTTTCACTGAAGAAACCTGGACTAAAGTGCTCTCTTGTCAGTAAGTAGGACTACACTTACATGCGAAATCTACGAGTATTGCCACTGAACTTCCAGACAAGTATGATGACATCAGTTATCACCTGCAGTGTTACTGCAATTTCACTGCAGTTCCCCAAAACAGAAAAGGGACAGTTCGTGAAAAACAGCATCTAGAGTTACCAGATCTGAGACAAAATTCTCTACCAAAACATCTACTAGTGTCTTCCCTCACGTTTGTCTGTTTTGTGACAATACAAGCAAGTCCCTGGGAAAAAACAAAGGCTAAGAGCAACTAGTTGCTTGTGAGATGACCTCTGCAACTGAGAACATTAAAGAGGCTGCCTCAATTCTAAATGATTATAGAATGTTATCAAAGATCGCAGATTTGGAGTTGATTGCCAAAGAGGTGAAATATCACCATTCTTGCAGACATAAGTACTTAAAACAGGCACAAAGAGAGCAATCACAGCAACCCAAAGAGCAAAGTTTCAAGAGGAATTCCCATGTGGTGGCTTTTCAAAACTGCAAAATCACACAAATGAGAAACTGGCCCAAGTTCCAGGTGCGGAAACATTGAAGTCACTACATGTCAAGTACCTGGACTATCTAGAAGATAAGCAGTCAAATTACTCAGCACAATCTTTCCAAGCCAAGATTCTTGAGAGCTTTCTTATGCTGAAAATTGCCAAAGCCAGTAACAAGCAAGGTTCAGTTGTTCACAACCAGATCGTGTCCCTTGATGATGCCATAGGCATTGCCTTTTGTGATGGTCACAAGAGAAAAGAAACAGCTCTCTATATCTGAGGTCGCTCATCTTAAAGGCCATGAGCTGTCAGAGTTCTCTCTCAAACCCACTGAGCCCTGAAGACTTAGCCTCAGGACAAAGGCGAAACACCACCAAAGCTGCTTGAGCTCCTAATGGTCCTCCTCTGTGGGCGGAAAAGGAAACCTTACTGAGAAAAAGGAATGACGTGTTCAGTCTGTAGCAGATGACATAATATTCATAACAACAAGAGGAAAAACAAAACAAGGAAAATCACCATGCCCGGGGCTTGTCCCGAAGAACTTGTTTTGGCAGTCGGTGTATAATAGAAACACAGAACCGCTTAGGCCACAGTGTGAGTTATCATCTGGTTAAAAAGTATGAAACAGAGCTGGCTACTATGATTCAAGATAAAGGACAGCTTCTTCCTATGGTCTGATCCCAGTACCAGGTCTCTGTGCAGCAGCGGCATTTGATAATTACGATAAGCTGTGCGAGACTCTCTCTGGGGTAGGAACCCTGCACAATACAGTGGGTATTCATAAAGTTTCTCGCTCAGGAATGGGCTAGCCACGCAGATCCTAACACACTTGCTGGCCACCATGTGTACCTGGCAGTAGATGATGTTTGTAATCATTACACAGTCCAGCAAGGCTCAGTCGTTCATGAGGAAGAAGCTGATCTGGCTTGCACACATGAGGAAATGGACACCAGGATTGTGTTTCCTCTGTCAAGCCTGCTCACAAATGACAATCCCACCGTTGCTGTGAGATGTTCTGATACAGGTGTGTTTGTACTCTTGTTATATCACAGCTCACAAACGTGGGACAACCACAAACCATTGGTGTGGATGGATGTTGGTCTGAGTGCCAATAACACAAGGCACTATATCAACATCTCCCAGATGGTTGAACAGTTCGACAGAGGAGTCCTGGAAGCCTTGCCTGCTCTCCATGCCTACACTGGATTGGACTACACAGCCACCTTCATAAACAAGGGAAAAATTAGACCATTTGGCCTGATGAAGAAGAATCAGCGAGTTGTTAGAGCCTTTGGCTCCCTGGGCAGTAGTGACACAGTTGACGACAACACAATGACAGAGATTGAGAAGTTCACATGCTGCATGTATTCGAGGCCAAAGCTCTCCAAAGTCAATGATGTCGGGTTGGCTCTGTTTGAGCAAAAGTATGCTCCTACTAGCAAGGCAACGGCCCACCCTCTTGACAAAATGAAAGGTGTGAACCCAAGTGGTATGCCACCTTGCCATTCTTCATTGGTCAACAAAGTCCGAAGGGCAAACTACATCGCCTACTTGTGGAAGAATGCCTCAAATAGAAATCCTTCAGACCTGAATCCTGAAGAACATGGCTGGTTGCTGAAAGACAACCAGTACGTCATCAACTAGTATGATGGTGACCAACTGCCACATAGTATTGCCAGCGTCATCAGCAAGGATGACATTGGTGCCCCAACTGATGACATGGATGAGGAATTCTTCCCCTGCTCCAGTGATGAAAGTGATGATGATGGCGATGATGATGACGACTGATTTTGAATATGTCCAGTCTTGTTACGAACTAATGGTTGCCTGAAGTGCAGACATGTAGTGATTTATCATGCTTACCACAGTAATTGGTTTGTTTTCTGTTTAACTTGTGTAATTCATTTAACAGGTACATGAAGTAACTTTCAATGAGTGATTATTACATAAGGCAATTTTATTCGTGCTGAATTGTGTATAACATATCAATCAAGCTGTATATTACCAAAATTTCTAAAATGATATGCATTGGTGCCAGTGTTTGCATGTGTTTTTGTTTTGCAATTCAACATGTTTGGATAACATTCCATGTAAATTGAATTCTTAAACTAAAATAGCCATCATAAATATCTTTTATACCTTACTAATGATAAATATCAATCAATCACTGGATAATATACTGGACAGAATCTTAAGAACTCTTGTACCGTGCAATATGTCTACATTAGACCGTTAAAATGCCGAAAAACATTGAAGATTGACATAGTTTCAAACTAATATAGTGAATTAATGGCAACAGACAGGTATACAAATTATACAGATTTAAAATCCTGAGATTTTTTCCTTTTATACAACATCCACTGAGAATGTTGGCCTTGCGTTTATGGTAGGCTACTGGAATTGTCAATGTAGAAACCTTGTGTTGGATTGGCGTTTAGATCGGCGGTCATCTTGAAATGCAAATTGGGGGTTATAAAAAATTTTTAGAGCAAAAATAGTCACAGATTTGAAATCAGCATCACAAATGTGTCTTTGGAAGTCCACTTGAGTGCCAGTTTCCTCACTTTATATGGATTTAGTCACATATTCTGTGAAATCAATCCCAAACAAAGCTGAAAACAGAGATGAGGAGGTACCCAACTTTAAATCAAATTGTGAATTTGTGTCTACCTTTAGGGTTGTAAGAGTTGCATTTTTGAAATCCTCACAAATGTCTGCAGAACAAACACCCACTGAACATTTTGGGCTCGGAAACATTAAACCCCCATACCTCTGGGACTAATAAAGGGAAATAACATTTCAAAAGTAGTAGAAATGAAGGTTTGAAAAAATGGCATTTTTTCAGCATTATCACGTGAGAAATATATGTAAGATATTTTTAGAATAAGGAGAAAGAAGAGGAAGTGAGAGTGAAATGCATATCTGTTTATAGTCGCCTGGGAATCACTTCTGAAAATGGTATTTCTCGTAGCTTTCCCAAGCAAACAGATGCTACTGAGGAACTTACCATATAGTAAACTACCGGCATAAGAAGAACTGCGATCAGAACAGACAGCCAGACTCCAGGATTGAGAGGTTTATAGAGACTTGACCAGTTGGGAGTGATTCTGGGTTTGGCCATGGCAAAGGAAATCCGAACGTATGAGTAGCCGATGGTGAAGTCGTACCTTTCAAGACGGGTATCTAATATTGCACAGTACACCGGAGTCATAAAAGCTTCTCGTCTAGCCACCATATCAAATCCCTGTTTCATCAAAGATTTTGTGAAGAGGAAGAATTGTATAAAGCAACTGATGAAGTTCAGTAAGCTTTCATGATCTGAGGTGATATCAGTGAAATGACTGTGATAATAATTTTAGAATATAACACAATTAAACCCAATGCCACAAAAGTTAATGATCTTAAAAGGTACAGCATATTGCTTTTTCATAGAGAAAGATAGTAATCTTGAATAACATCGGAATTATAAAGCCATGTAACAAGTTTCACAAAACTTACTGTTGTCTATGATTCAATTGTTCCACAAATCTCAGAGCTTTAAAAAGTGGCTGACCACAGATATTATGAGCCTCAACAAGTAACTATGTAAAATACCCAGATGAAAGTCATATGAAGTGGCCACACCATGTGTGCAGACTATTTTGTCACTACAGATTATTTCTCTTACCTCCATCCAAGATTTTATTGGAACTACGTAAAATTTGAAGTTTAGCTTTTCTGCCACAGTCTCTAAGAGTATGTAATCCATCCCAGTCGTCTTTTCGACGATGGTCCCATTGGGTGCTTTTTCACTCACCGGAAACCAAAGTGGTTTATAAGTCATGGCAGTCACGTTGACAGTGGCCCCGTGGAAGCTGTGAGGAATATAGATTGATTTCAGCTTCATATATATTTTCTTTCTTTCTTTGTTTTTACAGTTAACATGTAAAGGAATGCAAAGATCGGGCGCAAAACACAAAAGAAATTTCCAGATCTTTCCTAGATTGTGACCCCAACAAAGTTCGGGGGTCGTTATCTAGGACTAATATTTCTTTGGAGGTCATTATCTTTATGATATTTACAGTCTTTTGTCAATATTTTTTACAGTAATCCCCAACGGGCTTGTACTAAACACACCGCAAAGGTGGATACATACGGGTTAAAACCCTTGGGGTCACTGTCTAGGAAAGATCCAAATTTCCTTGTGATTATATCCAAAAAATATAGACTAACTTTATGGGTAACTTCAAGTATCTGATTCAACAGCGTTAAATTACTGGTGCTGTGTTCTTATGTTACAGTACTTACTCAGTAAATTTTTCAGGAAATAAAGGTATATTAGAGGTGTAACGCAAACCATTATCCAATTTCCAGACAGCAAGGCACACAGTTCGTGGGCCCGTTGGTGTGTATGGCAAATAGGAATAAATTCTCCACCTGAAAGAGAACGCTAATAGAATATCTTTGAGTTCAATTCTGTGGATGCATTTTCACCTCAGTTTTAACTCAAATGTGATGATGAACCTTTGAGTTCGTTTAGGCCTACTATTGAACTCTGATTTAATTTCATAACTTATAAAGGTAAATCTTTACAAGTTGACTGATTATATCAAATCTGAACAAGACTGAGACTGAATCTAAATCCCGCAAACTACTAAACTCGATGATTGAGCATTTTGTTACAAGGTTTTGATACAGTCCTGTCTGTCGTATAGCTTTAGGCATGATAAACGTCATACTGCAGTTATATAACTCTTAACAACAATTTTATTTGAATTTTAAGTATTTTTGTTTTCATTTATTACTTAGCATTTTCGAATACTTTATCATACTTATTACTTAATCCTATTCTTTCTGTCTGTTGTTTTTTTTTTAGACCTAACGATTTACTTCGAAAGTGTAGCACAGTGAATAGTGCCAAAATAATATCCTTTGATTCAAGAAAATAGAACTGAAATAAATTAATCTACGAGGTACACTTGATATAACTATGAAGGTCTTCTCTAAGAACTGTCCATAAAGCTGCAATCATTTTCTGGAGATTGTTTCCCCTGATTATAAGTAACTCAGTGGCCCTTATGATGAGATAAAATATCGTTCGGCAGATTGTCCCATTTAAATCTTTGTAATGGTAATGCATTTTCACATACTAATAAATATCAACAGTGATGACCTAATTTGCCATTATCAGTCTTAGGTACGGTATTCACAATCAGGTTTACCTGTCAGTCCACATGTCAGTTCATTGAAACTGACATTAAAACTTACATGTAGACAACAGTTTGTTGGCGGAGTCAGTCCACTCGCCAGAACGGATGAACTGATGGAATTACCTAAAGTTCTTCCAACCAACTGACAGGTGATGGCATGTGTGGACGGGTAAGCAACGATTTTATGACTGTTCGCTGCCGGATTTCACCTGGGAAGGATCTCAGCCACTCAGACCAGAATATGAATAAACTACGTATAGGCCTAATTCATTTCATTGTTAGACCCTGTGGCGCTATTTGTAGACCGTTGTGAGTCCAAATCTTATGATACAAAATTTTAAAAAATATTTCCATGTGATAGACAATTTGGTATAGGCCTAGGCCAGTGTCCTGCCTTTTTATGAAAGGTGTTACCAGTGAAAGTAGGCATCATGGTCCATTTCATGAATAACTGAACCAACACCCAGTTCTAATTTAACCTTATTAATATTGTATGAGAGCAGACATCTCTCTTTAATAGGCAATATTTAGACCATATTCTGTTAGGCCTTTTTGCTTCTTTCCTAATTTTAAGTGAATTGCCACAGCAGCTAGTCTATGAAGCTCCACCTCCTCATCAGCCACCAGAGTTTCCATCGCTTCCATATACTCGTAGTGTTTCCACGACGAAGGCTAGGCGAGAGCTGAGGGCGATGACCTTGAGATGACTGTCCGACTGAGAGTTCTACTCTATGTGTGGACGCTCATCTGTCAAACGGTCGTGGGTGAACTTACAGGTAAACCTGATCATGAATACCCGGCCTTAGAAATGGCCAGAGGGACTTAAAATGACAGACACCATTTGTTGTCTTTGCAGCCTAAGGATCCCATGAAATCGGATGCCAAGAATTTCATTACAGTGGTCTATATAATTCAATGTCTTAAGCCCTAACTGGGACCTTCGTGCACCCTGTTAATGCTCATTGGAATCTTACTTTCAGACTTTAGTATATTAAACCAGTTGCATTATAAACCTTTCCAGTGAATTACACAGTGTGGCAGCATGAGCAACTTAAATAACGCGTGTACAATATATACAAATATATACATTCGCTGTGGCTTTATCACTTTGACTTTGGGAATCTTTGTAAACAAAGGAAATCGCACATTATGACCCTTGGTGTGTTAACCATAAGTGCCAGGTAAATAATGTCTTAAAAACATGTCACTCATTCCAACAACTATTATAATTACGAGCAATGAACTCAGCCACTCGACATTACAAAGTCAAATTGTTCCTGCAGTTCTTTACAGTAAAAGTTATATAAACCTAACCTAACAAGAGTAACTACAACATACCTTCCATTCTCTTCATCGTCCCTGTTGACAAATATCGTGTTCGTCATTGAGAATGACCAGTAGTTGATCAGGAGAGATTTCATGATACCTGCAGGTAAACTCGTGACGACGATCAACTTTGTGGCCCATATCAGAAGGCGATGTTTCAGAGAACGCTTAGCAAAAGTCTTCAGGAACTGGATATTTTCGCTCACCGTGACAACCACTACATTCCAGGAGGTCCTGCGAAACTAAATTGTAGGTTACAGAGATGAGGAATTTGATAGTTTGAATCTCGTGTATATGTATATGTATATGTATATATATATATATATATATATATATATATATATATATATATATATATATATATATATATATATATATATATATATATATATATATATATATATATGTATGTATATATATATATATATATATATATATATATATATATATATATATATATATATGTATGTATATGTATATACACATACATACGTATATATGTACTATATGTAGGTATATTTTCATATATAAATATATATATATATATATATATATATATATATATATATATATATATATATATATATATATATATATATATTACAGTAAGACTGTGAAAGCAGGGATTTCACGAAATCCCTGAAACTTTAAGGAATTCGTGAAAACACCAATTCACGGCGAAACAGTGATTCGTCAACACTGTTTCGCCATGTTTGTTATTTAGCCCCTCAGGGATCAAATATATTTCACTGTATATAGTACTAGCCCCTTGGGGATCAAATGTTCATTAGTGAATTGGTGATTTCACGAATTCCTGAAAATTTCAGAGATTTCGTGAAATCCCTGGTTTTCAATCGTACTGTAACACACACACACACACACACACACACACATATATATATATATATATATATATATATATATATATATATATAAACAAATCATTTATAACTAACTAACTATATATATATATATATATATATATATATATATATATATATATATATGTATATATATACATATATATACATATATGTGTGTGCGTACGTACGTACATATTTATTTACTCATCATCCATCAGGGAAAAACTGAAACATTCATCTACTCACCAGATCATCATCAACATTGTGATAAAAAATGGATTTCAGTCTGAATACGAATGCTTTTTTTAAATTAGTAGTTATTTTGCAAATTTATGCACTATATTCAAATCATATCCTAGATTTACCTACTGGTAATGCATTTCTGAAATCCATCTGTTAGTTCTCGTTGTCTCTCATATCTTTATCCCAGTGGTGATTTTTCTAACTACGGACACCACCCTACTTACAAAAGAGTTATGTTCTGGGTAGCTTTTTGTAATGAATTGGTTGTAAGTTGGTTACTCTACTCTTCATGCCTATTCAAGCGCAGTATGGTATAAAATCAATACAGTACTGTATGTTTTTTCATCCTAAAACACAATACACTGTACATACAGTACTGTATGTACAGAATAGACGCGCAAAACAAAATTTGAACTTACTGGTAGCAAAGGGAAGCGCTCTGAACACAATTTTAATTTGCGATCCCGTTTGTTTATATCTGAATGTTTATAAGTTGAATGTTCGTAAGTAGGGTGGTCTATGTACATCCTTTATTTGTTGCATTTAAATCCTTTGCTTTTGCACTGAATAGATACCATGGTTCCCTGTACTGCTAGAAACATTCAAGACATTCCTTGATGCCAACCTGTATTTCTGCCTGTCTCTATTCAAGGCTACATTCTTAAAATGTCAACACAGCTCTTGAAAATGATAGATTATTGAAAACATTGCTTGGCCAAACGCATTCAAATACGGTTATATTTAACTAAATGAACGTAACACCCTGTTAACGACATGCTTCTCCTTTATATATTTACATTAGGTGTTAAATAACAAAACAGATCTTAAAAGCCTAACATAATAATCTCAGCTGAAGTTGCCATGATGCACGCACTCTCTTATTTCTGCTTTGAAATTACTGCTGAACAACCTTTCACATAACCAATCATCTTTATTTGCAATATTTTTAATACTTTTCTCTTGTCTTTCAAGTACGTTAATTTGCAAAAAATCGGACATGATCCCAAAATCGTAATATTTTAGTTGGGAAATCCCTACATCGTCACATTATGAATCCCATTCCGGTCTCTTACTCATTATTTCTGTAATAATCGCGACTCTCAGGATTCCTGACTTACATTTCTTGCCAGTTGGTAAGTCTCCACAATCTGTTCTCGAGTGTCGTTGATCGCCAGGTCCTCCTCAGTCACCATTTCGGTTACCTGGAAACCAAACGAAGCCTTTCCCTTCTCTATGTCCTGAAAATGAAACAGGAAAATTCCTTTATCAGGCTTTACAGCCACAATGAAAGAGGGGAACAGTAGGCTACGTCTTCGAATTCTTATAAATGTTCTTATCCTTCACTGAAGCATTCTGACAATCACGAAACACGCAAATGAACACTACAACACTGCATTTATTTGAATAGTTTTGTATGCATATTTAAGTGTGTGTAAGTTTTTGTGTATGTACATGTAGGAGAGTTTGTATTTAATAATGCGCATGATTTTGTTCCTGAACACGTGTTAGTTTCAGGTGACTGTCTGTGTGAACTTTTGAGCTATTGTGATATGAATTTTTGTGTATCAGTGGAATAAATAATCTTTATACATCATGCGTATAATTATATACATGTATATATATACATATGTGTGTGTGTATGTATGTGTATGCACTCGTCAAAGGAACATATGCAAAGACTGTTTTGTAAATTTGTGTATAAGGGTAAGTGAGAAACCTGGTGGCCTTGTTAACTTGATCCACCGTCTAGTATGCAATCAATAAAACGAGCATAAAAAAAATCACTGAAATGGGAGAAAGCCGTCTTGCAACTTCACTCTCTGCCCATATGAAACATCTGTCCCTGGTCTGACAATGGCGTGCGTTAAGATCGCATCACTATACTTACAGTAATAACGTCATTATATGCATCTTGCCCTTTCTCTTTCGCAAGAAGAACAGAGCTCGGTCTTTGAGGTAGAGTTGACAATATGATGTTAGTGAGAACTCCCCCACCATCTAAGGTTCCTTTCAAAGAAAATATAAAATCTTTGCTCATTTCAGCGTGCGGCGACAATACAGAGTTATTTTCTTTATATGATCTTCTTCAAATGTGATTTGTTCCTAAAAAAATAAAAAAAAACTATTTCAAACGACTTCAGATCCCTCTTACATAACAATTAAGTCACTTCTCGTTATACGAATTTGAAAACAAAGACACATTCATTTGATGTCAAACTGATTTCCTGGTGCTTTTAGCGAAGTACTTGCTAAACCACTCAGAAGAGAAACAGGACAGTTCTAATTCGACTTACCAGCATTCTTGATATTTAAGCAACTCGCCGTTATAACGACTGCTAAAGCTCCAACAATGGTCAGAAGCATTTCCGAAACGAAGATGCTGAAAAGTAAACCGGTAATGTTAACGTTTTGTTTTTACTTGCTGAAAACTAACGGGACCGTTACAACAAAAGATATACTCATTACTAAAAAAGGTATCTTAACAACCATCTAGATTTTTGCCATATCCACAGTATTAAAAAATCTGACACTTACTCGCAAAACAGGCCAGAAAATGTAGGTTAAAAGAATTGGGAACAAACAAAATCTCTTCTTGACTGGTTGAAGACCGCGAGTGTATGGAACGAAGCAGCCTCCCAGCTAGACTCTTTGAGTATCACGAATTCCGCAGTTTAAGCTAGGAAGTGGTGATTCATCGGGTGTTACGAGATCGCCTCAGAAGTGGACGATCTCTCTACCTAATCCCCGTGTAACAATGGCAAGTTTGAGGTAGTCTGAGCACCCAAGATGCTGATGGGAATGAAACTGAATTTGCTTTATGTTAAAGAAAAGGGACAGAAATTTGTACTAACTGTCTCAGAATAAGATTTTGAATGGTGTTGTCTTATTTTGTTATAGATAATAGGCTAAGTGGCACTAAGCGCAATGCCATTGGGTTCCTAGGATTACACTCTTTTAATTAAAAGTGAGAACCACTTCAGTCGATTTAACTGCAGTTATACAGTAGATAATCAACTTTTGGGGTATTAGAAGTCTCTCGATGGGAACAAGTTTTCTTTTCCCATGGAATGCACTGCTTGTATCACGTCCTATTTAGCAGTAAGAATCATGAAGAGCTGTGCATTTTTCCAACGTGATGGCAAAGCGCATTAAGATGAAGAACATATCGGAATCTAGACTCTTCATTCTCTTGCTGTCATGATGACTGCTTGTAGCATATTGTGGGCAGATAACTAATCTAGGATTTGTTTCTTCCTGGAATAATCTCAGTAATGGCAGTTTCTCTCTTCTTGTTAAATTTGGGAAGCAAGATTTGTCAAGAACGTATATTTATTTAATTAATTTTTATCTATGGAACTATTCATGCATCATTATGGTCAAAGAACAATTTCATTGTTTTCTGTTAGAACTCTTACAAGGCAGGTGATAGAAATATTCAGTGCTTTCAGAAAGGAAAGTTTTCTCGAAAAAATTAAATAAAACGTGGGAAAAGAGGAACAAGTTCAAAGACACCCGAATTCGTATTGGGAACAAAATGAAATGCACGGAAAGAAATTATTTTTAACTAGGTTCTCATAATCCATGTGATGCCTGAGGCATTTCACACATCACAGTGCATGTTGGGTCTCGTCTTTTAATATTTCAGTCATTCATAAAATTTGTTCGATATACGATTTAAAATGTGTCTTTTAAGAATTAAAAGGAAACGACAAAGCTTTCTACTTTTATAAGGTAGTCAGCAGTAAATAGCTGGCGGACTATCTGTGCCATTTTTGTATTTCAACCCCATTAATTTATTTTCAATTATAATTATTATAACATTCTTCTTTCTACTCATTCCTATGCTTTTTTATTAAAATATTCTTATAGTTTTTCTTCACAACCGAATTTGCCTGTTTAAAACCAATTCATTGATTACCAGAAACAATCGAATTGCAAATGGCTGAAATAAAGTAACTCATTTCAAATCAATTTTTATTTGATTTTTTACATTGGATATGCTCTTCGTTCTGTAAATTTACAAAATTTATAGTAAGTAATGTGCTAACGGCAAAATTATATGGTACCGTACTTATTTTCTTCATAGCCTGTGAAATGTCTTGAGAATGAAAACTTTACCGATTCTAAGGCAGATACAGTATAAAGGATCCAGTTGAAACATACAAACTGCAGAGTATTTATTATCTTAAGGTAACTTAGAAATCTTCACCAACCCCATCATAAATCTTACTTCCATCTAGGAAAGACCCAGTTACCATTGTTAGCGATTACGAGCTCAAATCTCGATGGCAGTGAACTAATTGTTCTCCTGCATATTCCAGGATTGCTGCTGAGGCTGCACCACAACTGCTTTGCCTCTGCAAATGCCTCTGTTTCATCCTGTGGTTGATGAATGATCCAGTGCTTGCAAACCAGGTCCCAGATTTCACTCATAGGGTGGATATCATTGCATTTCTCAGGCCAGCAGAGTATTTTGATCTCAGGATTCCTTTCCAGCCACATCCTGACTCGTTCATGTCTCAAAAATATGCTGTTATTGTGTACAAGTACTGCAGAGGGATAAGTCAGGCTGCCAAGTCTCCTTAGGTTGGGAAGTAAAACCTTCTCAAGCAAGCAGATGAAGCCATCAGTGGTGAGTGGATTAGAAATCTTGACCAGTTCTCCAGGACCAAAAGCAGAGACCCAACCCCACATTGCCGGACGAAAGGTGTGGGTGTTTTCCACCTCTCTGTTAAACCCAATTTTAGTTTCAGGGGTTTCTACTTTAGTAAAGTAAGCCTCAGCACTAAAGATAACCGATTTCCACATGTCAGAAGGAATCTGAGCGTACCTGACTGCAAAGAAGAGTCGTTCTATTCTATGGGCGTCACAAATATACTGCAATGAGTTATTTCTGGGATGCAGTTCTACAAGTCGTTGAGTGTTTACTTTATATATTTCCATTTGAGAAGTTTTATTTGTCCTCTTTGTAGAATTACTGTTGATGTTAGGTTCACTTCGAATTTTCACTTGAGGCGTTACTGAGCGAGGTCTGCCACTCCTTTTCCTGTCATGGAAAATACCAAATTGCTTCCAACGCTTTATACAACGATACACTGTTGTAATACTGACGGTACTTTTCTTTGCAATTTCTTTGGCTGACTTCCCTGTCTTCCATAGTTCCACGACTTCCATTCGAGTTCTTATCTTTTCTTTTAACAACTGATTTTCGCCCGCCATGTTTCCCTGAAGTAAAAATTTTATCATTCTCAGATTAGTTAATGTACTCGATTTTTTTTCTGCGGTACAGAAATTGCATAAAATGTACAAGTGTAAGGAAACAAATTCGTCAGTAATAACAATGTTTTGATTTAAAATGGGCCATCAGTGATCGGTTAAATAATTTCAACAACAGAGGCACTTCAATGAGAGCCACGCTATACTGTATATATCGAAACTTGCTTCTAAAACAAGAAATCATAAGTATGACAGACTTTTCATCATGAGGCCTCTGAAATGCAGACACGGTTCACACATGTATGGCCCAAGGCAGCTACTTGGTTGGAAGGGTAAAATTTTCTAGAGCAAAAATAGGTAATATAGACACCTAAGTGCCCTCTTTAGCCTCTGCCTGAAGAGACTGAATAGAGTTAGTGAAAAATGAAGTGGGTTGAATTTCATGATGCCTGTAAAGGAAAGATAACAATCATCAGATTAACAAATTAAAGAAAAGTTGCACTTCACTTAGTGAATGAAAACTGTTGTGACCTGGTTGGTATATAAATTAACAAATAGAAAATAACTTGTGACACTGAGAAAGCTAAATGCCTTTAATTCAATCCTGTACAAAGAGAGATAAGGGCTGACATCCTCAAATTTAAAAGTAAAATTCCAAAGAGGAAAGGATAGGGGCAACTAGACCTTTAGTACCACAGGTGAAGAAGAGGAAAGATATACATTAAAATGGATTTCATATGACATATCGCTGATTCATATTCAAAATATTAAGTTCTTGTTGTTATTTTATTGCTAAATTAGACTGATTTCACCTAATAATGCTCTATCTCAGGACCATTATACATAATTTCAAAAGTTTTTTAATTTAGAGTGTCCCTCTGTAAAATTCTATGTTGTCATTGAAATTTACTAACTCATAAATTAAAAGCTTTCCTAGTTGTTATTTTCTACCGATTTTTCTGTGTTGGAAGCAACTCAGAAAAATCGGTAGAAAATAATGTTTCTGCCTATCTGCGCATCATGTTTGTGGAGGGCTGTTACAAGGAACTTTTATTACTGAGGAGCCCGTACACCAATCAGCAATTTTGTTATTGTCTCTTGAGAGCCTACCACTGGTTGGAACACTCCGTAAATAAACAACTTTATAGCCATTATTGGCGCTGTTGTCATTTATAGAGAATTAATATTACCGCTACAATGAGTCGAGACAACACAGATTCTGTGGAAGTGTGCGATGTGGCTGGATCATCCCGAATAAAGTGACAAAAAAAAGGGAGGGAAATATCTGTGTCTTGACTTCTATGGTAAAGGTAATTTGGATAATGCTATGAGTTAAAATGATAGTGATAGTGATGATTATGAGCCTTCTCCAGTGATAGATATTGGTGTGAGTGTTGTTATTGAGCAAGGTCACAATATAGGAGGAAAGCATCGATATTGAAGATATGAAATGAAGGGGGAAAAGGTAAAGGAAAGCCTAGTGTTGTCAAAAATAGGAGACAGATCTCATTAGGCTATTTTTACGACCATAGTGGCAGTGATACCTCAGGTAAGAAGTGGGTACTACTATATAACAGGAACAGTGATACAGAATATATCACTATTTTTATGGGCACTGCCTTTATGCGTGGGCAAGTGTGCCATCGCCATAAATTTTAAAGACAATTCAAGTTCCAGCAGCAGCCGTGTTTCCCAACCTGTGGAACCTTTGGATGATGAGGCTGAAAACCCGATACAGTATGAACAAGTAAAAAATGCGCCGAAGTGTCTTCGGCGGTATCGAGTTTTTTGTATAGCCGCTACAACGTCTAATCAAGTCCGCTGAAAATAGATCTATCTTTCGGTGATCTCGGTATAATGCTGCATGAACCGCGACCCATGAAACTTTAATCACGGCCCGGTGGTGGCCTATCCTATATCGTTGCCAGAAGCACGATTATGGCTAACTTTAACCCTAAATAAAATAAAAACTACTGAGGCTAGAGGGCTGCAATTTGGTATTTTTAATGATTGGAGGGTGGATGATCAACATATCAATTTGCAAGCCTCTAGCCTCTGTAGTTTTTAAGCTCTGAGGGCGGACAGAAAAAGTGCGAACAGAATAAAGTACGGACCGACAGAATAAAGCACGGACGAACAGACGAAGCCGGCACAACAGTTTTCTTTTACAGAAAACTAAAAATGAAGGAAAATAGTTAGCAGCCGAAAAACATAGGCTGCTAATGTTGCAAAAAACCGTAGTCTGACTTACTAAAGCTTTGTTACTAACACTTACCTGAAAAGTGTTGCATCCAAAAAAGGCTGGTCCCCTTAGCAACTGTAAAGAGAGCGTTTAGGAAAATTGGGATTTAGGCTATTAATGTGATCTTCAAGGTACACTGGTCAGTGGGGAATTACATTATGCAGACAGCATATCACCAAAGAAATATTTATAGGGAACCCATCAAGAAGATGCGATCAAAGGATAAAGATAGCAAGAAGTGGGCATTAAGTTACTCTGTTACTTTCAAGGGCATGGAAATAACGATCTGCAAGGCTGCCTGCCTCTCCATTCATGCAGTAACAGATGTGAGGACCCAAGTTGCTATGGAAAAGTTGTCTGAGGGAGGAATAACAATAGTATGCCTGCGAGGCATGCACCTCAACACAGGAAGATGACAGGGGCTATTCTGTAAGTCGCTCATGACCGTATATTCATGTTCCAGCCACTGCACCTATGAATACACCCCAAATCGGCATTGGAGTCTCACCACTACATTAGGGTACTGTTGTTGTGGTTAAGTTAAAAATTGCTCAAATGCTTTTAGTCCCCATTATAGCATCAGTTTTCACCCTGTGAAGGAGGATGCTGCAACGCCTGTGAACAGCTCAAGAAAGCTCATGTTACTGGGAGGTGGGCTAGCCCAAATGTCCCTCGCTTTGAACAAGAACAAAAGTCATGGAGTGAAAAAAATATCTGTAGCATCTAGTGCCATGGAGACTTGCCAAACTCTGTGACAACTACTGGTCCTGTCTCATCATGGACTCACACAGAAAACCATGCCATGCCCTCGTCTTTCTTTCTACTTGGCTTACTACCAACTCAAATTTTGGCAAAGTCTTTCCAACATTGCCAGTCTCTCCCTCGGCCTGTCTATGGATTAATGCCACTGACTTCTTTACAAAAATAATTAACAAGACAAGAACCAAGATTTTGGCCAGTAAAACTGTTATTTGCCTTGCCCATAAAATTGTCGATAAAATGCTGTTTTCACCGTGAATTACATAGCCAAAGGATTTACGGCAGTACATATTTTTTACTACAATGATGTATAGTATGTTCATCCAAATATTTCCATTGTGGTAGGAATGATCGAAATCTCAAATTACCAAGTTTTTTTAGTTTCCTTTTTTATTTTTATTTATTTATTTATTTATTTATTGGTTGATTTTTGTAACGAAATGACGGTTTGTTTAATATTGTGAGTTTCTTTTTGGCACAAAGATACGATGTTTAGTATAACACGATATCCTGAAATGGGCAAGTTTGAATCCCAGGCTCTATATCATCCTTCGACTGTCAGTGAATGTCATTTTGAAAGCCTTTTACATACCCGTCTAGGTCATGTATGAGAGTACCAGAGAAAGAAGTGTACCTCCAACAAACGGCTAAGTATTGCTAGAAAAATGTGTATTGTTTTCATAAATTACTATGAAAAAGTTTGAAAAGTATTAATGGTATAAAGCCATAAATAATACAAAATTATTTGCGCATTCGTGACTAATAGAACACCGTATAACATTGACATTTGGAAGCAAAGACAGGCAGATTCCCAATGACAGTCTAACATAGACTTAATGGATTCAGACTGGATAAAAACACTGAAATCAAAGTATTCTAGACTGTACTGTGGTAATATGACACACGTTAGTGTAACGTACAAGCGTATGAGAGAAAAATAACTTGAGTTTTCGAGAAACCTTGAGCTCTTATTTAAGACAGGCATTGCCAAAATTTAATAGCCACAGATACTGCGTCACTCAGTACATTAATCTGTTTGTTTTAATATATATATATATATATATATATATATATATATATATATATATATATATATATATATATATATATATATATATATATATATATATATATACATATATATATATATATATATAAGTATATATTTATATTTATAATAAACCTGTGTTTATAAAGGTGTCTGTGCATGTAGCTTATCTATGTATAAGTAATTTTGTATTTATAAGATACTCATGAAGAGACACTCATACCCACATATGCATTGGAATATATTATCCTGTTCTCACACACACACACACACACACACATATATATATATATATATATATATATATATATATATATATATATATATATGAATAAATATATAAGATATAGAAATATTAAAATGCATAATACTGAGCACTGTCTGAAGAAGGATCAAATGAATAAATGTTTACTATTTGCAAGAGCTTCAGGAAATATTAAAATGCATATGTACCGAGCACTGTATATGAAGAAGTGTATATTAAATACAAGAAAGCGCTAAGTAGCTATGCCGTTTACTATATAATTTGTGTATGTGTGCTGGCAAGGTAAGCCAAGGAAAGACCGAGACAATAATCAAGAGTTCTACTACTGAACGGTGTCACTGATTCAGACGTTTGCAAAATATGGTCGGGGGAAAACAAAACAGTAAAGAGGAACCAACAAACTACCAGATTTGTTAGCGCTAGGGGAAGGGCTGGCTGTGCCACCATATTATATTCCCACAAACCTTGTTTTCGAAGGGCTACCAAACGTCACACCGGAGTATTTCTTAAAGTAAAATTTTAGGCATGATGTTTTAATCCTTATTTGGATTAGACAACACGCTGCATGAAGTATATGGAAATAAGAAATGCTGATTTTCGTTAAAGTACTATGATGTAAGGATAAGTTAATGCCGTTTGGCCCTTTACATAGATTCATGTAATTAGTCAGCTTAATGGAAATGGCTTCAGACATCTGACTTTTAAAACAAGACGTACGTCCGTACAAAAATCCGTGATGCATTATCATCTGAAATGTGACTGCTACCGCCTAAATAATTAAAAATAGCATTATTTTGATTTGTGTTTATTGCTGATTGCCGGTGTTCAATTTTCCTAACGACTGACGTTCCCGTAAACCTGCTCAATTCACCTCCCATGGTACAATGTCAAGAGTTGCAAAGCAATTCAGTTGATTTATCTAGGCGGAAGAACAATTCTGCCATTGACCACTGTACTCAGCAAGACCGTTCCTGTACTCACTATTCACTTAGGATTCATACAGCTCTATCACTCTGGAGCTTTCTTTCGTATATCTTATGAGACACTAAAGATTATGCTAGGCATTGTTGGGGCATAAAGAAACAAGAAGTGTTTACAAGTGGAAAGGCCGGTATTTCATTGATGTAGAGCAGTATCTTGGTCCATGCATTTTGTTGGCCGTCAGACTTCTGGGAAACATTTAAAGGGGTGCCAGTGAATATACAGCGAGGCTATTTTTTTTTTCAAATTATTTGTTAACATACTTGTAACATTTTTAATGTACTGACATGGTACAATAAAAATGACAGTTTTTATTCATTCCAAAGAGAATTTGTTAATAGCTCTCCTCCCACTTTTTTCTGCTATTGGATTAAGGTGTTTTTATGCGAGCACGGACTCTTCCTCTTAAGAGCAGCGTAAAACAAATCCAAGCAGTTAATTGTAATGTGAATTTTAGAATTTATCTTTCATATGAAAAACTAAATTA
This sequence comes from Macrobrachium rosenbergii, assembly GCF_040412425.1. NCBI lineage: Eukaryota > Metazoa > Arthropoda > Malacostraca > Decapoda > Palaemonidae > Macrobrachium > Macrobrachium rosenbergii. The sequence continues at coordinate 16,138,052 of NC_089767.1, read as the reverse complement.
ACATAATCTTTTCAAGTCAGATTTCTGTTTACATTTCAACAATAAATAAATTAACAGTTAACAGGCTAAAAATATGAATTGCAACAATAAGAATAAAGGCTACTTTCCAATACAAAGTATTTCATTCCCACTTTGTTATTTCTGATGTATGCTGTATTGCAAAGTATGTAACAAATTTGATCTTTTACACTCATTGACCTTGATAATTATAGCTTTATGGTAGCTTAATTTGAAGGGCCCAGTTGCTATATCCAGTAAGGATTTTATGATTTTATGTCTCGTAACAATGATTAAGTGGCGAGTATTGTCCAGTAATTGTGTAAAAGGAGAGTGAGAGGAAGTTACTTTTATTAGACAGAAAGTGTACTAGAAATGAAAACAGTAAGTTTGAATGCTATTTTGAGATATTTGCAGCCTTCTTTTGCCTAGAAAAATTCAATCAAAAACAAAAAGTCTCTTAAAGAATTGATTATTGAATGGTGCATTTTAAAAATTATTTTGCACATTATATTACAATATTTCCAGACGTCTTTTGCATAAAATAATTGCAGAAAAAACCGGAAATAATTTTTTACGAAACTGTTCCTCCAATGAGTTAGTTGAAAACTGTTACGAAAACTTCGTCTTTGAGTATCGTCATGAACAGTACTGCACCTTAATTTCTACACAACTGTACACATACCGTATTGGATGCAAGTAAACATGCACTGCGGAATGCAGCTTAAAAGGAGAAGACACTGCCTTACCTGTGAGAAGAAGCAACTCAAAATTAGTTAAGAAGACAGTCAACCTCTGTTTGCTACCCTGGAAAGAAAGCACGGTTTTCCACCAGTCTCCTTGTTTTTGTAGTGCTTGCAACGCATGCGCGATAATCAGTGCTCTAAGACAGGCTATTCCTGAAAGCAAATGCATTGATTTTTTTTAGGATTATCTTCTTCTTCAGCTGAAGAAGCGGAGAGAGTGAGAGAGAATGAGGCCGGGGCGGGGGGGCGGGGGCAATTATTGAATGCTGAAATGGAAATTGATCCGACGTAACTGGCGCCGTAATAAAGGGTTATTTGGTTGAAAAAGAACGGAAACTTCTCGGACATAAATACAGAATTTGTAGTATCTGCTGTTTCATTCTTACTCGTACACACTTTTCATCAAAACAGCAATAGGATTCTTATTTATTTCTTTGAATTAACAGAAAATCGTAAAACCATTGTCTTTTGGAAAACAAAATTCAAGAAATACGTGGAAGATATACAAACGGATAATCATGATAGGTAAAAATATGATTATATGAATAAACTACTCGTCTTGGTCAACCATTACTTTGAATTATATTTTTTCACGTTTGTTATACAGAAAAAATACAGTTTAAATTTTCAAGGAGAATAGTAGCTTTAAAATGCCTTGAAATGTGCTAATTGTATGTCCAGTTACAAAAATGGGTTATGCCTGAGTGACACTAGATCTTCTTTTTGGCGTCACACATAATTTTTTATCTTTTATTCACGAAATATTTAATTAATTTTCAAACTTAGTAATACCCACCGTTCACATAGTTCCAGGGTTGATCATTCCCATTAAACAAGTTTGATCTCATACCATCAAATGCACGTTCCGTGCGACCACTCAATATGCACTTTCGTTTGATTTGGCACATGGAATTCAGTCTTTTAATTATGCGCTTTCCTACCCTCGTAAGCCAAAATTATTGCAGAGGCATACACTGTTATCCTAATTGAAGAAGGCATATAACTACATGTTTTAGTAGAATGCAGAGTCGTAATCTCGAACTCTATAATATTTTTCTGAATAGTTGACGGTCAGCTAACATTATTAAAAGATTAATGGTAGCATACAATAGTTTTAGATATACCCATGGAATAAATCAGGAAAATAAAAAACCACATAATTTGCTCCTTATATTAATCCTTTTGAAATATAGCCTTTTAACCTTCAATAAAGCATTTCGTTATTTAAAAGCTTCCTCAGAACAGCTTCGGCTGTAAATGCCAATAAAGAAACAGCCATGCCAAGGCCATAGAGCGTCAGGGGACCTTGCAAGTGACGGAGGGTCAAAGGCTTCCTGTCGCCGTCCTCCTCCTGGTCAAGGATCTCGTCATCAACTTTTCCTTGCCTCCTCTGAAGGTCTCTGTACTCTCTCTTCCTTCTCCAGGTAGCATGGCGGGTCAAGGTTAGCATGTCCTCCGTCCATTGATCGTACAGACCAGCCTGGAACGTTATGATGAAGTAGTGTTTGTTTACTATAATTGAATACTAGACCACTACACTTCATTTCACGCCCATCAAACAGAGAAACTCAAAGTGGAGAAACAGCATCTAAAGCAAAAGCATATCTCAGTTATTTTCAAAACTAGCACAGATTTAATTAATACAGAATGAAGTCGAATTTTCGTAGGTGAGCGTGAATACTCATTTTTTTTAAGAGACGGAAAATGAAATAGTCACAGACATTACTGAAGGCCAGATTAGAACTGAGGTCAAGTAAATGTGTTTACTTTAGTTTTTTAGATTACACGAGGAATTAGGGTATTATTGAACCATGATACCTTTGGGTCAAGTTTATGTTTGTCACTAACTCTGTATTTCTATACACGTATACGATATTAGGATTATGAATTATAAGGAGTATTTTGATTATAGGAATACCAGGTTAAGATTATATAAAAAGACTAACCTCAATGCAAGCTTGCAGATTCCAGTTAAGATTGTCTGTGAAAGGGGCATCATGAGGTATTGGCCAAGCAGCTATTCCTGGCAGAACGGTTTCCTTTCCTATGTAGAATCTTGGACTGCCATCTCTGAAAGTGAAAAGTTCGGCAAGCCCAACGAGAAGGGCTACCAGTGTGTCTAATTGTGCTTGTCTGTGGAGATAAAAAGAAAAGAAAATTTTATCTATCCTTTTTGGGAGTAAAATTATCATTATCTCACTGTCAGACTTGTATAACTGTGTGAAAATGGCCCAGGTGATCACAGGGCAATGTGTTATCAGTTCCTAGTGCTCGGGAAATTGTACCTATCCATACACAGCTACACTCAACAGTACTTAATTTCAACATTAAGATCATTATCTCCAACGCCATGCGACACAAAGGACTTTTATCATATTCCGCTACTCATGTCTTTCTTGTTCTTTGTCTCCCACAAATCTCACTCATTTCCTGCCTCTCACCTTATAGTTTTCATCCCAGTAGTTCTGGATCTCCCAACTCCTCTGGTGCCCGCAGAAGCCCAACTGATACTTTTATGTACTATTTTTCCCAGTGCAGTGTGGTGCTAAGGACATACCCTTTCATCGTTATCTCATTTGCGTGCGGAGCTGCCGTAATTTCCCTTGTAGTATCATTTTTCACTTTATCCTGCCATCTGACTTCTAATATTCTTCTTGAAGCTGTATTCTCAAATCAACAAAATCTTTCATAGTTTCATTATCCTACCATGATTCCTGTCTGTATGACAATAAAAATCGTGCTGGATACATATATAATCCTACTTTGATTTACAAATCCTGCTCAGCTTGCCCATCGTTTGACTTGCCTTTTTAGTCCTTCGTCAAATTCCAACTCAAAAGAACGTGAATTGTAATTTTCCTAAATTAACAGAAAGACTCAACCTCAAACCTCTCTCCATCTAATGTTATTTCATCTCTTTGTGCATACTCTGATGCATTCTGTTAAACAGGTTATGTAAACCCTGCGATGGGTTGTTGATTAAGGTGGCATACCTGCATATTCTAAGCTTCTCAAGTTCCTATCATTACTCCTAACTAAACCTTTTCCATCTCCAACCGCTTCTGTCATTATAGAATCCATGAAAAGGGAAAACAGCAAAGGCGACATAATATTCCTCTTTCGGGGACCCTACCACTACAAATTCACTTGACAAGACTACATTGACATTTACACTATACCTGCTTCTATATTGATGCTTTCAGTTCTCTTGATATATTTAACGGGAATTTCATGGTGATTCAAGACCTTCCATAATATTGGGCACTATTAAAGGTCTTCTCGTAATCAGTAAAGGCTATTAGAGGAAGATAATTCAGTTTCATACCCTGCTGAAATATATGTCCTAACTTAAATATTTGATCTGGGCAATTCCAGCCTTTTCTGCAGCAAGGTTGTTCGTCTCTAGGCATTTTATCAGTTTCTTACTCCAGTCTATTGAGAATAAGCATATTATCGCCACAACAGGCGCAAGAGTAATGTCCCTATAGTAGATCAGGTCACCTTCCTTTGGTACCTTTGCTATGACTTCCAGTTCCCAATCATCAGGCTTTGTTTCCTCAATCAACATTCTGCAAAACTGTTTAGTTAGTATAAGAGGCGTCATTTCATATTCAATTAAAGTTATCTCCACAGTGATAACCTGGAGCTTTCTATCTCTGAAGTTTCTTTAGCAATGATTATACTTCAAAAACTACAAACTCATTTCATTTTATATCCAGGTTTCCTGCAGTTTCTTGCATATCATTCAGATTATCCCCTTCAAATCATTTATTCATGATATCACAAAAATGGTCTTTCCAGCGTTATCTTTCGTCTTCTCCTGATATCAAAACTGACCCGTCCTTTTTTTGTCAAATATTTCCTTATTTTTCCTTCTACACATGGGTATTTCATTAATAATTCTATGATTTTCTCTTAGGCCTGAATGCATGATTTTGTGAGCACATCAGTCTGTTTTTCCAGATATTCCCTCTTATTACTTATTGTGCTTTGATGTACGTCACTGTTAAGACTTAGTCTCACTGTCACCTGTTTATTTTGATTAAAGATGCTGCTGTTTATACAGTTTTTACTATTATTCTTTTTATTACTGTTGTTATCTTTGTTATATTGTCTTGGCAGTTCTATGACTTGAGCACCAGCTGTGAGTGTGTGTTGAATGATGAAATTTGGAGTAATAGATATCTATTTATAATGATGAAACATTACTAATGTCTTACTTTTTAGTGAGTGCCTCCTGAAATCCTTCCTCTAACTCAGGCCCAAGGTACATAAGGTCTGCCAACTTCTCCATCACAGAAGAACCAGAATTCTTGAAAGACCTCTTGTAATCGATTCCCCACGGAGCCATGGTTACTCTGAGGATTTAAAAAGCAAGTAAATAGATGATTATATAAATGAAAAGTTAAATTATTCTTATGTTTTATACTTGTGATAGCAAACGGGGTACATGTATTAATAGTTTCTTTATTTTTTAATATGTTGCCCAAATCTTATGCTGTGAAACGACAAATGAGGACGGAATATCCTCTTTTAATGGTTCTCTTCAATGTGTAACTTTTGCCTTGTCTTTCCCAAACAGTAAAGACTACGTTGACGACACTACTAGTATATTTGTAGACAAGGAGACAGCGTTATAAGCATTTTGAATGGGCGTGTGACGCTCGGCTAAAGAGAAAGAAATCTCATACATGGAGTAGGTAGGTGGCATAATCAAAGCGACTGGAATCATCGTTGGTTAGAGTTACTTACCAATAAAATAAAGATACTGGGAGTGTATTTCCCTGAAGATGATCGAGAGTGCCTCCATTTTAACTAGAGTTCCGTCCCCTAATTTTGTGCACAAAGGCGTAATAGTTCACTAATATGTTAAAAACTTTTATATATGTCATATATCTATCACATGCCGGATGAACGTTGCGCAAAATGATGAAAAACAGAGTAAATTCGACTTCCTTTATCATATGAAGAATGGGACCCATGAAATAAGTGGTTTTATTGCAAAAGACGCCCCATCCAAGTACCTTTCAGCCTGGTTAACGAGCTCTTCAATAGTTTCCGGTCGTTGTGGGTACCTTGGTAGAGTCAGAGAGGCTGTCAGATTACTTTGGTACCCAGTGCTGATGACGAAGGTGAAAATGAGCCAAACCACAACAGCAAGACGGCTTGCGTCACGCGTGGGCAGGCGGCCCGACTGGGATTGGCCCACGAGCACGCCCACGATCACGAAACACGTCCATCCGAAACCTTTTTGGGAAGTACGGTTGTCCAGCAGCTCTGTTCTTAGTATCTGAAGATTAGGATAAATATGGCGATCCGTGATTCGTTTAGTTGAATTTTGCCTTGTTGCATAAGTAAGTAACATGATTAGTATCTGATAACTGACCTCGTGAAGATCCACCTCTTCTTATAATTTTCGTGATTCTGATTTATGAATCGAGTATAATGTAAACATATGATACAACCTAACAAAGCATCAGCTTGCTAACAGATTACCAAAGAATTGGTATGCTCATGCATCAGATGCAAGAAATAGAACAGTAAAGCCAAGAAATATTCTGTATACAAAAATAGGTAAGAATAGTTCAGAAAAATGTGCAAAGAAAGCGCTCTGAAATTAAAAGTATCAACGTCAGTAACACTAGAAGTAAGTCAGTTTCCAGATTATACAGCAAAACAAAACGTGCATCAATTTCATAGGCACGGGGTATAGACGATATTGATGGTTCCTATAAAAATAAGACAAGATGGAGATGGCAAAATTAATTATCTACGCATGTTGAATAAACAGTCGCATTTTTAAATATTTTCGTCTGATAAGACGAAGATGTTGAAATGGTAATGGTAACCATAAAGGAAAATAACATTTCAAAAGTAGTAGAAAAGAAGATCTGAAAAAAGTGGCATTAATGGTGTCATCTTTTGTTGTCTATGTATTTATATTTTTTATTATCAGCATTAACCACGTGAGAAATATATGGGTAGGTCTTTGTAAGATATTTTGAGAATAAGAAGAAAGAAGAGAACGTGAGAGTGAAATGCATAACTGTTAACAGTCGCTTGGAAATCATTTCTGAAAATGGTACTCTCGTAGCTCTCCTATGCAAACAGACGCTGTTGTGGGACTTACCACATGGTAAACGACCGTCATAAGAAGAATTGCGATCAGAACAGACAGCCAGACTTCAGGATTGAGAGGTTTATAGAGACTTGACCAGTTGGGAGTGATCCTGGGTTTGGCCATGGCGAAAGAAATCCGAACGTAGGTGTAACCGATGGTGAAGTCGTACCTTTCGAGACGGGTGTCTAATATTGCACAGTTTACCGGAGTCATGAAAGCTTCTCGTCTAGCCACCATATCAAATCCCTGTTGTATGAAAGATTTGCCAGTGAAGAAGAAGTGCATGGAACAACTGATGAAGTCCAGTGAGATCTCATACCTCGAGTTGGTTTCAGTGGAATGATTAACGTGATAATTATTGCAGAATATAACAAATAATCATAACCAAAGCCACAACAATTAATAATCATGACAGGTATTTTTCAATTCATATTGTAAGATAGGAAGATCTACAATATAGACAAAATTATTCCCTAATCTTGACTAGTATCTTAAAAAGACTTATTATTGTTTATGAGCCAGTTATTCCACGATTAAATCTTGAGAAAAGTGACTGACCACAGAGATAATAAGCTTAACCAAGTAACTAAGTAAAATACCCAGATGACAGTCATATAGTCGCCACACCATTTATATAGAATTGTATTTATACAAATTGTTTCCTTTACCTCCATCCAAGATTTTATTGGAACTACGTAAAATTTGAAGTTGAGCTTTTCTGCCACTGTCTCTAAGAGGATGTAATCCATCCCAGTCATCTTTTCGACGATGGTCCCATTGGGCGCTTTTTCATTCACGGGAAACCAAATTGGTTTAAAAGTCATGGAAGTCACGTTGACAGTGGCCCCGTGGAAGCTGTGAGGAATATAGATTGATTTCAACTTCATACATCTTCTCTTCTTTCTTTTCATTGGTTTTACAATAATATTAACATGTAAAGCAATGGAAAGATCAGGAGCAAAACATAAAAGAAATTTCTTAGTGATATGACAGTACTTACTCAGTAAATTTTTCAGGAAATAAAGGTATATTGGAGGTGTAACGTAAACCCTTATCCAGATTCCAGACAGCAAGGCACACAGTTCGTGGGCCAGTTGGCGTGTATGGCAAGTGGGAATAAATTCTCCACCTGAAAGAGAACACTAATACAATATCTTTGTGCTAAATTCTGCGGATATGTTTCCACATCAGTTTTAACTCAAATTGGATAATGAATCTTTGAGTTCATTTGGGTCTACAATTAAACTCCGATTTAATTTTATGCTTTATACAATATAAGCATTACAAGTTGACTTGTTACTTCAAAATCTGAACAAGACCGAGACTAAGTCTAAATCCAGCAAACTACAAAACTCAGTGATTAAGCTTTTTGTTGTTATTTTGTACTGATACAGTCTTGAGTGTCAGTCATATAGCTTTAGGCATGATAAACGTCCTACTGCAGTTAAAACTCTTAACCATATTTTTCTTTGTATTTTATATATTTCTGTTTTAATTTATTACTTGGCATTTTCGAATACTTTACCATACTTATCAGTTAATCCTATTCTTTCTGTCCGGTTTTTATTTTATTTTTTAGACCTTTCGACTTATTTCGAAAGAGTAGCACAGTGAATAGCAATGATTAAAGAAAACAGAACTGAAATAAATAATTTTACGAGGTACACTTGACATAACTATTAAGCTGCAATAATCTTCTGAAGGTTGTCTCCTCCTGATCATAAGCAACTCAGTGGCCCTTGTGATGGGATAAAACTATCTTTCAGTGACCTATCCCGTTGAAATCTTTGTAATGGCACTGCATTTTCACGTACTATTAAGTATCAACAGTGATGACGTAATTTGCCATTATCAGTCTTAGAAATGGCCAGAGCAACTTAAAACAACAGACACCATTTGTTGTCTTTGCAGCCAAAGGATCCCATGAAATCTGATGCCAAGAATTTCATTACAGTAATCTTCCACTTTAAGCCCTAGCTGGGACCTTCGTGCACCCTGATAACGCTCATTGGAATCTTACTTTCAGACTTTGATATATTAAACCATTTGACATTATAAACCTTTCCAGTGAATTGCACACTGTGACAACATGAGCAATTTAAATAACACGTGCAATATATCCAAATATATACATTCACTATGGCTTTATCAATTTGATATTGGGAATCTGTATAAACCAAGGAAATCACACATTATATGTGGTGCATCACTATATTGCGATCGAAAATAATGAGTAAAAACGCCACAGTAATGTAATTGATAAACTGTATTTTTCAAGATACAAAAAAATGCAAAAAAGGATAAAAACAAGGGAGATTTCGACCGTTTGCGCAACGGTCCTCTTCAGCCAACTGAATAAAAATACTTGTTATTCTTAAAAAGACACACTGAAAAGAATTTTCGTGACAGTCGATCCAGGAAAACATCAAACAATCTTTCGGTGTGGACTTAGCAGTTATGTAATGGCTGTTTCCCCGTATCTGTGGGCCAACTGTTGTGATCTTCTTAACGGCTGTCGCTCGATCGTACGGTGCTCACTACTGGGACATCATTGATCTCAAGCAAAAGATCACTGATGTTATTGCCACCATTAATGAGGCTATGATACAACGAACATGGCAAGAAATCGAGTACCATCTTTATGTGCTTCGTGCAAGTATATGTGCCTATATAGAGATGTATTAAATGAGGCAAAAAAAATTCAGTATCTACTCCTCATTTTGTAATAATTTCTACATATTTGTCTGTTTATTTCTTTTTGTAATATATCTTTTAAATTGTAAAGAGACTTTATGGACACCCTGTATAAACCTAACCTAACAAGAGTAACTACAGCATACCTTCCATTCTCTTCATTATCCCTGTTAACAAATATCGTGTTCATCATTGAGAATGACCAGTAGTTGATCAGGAGAGATTCCATGATACCTGCAGGTAAACTCGTGACGACGATCAACTTTGTGGCCCATATCAGAAGGCGATGTTTCAGAGAACGCTTAGCAAAAGTCTTCAGGAACTGGATATTTTCGCTCACTATGACAACCACTACGTTCCAGGAGGTCCTGCGAAACTAAGTTATAGGTTACAGAGATTAGCAGTTTGATAGTTTGAATCATATATATACAGTATATATATATATATATATATATATATATATATATATATATATATACATTATATACTATTATGTACTATATATAGATATATATTCATGCACACACACACATATATATATATATATATGAATTTTTATCAAATCACCGTGATTTATATGCAAGCATTAAGCTACAAATGTCATTTAATATCCAATTTGCTCTACCTCGGAAACAATATAAGTGTATATTTGTAAAGGAAAGGGAATTATAGTCGTCTCACGGGCTCGAACCGCGAACACGAGAACTCACGACGTTCAGTGACGCCTTAGCTTATTCGGATGTCAAGAGAGGTATCATTTGATACCGACAATCGTATACAAATCCCTGTCGAGCGCAGATATTTGTAATTAACCCACCTCCACCATGATATCCGTTTAGTACGTTTGAAGCACGTAGCCATTTTATTAATTGATTTTTATCACATCACCGTGATTTATATATAAGCATTAAGCTACAAATGTTGTTTAATATCGAATTCACTCTGCCTCGAAATATAAATATATATATATATATATATATATATATATATATATATATATATATATATATATATATATATATATATTATATATATATATATATATATATATATATATATATATATATATATATATATATATATATATATACTATACCGAAGGAAATTATAGTTGATAAGAAGTTCGTCGTCCCACTGGCTTGAACCGCCGAACACGAGAACTCACATCCATCTACTCACCCAGAACATCACCAACGTTTTCATAAAAAAATGGATTTCAGTCTGAATATGAATGCTTTTCTTATACCTAGTAGTTACTTTGCCAATTTATGTGCTATATTTAAATCATATCCTAGATTTACTCACTGCGAATGCTTTTCTTAAATACAACTGTTAGTTCACATTGTGTTTCACACATCTTTATTCAAGAGGTGATTTTTCTAACTAAAGACACCACCGTACTTATAAACGAGTTACATTCTGGATTGCCGTTTGTATGTTGAATTGTTTGCAAGTTGGTTACTGTAACTCTTCATGCCTATTTAAGTACAGAATGATATAGAATTAATACAGTACTGTACGCTTTTTCATCCTAAAACACAATACACTTTACATACAGTACTGTATGTACAGTGTAGGCGTGCAAAACAAAATTTGAACTTATGGGTGGCAAAGGGAAGCGCTCTGAACACAATTTTAATTTGCGATCCCGTTTGTTTGTAAGTTGAATGTTCGTAGGGTGGTGTCTGTATATCCTACTTCATTAATTTTGTCGGGCCCGTTTGGGAGTAGTGCCGTCAGTGCACCTCACACGGTGCACTGTAGGCATTACTTTGCAACGTCCGTTCGGATCCTAGCTGCTACCCCTTGCATTCATTTTATTGTACCTCCATTCATAGTCTCTCTTCCATCTTGCTATCCACCTTCTCCAGACACTTGTTTCATAGTGCAACTGCGAGGTTGTCCTCCTGCTACACCTTACATGCCCCTCTACTCTCAATTTCCCTTTCAGTGCTGAATGACCTCGTAGGTCCCAGTGCTTGGCTTTTGGCCTAAATTCCATATTCCAATCATTTGTTTTATTTATATCCTTTACTTGTTTGAACAGGTACCATGTTCCCTTGTACTGCTAGAAACATTCAAGACATTCCTTGATGCCAACCTGTATTTCTGCCTGTCTCTATTCAAGGCTACATTCTTAAAATGTCAACACAGCTCTTGAAAATGATAGATTATTGAAAACATTGCTTGGCCAAACGCATTCAACTGTGGTTATTTATGACTAAATGAACGTAACACCCTGTTAACGATATGTTTTTCCTTTATGTATTTACATTAGATGTTAAATAACAAAACAGATCTTAAAAACTTAACATGATAATCTCAGTTGAAGTTGCCATGATGCACGCACTCTCTTATTTCTGCTTTGAAATTACTGCTGAACAACCTTTCACATAACCAATCATCTTTATTTGCAATCTTTTTAATACTTGCTTCGTGTCTTACAAGTACGTTAATTTGCAAAAAATCGGAAATGATCCCAAAATCGTAATATTTTAGTTGGGAAATCCCTACATCGTCACATTATGAATCCCATTCCAGTCTCTTACTCATTATTTCTGTAAAATAATCGCGACTCTCAGGATTCCTGACTTACATTTCTTGCCAGTTGGTAAGTCTCCACAATCTGTTCTCGAGTGTCGTTGATCGCCAGGTCCTCCTCAGTCACCATTTCGGTTACCTGGAAACCAAACGAAGCCTTTCCCTTCTTTATGTCCTGAAAATGAAACAGGAAAATTCCTTTATCAGGCTTTACAGCGACAATGAAAGAGGGGAACAGTAGGCTACGTCTTCGAATTCTTATAAACGTTCTTATCCTTCACTGAAGCATTCTGACAATCACGAAACACGCAAATGAACACTACAACTCTGCATTTATTTCAAGAGTTTTGTATGCATATTTAAGTGTGTGTGAGTTTATGTGTATGTACATGAATGAGAGTTTGTATTTAGTAATGCGCATGATTTTGTTCCTGAACACGTGCTAGCTACAGAAGGTGAGTGAGCTTTTGTAGCTCTTGTGTTATGAATTTTTGTGCATCAGTGCAATGAATAATCTTTATACATACATGCTTAAAGATATACATACACACACACACACACACACACATACACACACATATATATATATATATATATATATATATATATATATATATATATATATATATATATATATATATATGTGTGTGTGTGTGTGTGCGTGCATATAGACTCATCACAGGAACATATGCATAACTGTTTTGTAAATTAATGTGTACAACGGTAAATGAGTAACCTGGTGACCTTGTTAACTTAATTCACCTTCAGGCAATGCAATCAATAATACAAGCATAAAAAACATCACGGAAATGGGAAAAAGCCACCTTGCAACTTCAATCTTTGTCCCTGGTCAGACAGTGGCGTGCGTTAAGGTCCCATCGCTATACTTACAAGAATAACGTCATTATATGCATCTTGCCCTTTCTCTTTCACAAGAAGAACAGAGCTGGGTCTCTGATGTAGAGTTGACAATAGGATGTTAGTGAGAACTCCCCCACCATCTAAGGTTCCTTTCAAAGAAAATATAAAATCTATGATAATTTCTGTGTGAGACGACAATGCAGTGATATTTTCTTTGCATGGTCTTGCTTCAAATGTGATTTGTTCCTAAACAAAACGAAAAAAAATCAAACGACTTCAGATCCATCTTGCATAAAACATAAGTTACGTCTCGTTATACGAATTTGAAAATTAAACTGATTTGTTGGTGCTTTTAGTGAAGTGCTTACTGAAGCACTCAGAAGAGAAACAGGACTGAGTTCTTATTCGACTTACCAACATTCTTGATATTTAAGCAGCTCGTCGGTATAACCACTGCTAAAGCTCCAACAGTGGCCAACAGCATGTTCGAAACGAAGATGCTGAAAAGGAAGCCGATAATGTTAATGTTTTGTTTTTAACGTGCTGAAAACTAACGGGGCACAATTACAACAAAGGATTTATCAAGAGCAAAAAGTATTCGACAAGACCTTGGTATTCTAACAACAATCTGCATTTTTGCCATATACTCAGTATTAAGAAATCTGACACTTACTCGCAAAACAGGCCCCTGACATGTAGGAAAAAGAATGAGGAACAAACAGAATCTCTTCGTGACTGATGGAAGATTACAAGTGTATGAAAAAAATGTAAACAGGACGAAATTGCCAAACCTTGGAACAAGGTAGAGAGAAACATTCTCTTAACCTGACACTCCGAGTATCACGATTTCTGCAGTTTCAGCAAGGAAGAGGTGGCTCATGGGTGTTACGAGATCGCCTCAGAAATGTACGATCTCTCTATCTAATCTCCTTGTAACAATGGCAAGTTTGAAGCGGTCTATGAACCCAAGATGTCAATGGGAATGTGACTGAATTTTTTTATGTCAAAAAAAAAGGGAGAGAAATTTGCAGCAATTATCTTAGAGCAACATTCTAAAGGGTGTTGCATTAGAATTCTCTTATAAATATTGTAAGTGGCATTAAACATAGTGCCATGAACTTGGTGTTACTTTCTTTTGATTGAAAATGAGAACCACGTCAGCCGGTTTAACTAGATAATCAACTTCTGGGGTGTTAGAAGTCTCTTGATGGGAACAAGTTTTCTTTTACCATGGAATTTACCGCTTGCATCAGCTCCCATTTAGCAACAAGTATAATTTTTCCAGGGTAACTTTTGATGTAATTGAAGTGACGCTAATTAGTTTCGCCTCATTTTCTATTTTGGTGTCTAATAGGATGCTGACGTCCAATGTGACGGGAAAATATTTTAAGATAAAGAACAAACCATAGCCTGATTTCATGAGTCATGTTGTAATGAATGCTTGTAGCATATCGTGAATAGCAGATAATTTGGATCCGTCTCTTTTCCAGGAATAATCTGAGTAATGGTAGTTCCCCTCTTCTTGTTAAATTGGGGGAGCAAGATGTGTAAAGGATGTATAGGTTTAAATTACTTTAAATGTGGTAACAATATTAATTTCTTTCATTAATTTCTATCCGTGAAAGAACAAATTTGATTGTTTTCTTTTCAGGTAGAACTTTTACAAGGTAGCTGATGGAAATATTCATTAACTTCAGAAGGGAAAGTTTTCCCCCCAAAAAACTGGGAAACCTTGGGAAAAGAAGAACAAATTCAAAGACAACCAAATTCTTATCTGGGAACAAAACGAACATTACGAAAAATGTTTTATTTTTTAACTAGGTTCCTCATAATCCATGTGATGCCTAAGGCATTTCACACCAGCACCGTGCATGTTCGGTCCGTCTTTTAATATTTCAGTTATTCATAAAATTTGCTCGACGTAAGATTTGAAATGTAGCTTTTAAGAATTAAAACCGAACTACAAAGCTTTCTACATTTTTGTATTTCAACTTCATTAATTTATTTTCAATTATAATTATTATAACAGTGTTCTTTCTACTCATTCCTATGCTCTTTTATTAAAATATTCTTATTGTTTTTCTTCACAACTGAATTTTCCCTATATAAAAACCAAGTCATTGATTACCATAAACAATCAAATTGCAAATGGCTGAAATAAAGTAACTCATTTCAAATCAATTTTTATTTGATTTTTTACACTGAATTTGCTCTTCTTTCTGTAAGTTTACAAAATTTATAGTAATTAATGTGTTAACGGCAAAATTATATGGTACTGTACTTATTTGCTTCATAACCTGTGAAATGTCTTGAGAATGAAAACTTTACCACTTCTAAGGCAGATATACACTGTAGCGTATTTGTTATCTTAAGGTAACTTAGAAATCTTCATCAAGCCCGTCATAAATCTTACTTCCATTTAGGAAAGACCCAGTTACCATTGTTAGCGATTACGAGCTCAAATCTCGATGGCAGTGAACTAATTGTTCTCCTGCATATTTCAGGATTGCTGCTGAGGCTGCACCACAACTGCTTTGCCTTTGTAAATGCCTCTGTTTCATCCTGTGGTTGGTGAATGATCCAGTGCTTGCAAACCAGGTCCCAGATTTCACTCATAGGGTGGATATCATTGCATATCTCAGGCCAGCAGAGTATTTTGATCTCAGGATTCTTTTCCAGCCACATCCTGACTCGTTCATGTCTCAAAAATATGTTGTTGTTGTGTACAAGTACTGCAGAAGGATACGTCAGGCTGCCGGCTCTTCTTAGGATGGGAAGCAAGAATTTCTCAAGCAAGCAGATAAAGCCATCAGTGGTGAGTGGATTAGAAATCTTGACCAGTTCTCCAGGACCAAAAGCAGAGACCCAACCCCACATTGCCGGATGAAAGGTGTGGGGTGTTTCTACGTCTCTGTTGTATCCAGTTTTAGTTTCAGGGGATTCTGCTTTAGTAAAGTAAGCCTCAGCACTAAAGATGACCGATTTCCATACATCAAAGGGAATTTGAGCGTATCTGACTGCAAAGAGGAGTCGTTCTATCCTATGGGCGTCATCAATATCCCGTAATGAGTTAGTTCTTCGATTCAGTTCTACAAGTCGTTGAGTGTTTACTTGATACATTTCTATTGGAGAAGTTTTATTTGTCCTCTTTGTAGAATTACTGTTGATGTTATGTTCACTTCGAATTTTCACTTGAGACGTTACTGAGCGAGGTCTGCCACTCCTTTTCCTGTCATGGAAAATACCAAATTGCTTCCAACGCTTTACACACCGATACACTGTTGTAATACTGACGGTACTTTTCTTTGCAATTTCCCTGGCTGACTTCCCTGTGTTCCACAGTTCCACGACCTCCATTCGAGTTCTTATCTTTTCTTTTAACAACTGATTTTCGCCCGCCATGTTTCCCTGAAGTGAAAATTTTATCGTTCTCAGATTATTATTGTACTCGATTTTTTCTGTGCTACAGATATTGCATAAAATGTACAAGTATAATGAAACAAATTCGTCAGTAATAATAATGTTTTGATTTAAAATGGGCCATCAGTGATCAGCTAAATAATTTCAACAGCAGAGGCAGTTCAGTGAGACCCAAACTATATCTCGAAACTTGCTTGTAAAACAAGAAATCGTGAATATGACAGATTTTTCATTATGAGGCCCCTGAAATGCAGACACGGTTCACATTATGTAGCCCAAGACAACTATTTTGTTGGAAGGGTAAAATTTTCTAGAGCAAAAATAGGTAAAATAGACACCTAAATGCCCTCTTTAGCCTCTGCCTGAAGAGAATGGTAAGAATCAGTGAAAAATGAGGTAGGTTGACTTTCATGATGGCTGTAAAGGAAAGGTAACGCTCATCGGATTAACCAATGAAAGAAAACCTGAACTTCACTTAGTGAATGAAAACTATGATAACCTGGTTTTTGGTGTATAGTCTCCATCTTGAAGGAGTAATGATTCTAAACTCAGTAGATTAATGAATAGAAAATAACTTGTGACACTGAGATAGCTAATTTCCTTTAATTCAATCCTGTGCAATGGGAGATAAGTGGTGACACCCCTCAAATTGAAAAGTAAAATTCTACAGAGGAACGGATAAGGGCCACTAGACCTAAATGGATTTCAAATGACGCATCGTTGATTCAGATTTAAAATCTAAGTTCTTGTTGCAATTATTTATTGAATTAGATTGATTTCATTTGATACTTTCACACTTATTGTGCTCTAGAGTGTGCTTCTGTAAAAACTTTGCCAATGCTGTGTTGTCATTGAAATTTACTTAGTCACAAATTAATATTTTCTATTGATTTTTCTCAATTGCTTTTAACACATAATGTTTTGGTCTTCGAGGATGTTGTTAAAGCCATGCAGTAGGCTAGCCTATCTGTGCATCATGTCTCTGGAGGGCCGTTATAAGGAATAACTTGTTAAGAACTGAGCTTAGGCCAACCCAACCGTCATTCGGCAATTTTGTCAAGTCTGGTGAGAGCCGGTCGACTTTATAGCTATTACTGGCTGTGTTATTATTTGTACAGCAATAATATTACAGCTATAACGAGTTTAGCCAACGTAGATTCTGTGGAAGTTTTGCGATGTGGCTGGGTCATTCCGGAATAGTGTGAAAAAAAACGAAAATGGGGAAATAACTCTGTCCTAACCTCTGTGGTAAAGGTAATTTGGATAGTAATGTTTTGTGTTCAAATGTTAGTGACAGTGATGGTTATGAGCCTTCTCCGGTAATAGATCTTGGTGATAGTGTTGTTATTGAACAAGGCAGTGTCACGGTGTGTGGGGAAAGCAGTAATATTAAAGATATGAAAGGAGGGAGGAAGTAGTCAAAGGGAAGGCTAGTATTGTAAAGAAAAAATCTCGTTAGGCTATTAGGCTATTACGATCATGGTGACAGTGACATCTCAGATGACGAGTGTTTGCTACTCCATAACATTAATAGTGACACAGAATGTATCACTATTACACCCCAAACCGGTATTGAAGTCTCACCTCCACTGTATGACACTGTACGGAAAATACCTTGACTGGATGATTGTCAGCCAGCCTGGTGTCACTGTGGTGAAGTTAAATTATTACGCCAAGGTTTTCATTACCCATTATAATATTTGTTTCTGCCCTGTGAAAGAGGATGTTGCAACACCTGTGAAAGGTTCAAGAAAGCTCTTGTTGGTGGGGAGAGGGCTGGAACAGATGTCTCACACTTTGAATACTAACAGAAGGCATGGAGTGAAGAAATATCTGCAACTTCCAGTACCTGAAGACTGCCAAACTCTGTGACAGCGTTTGGATCTGTCTCAGCATGGACTCGCACAGAAAACCATGCCATGTCCTAGTATTGCTTTCAACTTGGCATGCTATAAATGCAAGTTTGGACATAGTCTTTTCAGCATTGGCAGCCTCCCCCAATTTTTTGTTGATGACCTCGACCTGTGTATGGATTAATGCCACTGACTTCTCTACAATAATAATAAACAAGACAGGACTCCTAAAATTTTTGGTGAGTAAACTATTATTTCCATTATCAGTTTTTCATTGTTAAATTTTTTTAATGATTATTTTTGTTTATTATTGTCATCATTAATTATTATTTAGAAACTTGTTAGAATTATTATTAACTTACTCCATGTTTATTGATGTTTATTAACAATGTGTGACTATGAATTTTTTGGATTTTCCTTTGTGTCAATAATCATTATCTTCATCATTAAATATTATTCATGGGGTTTTAGGATAGTAACTGTGTGACATTATTTTTTAGGACATTTTTGAAATTTTATTGTACATTAATCAGTATTACATCCATCATAACTAATCATTCACAGATTTGCTAGGATGATCGTTAACATATTTCCTGACATGTTTATTAATGTTTACTGATGTTTATTAAGTATGTATGTCAAAATTTTGGAAATCTTAAGAAATTTTTCTGAATTAGACAAAAATTGAGGTAGGGGCATGTTTAGAGCAATTCCCTTTTTAATTATTACCATGCAGTATTATAAAACAACATAATGTAACATGTAATCAATATCTTGGGGATTTTATACCATAAAAACTTGGTAAAACAGATTTAATGCATAAATAGGGGAGTGACATACTTCACGTTTTTGCAAATACTGCCTCAAAAATTGATAATTAAAAAAAAAGGGTAATTTACGTGAAATTGCCATCAAATTAAACAGTAAAATGTGAGGTCATAGCATTAGAAATAATAATGTTATTGCACTCAGAAAGTTGTTGATATTCAATCTGTTACCTAACCAGCAATAAAAGGTAGGCAAGGATATTGGATCTAAAATTCCCCAATGGGCTACAGTAATTTTTTTATTACTCAACAAAGGAGTCTAGGATAGGATGTTGTATTTAAAATTTCCTAGTAGGCTAGGACTACTCAACAAGAAGCCAAGGTTAGGATGCTCTATTTAAAATTCACAAGTAGGCTACATTATTTTTTCAACTACTCAAGAAAGAATTTAGGCTAGGATACTGCACTGAAGTTCCATGGTAGGCTTCAGTATTTTTTAGACAACGCAACGAAGAAGTCTAGGCTGGTACATATACAGTCTCTAAAATTCATAAGTAGGCTACGTTATTTTTCTGAATAATCAAGAAAGAAACTAGGTTAGGAAACTAGTCTAGGCTAGTATACTGTATCAAAAGTTCACAAGTAGGCTACGTTTTTTTTACTATTCAAAAAAGAAACTAGGGTGCAATAATTCATCTGAAGTTCCCTGGTAGCAATCAGTGTATTTTTCTGACAACTCAGCAAAGAAGCCAAGGCTAGGATACTGCTAAACATGTTGATGCTAAGATCCAGTTTCTCAGTCCACCGGTAGACTACGTAATCTAGCACTTAATCATTGCAGCAGTATAAATCATATTAATTTATATAGTATCTAAATCATATCAATTTTTACAGTGAAAGTATGCTAGGCAAACTTGATTATCCCTTCGTAGCTTCGGTAAGCATTTCAAAAAAATTAAATTGTGAAATGTGCATTCGTTGGCAGATCAAAATGCCACGAATACTGATGGTCACATAACAACACTATAAGCTACGGGCAGTGAAAAACGGCTTGTGCTAGCATACTAAAGTTAAATAAAAGGGTCCATCATTTCAGAATACAGTATTTACAAAATTTTTACAGATATTCAGCTTTATGTATATATACAGTATATATATATATATATATATATATATATATATATATATATAATATATATATATATATATATATATATATATATATATATATATATATATATATATATATATATATATATATATATATATATATATATATGAAATAATCATAAACAAAAACACTTCAGTTTTAATTGCATATGTTAATTTAGGTCATAATTTAAGATCAGCATTTGAGACCCGAAGTGGCAGCCGACACTTATTTGTCAGGGATGTTTTGTTTTGGATATATGGTTGCTGGTTGTCACTAGATGACAGCAGCTATTGGGCTATAAAATGTTACTCAAGAGTCGGTTTGGTTAAGAGAACTCTGCGTGAAGTATGAGATGTATTATTGAATCGAGTTGATAAAATGCTATTTCCACAGCCAAATTCACAGCAAATTGCACACTAAAGGGGTAACGGCGGTCAGTACTGTACATACATATGGTAATATATGTCTAGCCTAATACAGTAATCCCACTGCGGTAGGAGCGAACAAAATCACAAATTACGAAGGAGTAATTGTATGTGTATGTTGTTTTAAGAAAAAGACAGTTTGTTTAATTTTACAGTGATTTTCAGTTTAAAAAAAATTAACGATGTGCAGTGTAGCACGATTGCTTAAATTGTCAAGGGTGATAAGGGTGGTTCCCAGTTTTTATCAGCCATCGACTGTCAGTGCATGTCATTTTTTAAGTTTTTTACATCCTCTCTAGGTCATGCATGAGAGTACCACAGAAAGTAGTGTATCTCCAACGAACGGCTAAGTATTGCTAGGAAAATGTGTATTGTTTTCTTAAATTACGATAAAAAGTTTGAAAAGTATTAATGGTATAAAGCCACAAATATTACAAAATTATTTGCGCTTTCGTGGCTCTAACATTAAAATTTGGATACAATGACAAGCAAATTCCCAGTGACTGTCTAATATAGGCTGAATGCATTCAGGAATAGAGGAAATGACATTCACCAAATTGTGCCAACATTATATCGGAATACGTCATCCTCTCCACACAAAGACGCACATACACACAAATATATAATATATATATATATATATATATATATATATATATATATGTGTGTGTGTGTGTGTGAGAGAGAGAGAGTGTGTGTGTGTTGGTGATTTACTGCAAGGAAAGAACGAGGCGCAAAACAAAAGGTCTGATCCTGACAGGTGTTGTGTATTCAGACCTTTACAAAATATATGATAGGGCAACGCAGTAGAGAGAAACCAGTAAATTATTACAATTGTTAACATCAGGAGAGGAGGTAGTTATGCTACGATAGATTCCTTCAAATCTTGCTTTTAAAGGACTGCCAAATGTCACACCTGAGTATTTCTTGAAGTAAACTTTGCTAGCATGATGTTTTGTCCTTTTCCGGATTAGGCAACCTGCGCTGCTTGAAATCTGTCAGTTTACATATTTATTAAGGAATAAATGGATCAGGTTTATTAACTCTATGCTAACATACATATTTTTATCAATTCTTCCATTTTGAAAACAATTCTGTTATGATCCATCATGTTAGAATATACAAGGTTTTAGCTTCTGTATTTGTGTTAGGATAGCAGTAAGCCTACATAGAATTTGATATACATATCCCAGAAGACTTCTCTATGTGTTTTTATTGTGTTAATATTCTTAAATAGCACTCACATTCTTTAACAAAAGCGGTATATCTGTAATTATTACAGTTCTAATGTATAAATAAGCTGTTGGTTCTGAATGGATCTCTGTTGTATCATCAAAAGAATTTTTTTCCGTTCCCAGTGCAATGTCCAAGATAATATCAGGATATTTAAATTTATTCCTTGTATTCCCAGTTGTTTTAATTTTGTTATTCTTGCTAAATATGCGTGATGATAGTGAAATTGTTAACCTGAATGCTGATTTTAGTTTTTGCAGCTTCCAGAATAAAATTGCACGTGGCTATGCGGAAATATTGGTCAGTTTTTGTATACTACACTGATTTTAAATCCATCAGTACTTTGATGTATGCGACAATCCAAAAAGCGAAAGCAACAATCTTTTCCATGGCCTTAGTAGATTTTACCGTTGTGATAGGGAATTTTCCATACATTTCTCGTTGATTTTATATTTAAAATCCTTTACACATAGTTTCATTACTGTCTGCTGTCAGGGTACCAGATTATACATTGTAGCTTCTCATCAAAAGGTACTTGGGTAGATAAGTGTGGATACTCACTGATCTGTACACATTTAAAAAATCAACAATATATTTCGAGATAGTTCGTGAAGCAGAACAAGCAGATTTGATAATTGGTCCAGCAAGGCAATTGTGTCATGGGGATTTGGTGGTGTCTTGAAAGCAATATTTGCGTAAGTGTCGGCTGGTTTTCTCTAACTGAAAAGTGACGCACTCACGCACTGTCAAGAATGCCTGGAGTGCTACTTCTGCCTCCTTCCTGCCTAGAGTAGCAATCTTAACCTTTTTTACCTTTTTTTGGTTCATTTAACTGCATTTCACACACACACACACACACACACACATATATATATACATACATACATCATATACATACATATTGTCTGTGTAAAAGTCACATGTATGATCATGAATGGCTTCATCTATTCATCTATTCCGACATCTTGAAGGGGACTGATACATAGCAGCAGATTTACTGTTTTTTTATATATATATATATATATATATATATATATATATATATATATATATATATATATATATATATATTGTGTGTGTGTTTGTAAATCCTGACCGGTGTTGGCTTTATTGCTAAGCCTTCTTCGGAGGACCGATACAAAGTGGTAGATAATCGGATTTGTAAAAGTTGACTTGTCACTAATGACGGCAGGACTCCGCCAATAAAAACCGGCCACGTGCAAATACTTAGTTTCCAACGTCTGTATGTTCATATGTATTGTCTTGTTAGCATATATATTGTAAATTTCTACCAATTTGTATCAGTCCTCTGAAGATGGTATAGCAATAAAGCCATCTGGTCAGGATTTACAACCTTTTCATTTCTTTCCTGTAGTGTTTAATATAAAAGTCATAGAGTTATTATAATTATATATATATATTATATATATAGATATATATATATAATATATATATATATATATATATATATATATATATATATATATATATATATATATATATATATATATATGAATCTCTATCTCTTATGAACGCGTGGCTTTTTTTCATAAATATTAAGCCACAGGTACCGTCTAATACCCAGTTTCCTATGCTTTGGGAATAACTTACACTTAAAGGAAATTACAATTGATAAGTGCTCCGTCCCCGACGGGAATCGAATCGTTGCCTGGTTTAGAGAAAACGATAGACAGTGACTTAAACCACTCTGCTTTCAAGAGACTTAAGTTGATATCTACTGTGCTGTACATATGCCAGTCATATTCAGGTTCTGTACTTAAAATCGCTGTCAGCCGATCACCACCATAACAGTTGATTGGTAAGTTTGTAGCAGTGGCAAATTATGAATTTTTGTCGCTTATAGACGCGCTAACATTTTTTTTATGTTCGCAAATGTTAATCCACAAATATCTTTGACATTCAGTTCATTAGGCTATATCTCTGGAATAGCCTCCACCCACGGGAATTATAATTGATAAATGCTTCGTCCCTTTGCGATGTTCTTTTGTGTTTACACTGTTAACAAGAGATCAAATCATTTTAAGTGAAAAGACGATAAAATTCAATGTTTAGAGTACATAAAAGCTTTCGTAAAGCACGTCGATCCTATGTAGAACACAAAACAAAAAGAATAATGTGTCACTGTTGCCTCAAATATTCAATATGACATCGGTGCCACACCCAGTACCCTTGTAAGTTATGGAAGCTATGAGTTGATCAGCTCAGTCTTGATAAAGAGTGGCCATTAATAACTCGATTTTCTGACACGATGTGTGTCGTTCTCAATTCATTTTTTTTTTTTTTTTTTTGCCATTTAGTAGTTTTCATATTTCGGATAGGTGTACTCCATTTCTCAAGTGTAGAAACAAGCAAATATATATATATATATATATATATATATATATATATATATATATATATATATATATATATATATATATATATGTAGGTATGCATTAATATGTGCGTGCCAGTGCAGGGCCCCGGGCAGTATGACTTGGAGACCTGAACTTTGCCTTACCAGTCAGACACATTCTTATAATTTTGTTTTTGTATAAGCAACTTAAAACAAAACCGATATAGTAATCCTGATGAATTTGCATCCTTAAAGATCTTAAATAATTTCCTTAAATCCTCATCATTCTCTTTCATAAACATTCTTAAATTTACACTATCCCACGCCCGCCCCCCGCCTCGCTTTTGCTTCTTTCAGCTGTTTCTCTCCTATTTTCAAAGTTCCGAAGAACTTCAAAATCCAGGTCTGCGTTTGTTTCAGCATCTCTCCATTTCCTTTAGTATTCTTAGATCCATTGGTTCATTAACATTTCTCTGCATTTAGCCTACTTGGAGAACTACTTTTTATCCTACCTGAAGCTCTTTTACGCCTTCTTCCCCTGTTTTTTATTAGTACAGTACTTGCCTTCTTTTTCTTTCTCACTGTCGTTTTAGCTGCTCTATCCATCCTCCTATATGTCGGTAAATATTCTTCTTAGGCATGGAACTGTACTTCAAATAATCTCTTTTTTTCCTTCGCTAAACTTACCATTTCTTCATCCCACAACTTACTGGTTTCATTCCCTCTTACTACCTTCTGTGCCCACAATTCCCAGAGTCTTCCAGACACTACATGTCTCGTTCAGTACTTTTCAGCTATCCCAAAGTTTCTCGCTGGGTGAGCGGGTTCCGTTCTCGGCTACCACTCTGTTGGTCGCGAGTTCGACTCTCCGACCAGCCAGTGAAGAACAAAAGAATTTGTTTCTGGTGATAGAAATTCATTTCTCGCTATAATGTGGGTCGGATTCCACAATAAGCTGTAGGTCCCGTTGCTAGGTAACCAATTGGTTCTTAGCCACGGAAAAATAAATCTAATCCTTCGGGCCAGCCCTAGGAGAGCTCAGTGGTCTGGTTAAACTAAGATATACTTAACTTTTCAGCTAACCCAAACACAATCACTCTTTATCCTTTCCACCTTGCAAACATTGTTCTTTCACCTTTGTATCGGTGAGTGCTAAAACATCCAGCTTCCTCCCCCTAAACAAAACAGCTTCCTTATAGTTCTTCTTTTGTGCACCTCATCCACTCACATTCAGAACCCCAAGACCTAATTATTCATTCATTCTCCTGATTTTTGCAGTATTAGAGCAGGGATATGGGGCTGCAAGCTCCATGAATAATGCCAGTTTGGTGACTTTCACACCACGCAGAGGGGCAAGAATGCTGTCATTTTCTTTCTGCACGTCAATATTCCAAACCACTGTCATTTCCTAGGGTGAAAATGTCTAACTTGTACCGCTTACTACCTTTGCAGATGTTTGTGCGTATGTGTATGCGTGTGTGTATGTGTGTGTGTTTGTAATTATTAGGCTATATGTAATTAGAAGGTGCAGTCAGCCACACTGGTTCCATGGCTGAATAATGCAGTGCTAGGTTCACGCGTGTCAGGTCCAGGAATTTCTCTACCCAGCTGCAGGCCTAAATGAGTATCACCATCTGCTTTAAAAAAAAAAGGGGGTGGGTGATGTCTAGCAACCTCGTCTTTAAAAATTTCTTAATAAATGGTTAGGCTGTACGACTCTGGTATCAACCCAACAAAAGGGAAAATATACTTTTACTTGCAGTAAAAGTATATTTATCACGTCAATAAAATCCTCGTAAAGAGAATAATAAGAGTTGAAACTAGTTTCCGCTAGGAATAATTGTGACAACGGAAAAATACAAAACGAGATATTGTTATAAGAATTAAAATAGAGTACAATATGATAAAAGTTCAATTAGCTTATATTTTAATACTAGCAAAGGTTTAGTCTATAAAAATTTTTGACTTGCTTAACAGTCCAGTTACGCCATTCAACTCTCAAGCTCTTTTTTTTTTTTTTTTTGACGACCATTTATCACGCAGAACGTTTCTTGGCTGTTGATTCGTTGTTAGATTCTCTACTATATAGCTGTTCTTATTATATATATATATATATATATATATATATATATATATATATATATATATATATATATATATATATATATATATATATGTAATGTGTGTGTGTGTGTGTGTGTGTGTGTGTGTGTGTGTGTGTGTGTGTGTGTGTATAGCCTATACAATTATATAATTTATGTTTGTGTGTTTATTTGTGTACTTATAAGAAGATTTTTCTACATACATTTATGTTTTAGTACTTTTCACTTGTCAACTAGCCTGGTTACATTTATTGGTTTTTACCGGGAAGCATGGATTCACAACATCTTTTTAATTATGCTGGTTAGAATGAATCCGAAATTAGTTGCTGTATTTGTTTACTCATTTTACTGCTGCTAATCATTAATCCCAAAATTATGGCTTACATATGTTGTATTAATAAGAATTTTGTAAAACTGAAAAATCTTTCGTCTTGGGCCAAGTCCTCTGAGAAATTTAATTGCTCTCCTGAAAATGGTAAGAATTAGTTCACAAAACAGCTGGTAATTGTTCACTTTACCTAAGGCAGTTGAAGGAACTAACAACGGTGCCAAGCAAGTCTAGCCCCTTGGAGAACGTCTTGTTCCGACTGTCCTTGTGTGTCGATTGCCTGGCCGACAAAGCAGTGGCCATAGAGACTGGTCCCACTTAAATACGTCAAACTATGTGGTCATTTGCCAAAGAAAATGGATTATAAGACACGCCTTTTTATCGACCTTGGATGAGGTGTTCATGGATGCCGAGTTGCTTAGTTTTATTAGCGAAGTTCAAAACATTATCTGTACCGATGAAATTACAGTTCCCTTTCGCCTTCCGCCACCCCCCTTCCCCTTCTCTCTCTCTCTCTCTCTCTCTCTCTCTCTCATATACACACACACACACACACACACACACACACTTAGGCTACTGTCAGGGCGAAAATAAATAGAACAATAAAAAATGACGTAAGCATGTCAACTCTGCCCCAGTTTAAGCACACATGTAATAAAATATAAGAATTTTTATATCAAGAAACCAGTAATTGTAGTTTTTAAGATGAGCCAATAGAGACAAGCAAATAAGGCCTAAGGAATAAGGAAGATGATGATATAGGAAATATTAAGCAAGAATTTGGAGGACAAATTAATGGGAAACTGCCGCACATGTCTTTCCTGTGATTTGTTTTCCACAAATATCTATCCATCTCCATTCTCACAGTTCTCATTTAAGTAGTTCTGAGTCTTCTAGTACTTCTGGTGCCCACGGGGGTTATGCTATGGATATAACCAAGCCACCTGACACTGTTGGACTGTGGAACAGTCTCCATGAGAATTTCATGCGATTGGAACTTCAAAAGTTCAAGGGAAGATGCAGTGCATTGCTACCCTAATGCTATTCTTGCGTTTTAATACACTTTTATGTATTTAGTAATTTATTATTTTATTTTCTCATATTAATAAATGAGATATATTAATAAGTGAGATCTCTTCTTGCTGTATTTCCCCTTGCCTCCTCTTACTTCCTAATGAACACCATATTCTTTGGAAGCTTGAATTTCAGCTGTGAGTTTGTTCCATAAGTTCATCTTCTAAGTGGGTAATAATAATATAATAATAATAATAATAATAATAATAATAATCTTCTAATAATAATAATAATAATAATAATAATAATAATAATAATCTCCATTTTCTTTTCGTCATTGCCTCATCTACTCTTGAAACCTCTGAAAGTTCCCTTATGGTATTATTTCACACTTTATCCTGTCATCTTAATTCTAACATTCTTCTTAAAGCTTTATTCTCAGATCAAAATAATCTTTTATATATAGTTCCATTGTCATACCATGATTCATGTCCGTATAGCAATACAGATCATACAATTAAGTATAAACTTACTTTCGCGTGCATTTCCAGTCTTATTTGACTTCCAAATCCAAGTGAAGAGAACCCGTATTGGATATCATAGTTTATAAATACCTTGTGAAAGATTCAACATCATTCAGCATTTCTACACCTGATGTTATTTAGCTCTTTGTTCATATTTTGTCTTCATTACTTCTGTTTCTTTATGTATGTAGTAAAATTTTTAAAAACAGTTGTATGTGCGTATATATACATGAGTTTTAATATATATATATATTTATATATTATATATATATATATATATATATACTAAATATATATATATGTCCATTTATATATATAATGTATACATACACACATTATATTTAAAACAATTATACATATTTATACACATTGTCACATACACACACACACACTGTCAGGTCAATTATTATAGCGGATCCAACAAGCCATTATTATCATCGTTATTAGGACTCGTCATATGCCCAATGGAAAAAAAAAAAAAGTTGCATTATGCTTTTGGCATTTCAAGCAAAGTGATGTAATTATCTTTTCTCGTGTGTTAAATTATAACCAGTGTGTAGAGTATAGTTACGTAATGTAATCACACATCAAATCATTGTTAATAAAATTTATAAAAACAGTTCATAAGAATTTTACCAGAGGTAATTTTGTTTCACTGTTTAATAAAACTCTGAAATTTTAACAGTACCCATTGCAAAAGTCAGATCAAAACAAATTTAAAACAGTGATAAATTTTATAAAACTGTTAATTGGTTTTCTCTATCAATTATTATATATAACGCATTATTATCATCTTATTATATATAATATCAACCGATCATGCGTCATTTCCGGTAATGTTTACTTTCTCAAAATCATCAGCTGACTCGGTTGTACCATCATTACTGTCAGTTGCTGAATGAAGCATAATTCAGAGATACGCTTTTTGTCAATTAATAAAACTTGGTTTGAAATGCGGCACACCATATTCTGTAAAAACAAATTTCAAATGAAATAAAACTGTGATTGCGTCAGTTTTTGTTCAAAAAGTTTTGCAGGCTGGACTTGATTCATTCCTTCAGCCGAAGTTACCCCCATGGTGGGGCTAGTGCCATCAGTGCACCTCACGTGGTGCACCGTAGTCATTATTTAAGGGTCTTTGCAGCGCCGCTTCGGCCTCTAGCTGCAACCTCTTTCATTCCTTTTTGTGTACCTCCGTTCATACTCTCTCCTATCTGACATTCCACCCTCTCCAACAATTGTTTCACAGTGCAACATCGAGGTTTTCCTCCTGTTACACCTTTCAAACCTTCCTGTCAATTTCCTTTCAACGCTGAATGACCTCTTAGGTCCCAGTGCCTAGCCGTTGGCGTAAATTTATAATCAGTCCATTCAGCCGAAGTTACCATTCAGAATTAACGGTATGCTTTTTGAGACGTTTTTCTTCGTTGAAATGAAGGATGAAAGAAAATTAATTATTTTTTTACGTATGGAAGTCACCAGTCATAATTCTCCGTCGAGGGGTGTGTTTATAGTGCATCACATGCGGTGCATGTAGGTATTACCTGAAGTTTTAGCGACGCCTTCGGTCTAGCTGCAATCACAGTACTGTACCTCCGTTCATATTTTCTTCCATTATACTTTCTAATGATTGTTTCATAATGCAACTGTGAAGTTTGGTTACATCTTTAAAACCCTATTCCTCTCAATTTCCCTTTCAGTGCTGAATGGCTTCATAGGTCCCGGTGCTTGGCTTTTGGCCTAAATTTTATATTCCATTCCACCATTCAGAATTAAATTTTTTTTTTTAACAAACTGACAGTGAAATGCAACTCGAAATAAAGGTTCATTAGTTACGGTAACAAATCGGCAAACAGCCATTTCTCGATTGTTTATATCATTTCTTTCTGCTGTCTTCGCCTGTGTTTTATGAGCATTGGTTACTGAAACAGTAAGTGGCTGTTAATTATAAGAAATAGTAATGAGTTTTAGACAAGCCAATAAGTTTGGTTAGCCCGATTGAATGTACGGCCATCCGTATTTGGTGCGCATAGGCTACACTCGCATCGTATTATGAAAACTCTCTCTCTCTCTCTCTCTTCTCTCTCTCTCTCTCTCTCTCTCTCTCTCTCTCTCATTCTTTATAGGGCATGGTTTAATGTTCTCTCTCCTATATTCTTCGTAATGCACAGTGTGTAGCGAGTGAGAGAGAGAGATTGAGAGAGGCGCAAAGTAAGTGAGTAGTGTTTTGTGAGATAGGTTACAACAAAAATGTTTGTGTTTTTTTATATTGCGTGATTTTTGTGTATTTTACACGATTCTTGTGTATTTTATATGTCTTGTAACCATATCCAGTAAGTACAGTAGGTTGAACTATAGCAATCAGCTTTTTTTTCGGTAAGTTAAACTGTCCAGTATTGCGTTGTATGTACCTTTAGAATCAGTTCATTTTGCAGATATACATGTGAAACTGAACAAGTGAATAAATATTTTACACTGAATGAGATTATCAAAACGCCAATTAGGATAAGCTGTTTATGCTTTCAAATGGAATGCTGTCCACTAGAAGCTAAGTGAGTTGCTCCAGGGTACAGTATTATGTTGGCTATTTACCAAGCTTTGTTACTTGGCAGATTTCGTTACTTCCCGAGAGGGTCAGACCCCAAACTGTTCGTTAAGTTGAGGTGTCACTATATACAGTATATATATATATATATATATATATGTATATATATATATATATATGTATATATATATATGTATATATAATATTTATATAATATATGATATAATATACTAATGTAATATAATATACATTGTATATATAATAAAGTAATAAAACATGGGAAAAGGAAATTCGAGAAATGCTAATTTAACGTAAAGGGGAGAAAAGAAGAGCATTGCGTATCGAATAGTATATTTAACCCATTTTAAACAATAACGATTTTTTAGCACTGCACCCAAGCTTTCTATATAACAGAAGGAATCTCACAATCACAGGCGATGAAAGTACCTGGAAATAAGAATGTTAGTTTTCCTTAAATACTGTAAGGTAAAGATAGGTTAATTGCTGTTTGGTTCTTGACATAGATTCTTGTAATTAGTCGTCTTAATGGAAGTGGCTTTAGACATCTGACCTTTAAAACAACACGCACTACCGTACAAAATTCCTTGGTGCATCGTCATCTTAAATTTGATTGCTACTGCCTAAATTATTAAAAATAGCATTATTCTGATTTGCGTTTATTGCTGGTGTTCAATTTTCCCAAAGACAAATTTTCCCGTATACCCGCTCAATTCACCTCCCATGGTACAGTGTCAAGAATTGCAAAGTATTTCAGTTGATTTATCGAGACGGAAGAACAACTCTGCCATTTACCACCATATCCAACAGAACCGTCCCTGTACTCACTGTTCATTTAAGATTCACGCAGCTCAAACACTCTGGAGCTTCTTTTAGCCTATATCTCTTATGAGAAACTAAAAATTATGCTAGGCATTGTTGGGGCATAAAGAAACAAGAAGTGTTTACAAGAGGAAAGGCTGTTATTTCATTCAAATAGAGCAGAATCTTGGTCCATGCATTTTGTTAGGCTTCAAACTTCAAAGACACATTTCAAGGGCTACCAATGAATATGCAGCTAGGCTATTTTTTTTAAAATTGTTTGTTAACTTGTAATATTTCTAATGCGTTGCACATGGTACAATAAAAATGAAAGTTTTTATTCATTCCAAAGAGAATTTGTTAATAGCTCTCTTCCCAGTATTTTCTGCCATTAGATTAGTGTGCTTTTATGCCAGCACGGGATCTTGCTCCTGAGAGAAGCCTAAAACAAATCACAGCAGAATTAAATTGTAATGTGAATTTTAAAATTTAGCTTTCATATGAAAAATTAAACAGTCTTATGAAGTCAAATTTCGGTTTACATTTCAACAGTAAATAAATTAACAGCTAACAGGCTAAAAATATGAAAAATTGCAACATTAAGAATAAAGGCTACTTCCCCATACAAAATATCACATTCCAACTTTGTTATTTCTGATGTATGCTGTATTGCAAATATTTAGCAAATTTGATCTTTTATGCGCATTGGCCTTGACAATTAAAGCTTTATGATAACTTAATAGGGAAGGGCAGAAATTTGGGTTTCAGCTACTGTTAGGCTATACTTTTTGTGTTTGAAATACTGTAGTGCACGCCAAATTAATTTTTTCTTTCTTGTTCTTCAGCCTGTCAGTTGAAGAATCCATTTCCCATAACAATGGTCTTCCTGTTGTAGATAACCAGATGCTTGATATTTTGCAATAGAAAAATGTCTTATATCTCTACCTTAGTTGGTTAGCTGAAAAATAGATAATATGGCTTTACAACGCCTTTTAACAAAGATAAATGAAATGGGCTTTACTGACAAACCTGAGGTCTCAGAGCACATTTTCTGTGTCAAGCATGCATATATGACCTGATTTCTGATCAAAAAGTTTTCTATAGAAATAAAAATAAATCGGAGGCAAAGTTCCTCATTTAATAGTAGAATGTTATTATCTTAATATTAAGATAATTTAGAATATTGTTCCTTTTCCTTTACCTACACAAACAATTGAATAGTGTGCCGTATTTTTTTTTCTCTCTCTCTCTTTTCTGGATGATGGGGAGTGTGGCATCCAGTACTCAGTGTTGTAGGACAGGTACAGTTTCTGGGGAGGGCTTTGGCACTTCTAGTGATTAGATGATGGATACATTAGGTAGCGGTAGCGGTTCACTTATGACGTCATGGATAGCAGAAGGCTTGTTTCTTTTTCTACTAACTCCTCTAATAGTTGGCGCCTGCCTCTAATCTTCAACAGTAGAATACCCCTCAGGTTCTACATCACCATTCATCTAATCGTCTCCAAAACCCAGCTACCCAGTGATTTTTTTTATGGTCTGTTTCCAGTTTGTCACTATAACTTGTACTCATGGAATTAACATAAAATTTAGGCCAAAGGCCAAGCGCTGGGTCCTATGAGGCCACTCAGTGCTGAAATGGAATTGAAGGTAAAGGAGGTTTGAAAGGTGTAACAGGAGGAAAACCTCGCAGTTGCGCCATGAAACAATTGGTAAGAGAGGGTTTAAAGTGAGATGGAAGAAAGTATCATATGAACGGAGGTCAAGTAAAAGGAGTGAAAGGGGTTGCAGCTAGGGGCCAAAGGGACACTGCAAAGAATCTTTAGTAATTCCTACAGTGCACCGCGTGAAGTGCACTGGTGGCACTATCCCTCTTGCTGGGAAACTTGTACTCATGCTTTTATTCCAAAGGCAGGGTATGTGCTTACTGTAAAATAAATACACAAAAGTCAGACCTGAAGATTTCATATCTCTTTTCTGTCATTCTTTGGCAGAAACTAGCTTACCCTTTAACAGAGATCTTTGCGTACTTCTCACTAACACATTTTGTATACAACACCAAGTGGCTCCATTCCACCCACAATATTATTATAGAAAGAAATGAGGCACTTGCCATATCATGTTTGAACGAGATGGATCCCATGCTCTAACACCCTATAAAGTTCCCATATTGTCGTTCTTGATCTCTTTATTTTTTCCTCAAAACTTCAACATTGCTAACGAAACATCTTTCATTTCTGGATCTGAGGATCATTGCTAATGTTCTTAAATTCAGCTGACGCCATACTGTCGACAGTTCTCTTGATACACACCGGTTATGGTATTGAGAGAATTCCATGTGGGCTGACACACAGACCTTTATTACTCACTTTCCATGCAGAATATGTTGCATTTAGTAGCTCAGACCTTAATCATTTAGCAATTAATGTACGTGAGGTTTTAGATCTGGTAATGGAATGTGTCCAATCTTCTACTGTAAAAGTAGCCCCTTACATACAAACTTTCAGAGATACAAACTTCCATGTCTACACAATGTTTAGGATATATAATCTTTATTTAATGTTTTCATGGGCCCTTTTTTAAGGAATTGTTATAGATTTTTCTGTATTATAAAACTTATTTTGTGTACACTGCTTGATGCCAGTCTCAGAATAAGAAAAAGCTTGCTCTAAATCTTCAGTGCAGTGGAATTGGCTCGCAATGATAATTTTACCAAAATAATAATATAGCCTACATTGAAACCTAGTTGTACAGATATGAGAAATTATTATTGGAAATTTTTGCCTTTTTAAACATATATATTTTTTTCAGAAACAGATAAATCGGTGAAAGAAATGTCAAATGCAACCTTTATTTTTGTTCTCAATAAATACAGTTTAGGAAAAAAAAATAAATTTCCCCTCATTATTTCGGTATTATTATTATTTTTTATTATTATTTTTTGTAATTTCACTGAGTTTGAAAAATTTCAAATCATGGATGTTCATGCAGTGCTCACTGTCCTTTGGAGTAGTGTTTAGTTAACCATCTGTTTTCCAGCAATGTGATAACTGCTGTTTTTACGTCTTAGGAATATAGCCTTCAAGTAAACCTCTTATCCATTAGCCTGACTAACAATAAATGCCTAGAATAGGATACTAGATCAATAAAATTTTCATACTAGGATACAATTTTTATTTTTACTAAACAAAGGCACCTAAGCTAGGATGTTTTATCTAAAATTCCTTGGTAGGATATAACTACTCAACAAAGAATCAGGCTAGATACAGTATCTAAAATGCCCAAGTAGGCTGCATTTTGTTTTTTTGACTGGTCTGAGAAGAAACCTAGGAAAGGGTACTGCACCTGAAGTTCCCTAGTAGGCTACAGTATTTCTTCGACCACTCAACAAAGAAGCCTAGGCTAGGATACTGTATCTAAAATTATGTAGTAGGTAAATGATTTTTTCAATTACTCAAAAAAGAACCCTAGACTAAAAGACTGCGTCTGGCGTTCTGTAGTAAGCTACAATGTTTCATAACTACTCAGCAAAAAAGTTTAGGCTAGAATACTGCATCTAAATGTCCTGAACAGTTTACAAATTTTTTGTCACTACCAAACAGCATGTAACCAAGGGATTTAGAGCCGATGAAACACGATTTGTTGGCAACACTTTTTTATCAAAGCAGTGGATAAAAGTGAAAGTTGGCAAGTGTATATTTTATAACCCTACCTAATTTTTGCAAGTTGAATAGTTCTGGTACTTATCAAAGTAAAAGTGGGTTTCCTATACCAGAGCCATCAAAATCGCAGGTGAGGGTTTTGAACACAATAGTGACGTTAACCTATGACGTCATGAGGCTCCACCCACAGTGAAGAGAAGTTTACATATGGGGAAAACGTCTCTTCACTGTGGCTCTGCCCATTTGCCGGTGACGTATTCACTAAATGATATTAGTACCCATCCTAGGCTTCAGCGATATCAATGATGGCGAGTAGGATTTGTCATCGTTCCCTTGAATGCATTATCATTCTCAATAATTTTATTATTATTATTATTATTATTATTATTATTATTATTATTATTATTATTATTATTATTATTTTGTGGAGGTTCCATCGCAGCTTCTACAGCAGTTGCTGGAACTAAGTTGTTAGCTTGGAATTCTTCCATTTTCTTGATATTTGTATTGTTTCTATTTTACAAATAATTCAATGTATTTAATTCATCCACATAACCAGTCTATAGCTCATTTGTTAGATCTACATCTATTCAGGGCGGGAATACAAAATGACAATCTGATTTGTTTTACCTCAGGTTTCGACACTGTAGCCTTCTATTTGCTGCAGCAAGAGATTAATGGTGCCAGGTAACAATCACCCACTATAGAAATAATTACCTATTCACACTATAGTAAATCTTGCCACGAGTCTTCTTGCTTGTATACAAAGTGGCTTGCCACTGGTATTCTTGCTTGCATACAAAGTGGCAAGTCGTAGCACAAATGCAGTCTTGCAACCACGGAGACAATTCCATATCCTGCTGGCCATTAACGAATTCACCTGTTAGTGACTTACTGCCTATTTGGTGGATGGGCGGAGCCTCATGACGTCTATTATGTTTACGTCACGAATGGTTTTAGGATCCTTGTCTGTAATTTTCTCGGTTCTGGCATCGGCGCCTTCATTTTACTCTATACATATCAAAACTATCGAACTTAGGTACTAAATAATACTTGCAAAAATTAGGTGGGGTTATAAAATATACACTTGCCAACTTTCTCCTTTATCCGATGCTTTGATAAAAAGGCTTTGCCGAAAACCGTGTTCCATCGGCTCTGAATCCCTTAATAGTCCATATTAATTTATACTCATTGACGTTATCCAGCACGATGCTTCCTACATAGTTGCCCACTTCCACTATGTTCTGTGTTACCCGAGTAAAAATCTTTCATTGGAGGTATCAAACTACCAGGAATTACTGATTGCCAAAACTCGAGGAATTTGCCATATAATAGGCAAAAAGCTAACTTGAATTGAAAAATTACATGTACTATTGCATGTAAGTTTAACTAAAAGAACCTTTATCTATTCAGAATATTTATAAGATTGTGATATATATTCAGCCTCATGCAGTACACATACACACACATACACACACACACACACATATATATATATATACATACATATATATATATATATATATATATATATATATATATATATATATATATATATATATATATATATGAAACTATGAATAAACAAAAGCACTTAATGTTAAAATTGTGTATATTGGTTTGAAGGTTAAAATTAAAGACTAGAATTCAAGTCCAGAGAGGCTGCAGACATTATCAGTAACTGATCAAATGTGTTCTGTTTTGGTTTTACACTCGTTTATTGTCACCCAGATGGCAGTAGCTGTTGGGCTGCAAGTAAGGTCTCAGGTTATTCCCGAGTTATAGGTGGAAGATAGATTATGTCTTTTAGGTGTACCAGAGACTTTCTGGGTGTACCACTGAACTGTAATTTGTCTCTCAGTTCCCAAATCAGTAATGTTGTAAGGGTCACTGGCTATCATCATAGAAATATTACCCTTGTTTAAAAATATCTTGATGAGTGTTTTATTAAAAAATCTGGATCACTTATGTCATAAGTGGAGTAGACTGTTGCAATTCGATCATAATCTGCCTATGATGCAACATAGGAAGCTGCAAAGTATATTAAATAGAGCGGCAAGATTAAGGGACAAGACTACTCCTGCATTGTCTAAGTTGCACTGACTCCCTATCAAAGTTGAAATAAAGTTTAGAATATTTGTAATAGCTCTTAAGGCTATCAAGGCTGGGTGTTCAAGATATTTGAAAAACTTGCCATGTTTAATACAGCCAACTGATAGAGTCAATACACAATTAGCCACAGATGGTCTCAAGTTGTTAGAACCAAGAAGCACTTTCAACGTTTGTTTTTCAACCTTTAAATTTGCAGCTCCAAGGCCGTACAGTAAGCTCCCACTTGAAATCAAGAGGGTTGAAAATATGTCTTTCAAGAAAACACTAAAGACTTCCTTGTTCTTTGAGTGTCGTGATAGTGCAGATGTGACATTTAATGACATCACGAACAGCCTTCTGGGCGCCCCGAGGATACACAAGAAACCAAGGAAGACAAAAAAACCCGCTGGCGAGATAACTTAGACCAACATAAACGACAGTGGCACAGAGCCACAGAGGATAGAAATCTGTGGAGGAACCTGGGGAAGGCCTACATCCAACAAAGGACTTTGAAGGCTGAAGTGATGATGATGATGACACCATATAGATCTCAGTATGTCTCTGCATTATTATGTCTATGACCAGTGAGTTGGCGGGTCTTGCAGAGCACCTTTGATGGAGTGGCGTCTGAGGAAGAAAGAAAAACTAAACATTAAACAAAAGAGAACACGGCTGGAAGTATGGAGTGTTTTTTTAATATTGTTGATAAAATGCTATTTTCATAGCCAAAGGAGAATATCTTTCTGTTGCAAAAGTGTAAATTATGAAGCTGAAGGTCCCGATTGTCATTCTTGATCCTATTACTTTTTTTTACGTCTAACCCTCAGCACTACTTTTGAAATGTTTTTCCCTCTAGGAGCTTTGGATCATAGTGTGATCTCCCAAAATTCAGCTGACACATTGCCATCATCAGTTCTGTTAATGCTCACCAGCACTTAGAGAGTTCCATGTGGGCTAATATGGACCTTTATCATTCACCATCCATGTGGAATATTTGGATTTGGTAGTTCAGACCCTAACCATGTGGCCCATGATGTTGGTGGGGTTGATGGCCTTTTGATTACTGCTTCTGTTCCTCAGCCAACCAATCAAGAGAAGAACAGGCGTATATTTGGTGTCTAGTGTTTTTTTTTTTTTTTTGTATTGTTACTCATGTCTCCCATATATCTATTAGAAATCCCAGTACCACTGTACTTTGAAGGAAATTTTCCTGTAATAAAAGGAAATCTGGCATCCTGATCTTGTCTCAAGCAAAAAGAAATTCTGGTCCTTTGCTAATAAAATTTTGAACAACTTCTGTAAGTCTGACATTCATTCTCCCTTCCATCATGCTCTCCTAGTGAAAGAGCCATACTCTGGGACTCTCACTGTTTCAGCTAACTCTTCATTAGCAATTACAATCATCCTACTCTGCCCTTTCTAATCCTATGGCCTCCTTGGTATTATCTGCTTGTGAGGTCCAGAGGTTCTTGTATCTTTGAAATTTGGTAATGCAGCTTGCACAGACCGGTGTTCTGTCGAATTTCTTAAGGAGTATGGAACTTTCTCCAGTGCATGTCTTTGTTTTTCGCCAGTTGTTAAATCTTGCACTTAACCTTAGCCATAGAACCATATTCCATCCGGGCATTCCCTTGGAAGGTTTATTGCTCTGATCTTTCCAACTAATATCGTATTGCTTTAACTGTTGCTATAGTATTCAAAACATTATTCAACCTTTTCTTTGTTAAACACCTTGAATCCAACTCTACTCTTCCAGATCACCAGGATGGTTTATATAAGACCAGCCTTGGATGGTGTGGTTTACTGACATCCTTACTTCCAAAATTTGGAATTCCCTTCCTGTTTCAGCTTTTCATGATCCTTGTAGTAATTATTCCTTTTTAGAAAAGGTATTTTGCTTCCTTCATGTCTGTGAAGTTTATCTTTTTGCACTTTTCTGGTAAGGGAAACTGGTTTCTTGTTTTTAGGATATATTTTTTTTTTACTTTACTCACATAGCTATAAGTTAATGGCTGAAAGCCTAAAGTTAATGATTAAATTAATTTTCTGACTTCTATACTGGAGTGTAGTTCAACTGTAAAACCAGTACAGTCCTGATGATAGTCATAATTTTGTTTAAGAGTGAATAAATGGAACTGTAGAACAGTAAACTTTGCCCATCTTTCAAAACGTCGGTTTTGAAGATGAAAAGTACAAAAAATTGTGAAAGTTATGTTTGAAAGTAGCGGATGCCATATATGGATCATTGTATAGTTAAAATTATATATACATATATATATGTGTGTGTATTGTATATATATAAACGTATGTCACCCGTATACACGTGACTTTTTAGTTTTCTGTAAAAGAAAACTATTGTGCTGGCTTCGTCAGTCAGTCCGCACTTCTTTCTGTCTGAACTTTTTGTGTCCGCCCTCAGATCTTAAAAACTACTGAGGCTAGAGGGCTGCAAATTGGTATGTGGATCATCCACCCTCCAATTTTCAAACTTACCAAATTGCAGCCAACTAGCCTCAGTAGTTTTTATTTTATTTAAGGTTAAAGTTAGCCATAATCGTGCTTCTGGTAATAATATAGGATAGGCCACCACCGGGCCGTGGTTAAAGTTTCATGGGTCTCGGCTCATACAGCATTATACCGAGACCACCGAAAGATAGATCTGTTTTCGGTAGCTTTGATTATACGCTGTTGCGGCCGAACAGAAAACTCGATCGCGCCGAAGAAACTTAGCCGCACTTTTTACTTGTTTTATTTAAGGGGAAAGTTAGCCATAATCGTGCTTCTGGCGACGATATAGGATAGGCCACCACCGGGCCGTGGTTAAAGTTTCATGGGCCGCGGCTCATACAGTATTATATCAAAAGATAGATGTATTTTCTGTGTCCTTGATTATGCGCTGTAGCGACTGTACAGAAAGCTCAATTGCGCCGAAGAAACTTAGGCGCATTTTTTACTTGTTATATCCGCAATAGTAAGCCATAGATATCATTGAATGAAATTCACTATACTTTGGGAATAACTTGCACCTAAGGAAAACTAGAATTGATAAGATTTGCAGCAGCCAGGATTCGAGCCAAGGTTTGGTTTAGAATCAACAGTGACTTTGACCACTCACGTATCTAGCTCATATATATATATATATATATATATATATATATATATATATATATATATATATATATATATATATATATATATATATATATATATATATATATATATATATATATATATATATATATATATATATGTGTGTGTGTGTGTATATAATATATATATATGTATATATATTATATATAATATATATGTGTGTAATATATATATATATATATCTAATATATACAGTATATATTATATATATAGAATATAGATCTATCTTTCGGTGGTCTCGGTATAATGCTGTATGAGCCGAGGCCCATGAAAATTTTATATATATACACTAACCAAGTGTATATATATATATATATATATATATATATATATATATATATATATATATATATATATATAATGTACACTTGGTGTAAATCCTGACCGGTTTCGACTGAAAATAGCATAAAGTAGAAAATAATCAGGATTTACAGCCAGTGTTTCATTTTCCTTAGGTAAAATTGAGATTGTATATCGATATATATATATATATATATATATATATATATATATATATATATATATATATATATATATATATGTGTGTGTGTGTGTGTGTGTGTGTGTGTGTGTGTGTGTGCGTGAGTGAAAAAGTAATAGATGAGTATTTTTAAAGTATATGTATATACTCGTATAGTGTATTAAATTAGGGTTTATAAACATTTGGTGAGATTACTGCTCTGGCATGGGCTCTTGGAAAACAATAAGGTATAAGTAGAATTAATGCCCTGACCAAGAATCTTTCTTATATTGAAGAATTCTGTGGAATGGATCTCCAGGTTTGCCAACATAAATTTCATTGGCATTGCTGCATAGTTAACCAATATCTTTATCTAAATGTGCATGAACGAAAGAACTCTGAATGCATTTGCAGTTGGATGGTTTAGTTTGTGGTTACAATAATTTATTTTGTTGTTTGCTGGACCCCTTTAATGAATTTTAGTAGGTTTCTCAATTACGGGATAGGTTGATGAATTGCGCAAATAGATTCTTCTTCGAGATAATATGACGTGAATTCTTCATAAGCCTTCAGAGAATGATAATTTGTTTATACAGCAAAACTGTCAAGCAAAGCATTGTAGCACTTTTTTGGCCATTCGGCACTTTAGCTGATGAACAGAGGGTGTTGGAGTTGTTGGATCCAGAAAACAAAGGAGACGAAGTACAATGATCCATAAGTGGAACTTGAAGAAAACCCCACAGTTCCACGAAGACCTAATAGTTACAGAGTATTACAGCAAGACTGAAGAAAGGAAGCGGGAGTATAGGTGAAGTAACATGCTTAAAAGTGGGTGCAGCTAGGGGCCGAAGGGACGGTGCAAACTCCCTTTCGTAATAACTGCAGTGCACCACGTAAAGCATTGACTGCACTACCCCAAGGGGCAAGATTGTCAGTGAGTTGTATGTATGGTAGAGGCATGTTTTGACTTTTCTCTTTTAATTTAAATGTCTAAAATGAAACTTTGGCAATGATTTTACAAAATGAAAAGAAAAATGGAGTATGGCCAGTTGTAAGCTCAGAACTCAAAGATATTATCAGAGCATCTTACCAAAGCATGTTTTGAGGTTTAATTTCGTCCAGTTAGTTATAATTTTCTCTAATTCAGTTAATTCGTAGCGTCAGGTTTCTCAAAAAGTTATCGATTCTCTTTTTTCCTTCACGTAACTCTAGTTTGGAAATTAAATTGTAATTTTAACACTGAATTTGCCGACAGAACTTTAACAGTGAGTCATTTTTATTTTAATACAACCAACCAAACTTTTCTTGAAATAATACATCGGTATATATTCTTTTCTAGTTATATATTCTTTTCTAGTTATCTATGCTTATTTTTTGGCATAGTACCTCTCTTCATTCCTATTAGGAAATAAGGTAGTAGTCAAATACTGCAGTTGGTAACGATAAATAGATGCCGACTGGCAATTGAAAGTTAACCTGTAACCTGACTCAACCTGCAACCGTAACACTTGGTGTCTCGTTTCGTGCGTTTGCCTTTTGCAAATACACCTCCTTTTACAATAAGGCTGCTGAGGTTGCATTTCCAAGTTCGTGAATATTAAATGGAGCTAATTCTTACTTTGAAAGGTGTTTATAAACGAATATCAGCCAAAATATTATTAATAAAATAAAATGCTAGTAGCTCATATAAAATTCCCAAGAAAAGATAGGACCATATTCCTCGTTGCCAGCGTCTGGCACATAACGTTGCTGGCGGAGTCAGAAACTTCTTGAAGGTTCTGAAGAAGTGAACTTGGGCTGTAGAAGATAGGTTGGCCAAATCCCCTGTACCTTGAACGAAAGGAACTTCTTATTCTGTCTTGTGTGTGAACCAGATTCACTACAGTAATA
Source organism: Macrobrachium rosenbergii (assembly GCF_040412425.1). Lineage (NCBI taxonomy): Eukaryota > Metazoa > Arthropoda > Malacostraca > Decapoda > Palaemonidae > Macrobrachium > Macrobrachium rosenbergii. Next base: position 16,095,300 of record NC_089767.1, on the reverse strand, counting down.
AAAGCTCTCATCGAGTTATTCTTGATTTCGCTAAACACATTCCAAGTGTAATCGAGAAAAGGAAATTTACTAGATAAAGATTAATACGGCATGGACCTTTGTGTATAGTAAAACGACCGCTAGCCACATTTGCACTTTCCTTCACGAACATCTAAAGATTTGCTGTAATAAACGTGTTGCATGCTGTCACCTTCTTGTGACAGATAGAGCTATGAATTTGACTGGAAGCTTTTCGCAGGTGTCTCGTGCCAGGTTAATTCAACTCCCATACCTTAACGTTCAGTTATCCAGAAAATACATACCCATATAGCAGTCTCGAGCTGACATCGTGCCAGTTACCGAGCCCAGAGGGCACGAGGCTGAATTTGAGTCTGCTACCATGTACCGACCTAGACAAAAATAGTTTATGTATATATATATATATATATATATATATATATATATATATATATATATATATATATATATATATATATATATATATATATAAGGTTAATGTAAATAAACAAGATTACAAAGAAAAAATATAATTAATATATATAGTAAAAAAGCATATATGTATATACATACATGTATGTATGTATGTATGTATATATATATATATATATATATATATATATATATATATATATATATATATATATATGTATGTATATGTGTGTGTGTGTGTGTGTGTGTGTTGAAGCTGAGAGCGCACATACATATTTACGAGACAGAAATATGTGTATTTCTTTCCCCTCTCTAATTATGATGTGGATGGCATTGTCGCGTACTGTACATAAGAAAGGTATATTATTATTAATTGGCCTAGATGGATTGCAAGCTCTCAGAGTAGCTAAACCAACACGATAACCGATGACAGATTAGAATCACAAGCCTTGAAATCACCTATTCAAAATTTTCACTCGCTGTCCTTCGCTTTATTTTACATCGTTTGTAAAGAATTAGTGATCAAATAAAACTCAGTCGCTTCTTTATTTCTTTTCCGATTATCCTTCATACGACCGAAGTGATCTGACATGCAGCTATTTAAGCATTCCTCAGTTCATCGAGGTGGAAGCAAATAGACAAAATGTTGTGCGAACTGAAACCTGATATTTAGAGTGACGGATGTGAGCTCCAATTACGAACAGCAAACCGACCATTACCCGGGATGGTGATTGACGTGAACTTTCTCTGAAATGTTCACTTCTGGTGATAAATACGTTTTACCTGGTCACTCTGATTTCTTGCATTCTTCTTTTTACGAACACGAAAAGTATCCTTCCTTGTTTTTTACGAGGTGTAATTCCTCTTTCTTAATTTTATTGCTTTGTGCCTTCTTTTTAATTACGTGGTGCCGTTCAGGCAACTTAAGGTAATAGAGAAACGATGGATTTTGTTATTGAATGCGTAGATAGAATTTTATTTTTCAACATGCGGAGTGAATCATAATGACAGTTCATATTGTTCATAGGTACATATATATATATAATATATATATATTATATATTATATATATATATATATATATATATATATATATATGTGTGTATGGATGTATGTATGTATATATATATATATATGTGTGTGTGTGTGTGCGTATGATCACCATGACCCCAAACAAAGTAGCTCCGTAGAAGTGACAATAAAATGATTGATTGCTGCCACATATATATGCTGACTGCTGAATCGTTGATGAACCTCTGTGTAGGACTTCCACAACTTTGGCTGCTTTACACACCTAATTAGAATGCTCATTAGCAGCGCACCCAGCCCCTAAATACACTGCCTCATTCACCCCTATCATGCAGTGCCCGTAGAGATTTAGTGCCGTCAGTGCACCCGCATTACTAAAGGTTCTTTGGAGCGTCCTTCGGCCCCCTAGCTGCAACCCCTTTTATTTTCTTTTACTGTACCTTCATTCTTATTATCTTTCTTCCATCTTGCTATCCACCCTCTCCTAACAATTATTTCATAGTGAAATTGGGAGGTTTACCTCCTATTACGCCTTTCAAACCTCCTTTAATCTTAATTTCCCTTTCAGCTCTGAATGACCTCATAGGTCCCAGTGCTTGGCCTTTGGCCTAAAAACTATATTCCATTCCATTCCTATCATGCCGTCAACTTGTGATTCCTGGATGTTGAGTTCTTTTATTTAAAAAATCTTGCAACATCTAAACATCCCGATTTGGTCTTCCTCTAATCATTCTCCTTTTATACACCTATATCATCGTCCATTCTTCTTCAATGACCGGAGCATCTTTCATCTGTTCTATGCATCTACACTTTTCCTCACCCATTCAGTTCTTCTCATGTCTCATTTAAGGTAAGCAGTTTATTTCTACTGCTTCATCCAGTTTTAATCATATTCAGCATCCACTTTTTATTTCCATAGAGGAGAGTTGGCTCAACACATTCTCCATACATCCCGACCATGGCATCCTTAAACACTCCAAGTTTCCCCCCTGTGTTCTGCACACATCTTGCTACTCGTGTATTTCTTTTCGCCTATTCTGTGACTTACTCCTCTCAAGCTACCATCATTCTGTGTCGTTACTCCCAAAGACTATAACTATCAATTCCTTCATTCTCCCACCACCCCTTTCTCCACCTTCGTGTTTTCAATTATCCTTCATAAAATTAATTTTGCTAATGTTTATCTCTCATTTTTCTCCTTTTACAAATGCTTCCAAATTTCCCACCCCATAAACGTGGTTTTGCACATACATTTATCGTCTTTCTTCTGACATCTTGCATCATCCCATTCCCTCATATCTTAAACACTTCCCCATTGCCATAGTTCCCCGTTTTACCAGACCAGTCACTTTCTCTCCTACAGATTTTCATGTTTCACTTAAATCATAAAAACTGTATTATTCTCAGTGGATTATCTTTTATGTCACAAGATAATATGCCTTTATCTAGTTTTTTATCATAAACTGTTATCTAGTTTTTTACCGTAAACTTTTATGTAGTTTATCATAAACTTTTATCTAGTTTTTGTCATAAACTTTTATCTAGTTTTTATCAAACTTTTAAGTTTTTTTATCTAGTTTTTATCATAAACTTTAATCTAGTGTTTTATCACTTTTAAAGTTTTTTATGTAGCTTTTTTTAGTTGTTTATCAAACTTTTATCTAGTTGTTTATCATCAACTTTTATCTAGTTTTTCATCATAAACTTTTATCTAGTGTGTCACATATGGCTTTTTCAAATGATTTTCGAACTTCTCGCACTGTGGTTTATTAACAAATACCCAGTCCACCTCCCTCTTCCTTTCCTAACTCACACTGTTATTTCTCTATCAGTGCTTATGTCACTTGCACTTTCTTAATCAAAATCCTACCATACACTGTCACTGGCTTACTGACTGAATTTATTGCTGATAATTCCTACAATATCCTCCTCCACCTTTCATACAAAGAAAACGTTATTCCTCTCACCCATCAGAAACTTTCCTGACATACCTTGCACATTCTTATCAGGCACTTATTCTCATATTTGCCATCATTGAGTAGCACCCAACCAATCCCATCAAGTTCTGGTGTCTCTTCACTCTTTAACCTCTAAATTACCCTCCTTCAACCTTCAAAGTCACATTTGTAATTAATCTCAGACTTGCAAAAACTCCTCCACTCTTGCTTAATTCAGGCTAGCCTCTTTTCAAAGTACTCTTTATTTGACCAAGGACTGCATTCTCATCAGGTAGCACATCTTTTACACATTTTGTTTTGATATCCATCCATTTGGTCACTCTTTTCTGCATTTGCACCCTTAAAATCCATTCTCAGCCCGCCCACTGTTTTTATTTTGCACCTTCTGCTTCCCTCTCGCCTTCTTCTTGAACACCTTACCCACCTTTGTGTATTCCTATATGGGATGTTACCATCTGTCTTACAGTCACACCCAAAATAATAAGAAATAAAAGGAGATTATGTGAGGTACCAATACAGGACAGACATAGAAGATTTTTACAAATATATATATATATATATATATATATATATATATATATATATATAATATATATATATATATATATATATGAAATTTTTTTATCACACCGTGATTTATATACAATCATGAAGCTACAAATGTCGTTTAATATCAAATTCACGCTCCCTTCGTAGTATCTCCGATGGAAAATTATCACCGAAGGGAATTTATATAAGTGATAAATGAACAGGTACCGTTTGGGACTTGATGAACCCTTGATTATGGACCCATTCAACGACTCCAGTAGACGTTACCTCTCTTGATGGCGCGGTGGTAACGTCTACTGGAGTCGTTGAATGGGTCCATGTCAAGGGTTATGTCCCAGTGGTACCTGTTCATTTATCACTTATATAAATTCCTTCGGTGATAATTCTCCATCGGAGATAACGAGGTAGCGTGAATTTGATATTAAAGACATTTGTACTTCATGATTGTATATTAATATATATATATATATATATATATATATATATATATATATATATATATATATATATATATATATATATATATATATATATGTATGTATATATAGACAGATAGATAGATAGATGACCCATGCTGCAACAGACAGTTAAAAGAAAAATATCAAGGTTATGTAAGAGACTGTCCAGCCTTCCAAATTTTACACAATAGACCTTAACCCAGGAAGAACAAGGAAGGACTCTTGTTACATATTAATTTATTTTGATGTCAATCATTATGTAGCTGTAAGTGTTTGGATGTAGCTCGAGAGACCCAGAAACAAAATATTGACAGAAGACCACTGTGTCCCCCTCAGCGAACATATTCTATGACTTAACGGTGACATTGCTGTTGCTGCTCTAGAATATATGTGCTTGAAATCCCTTCACGAATAAAATTTTAGCAACCACCTATGACTAAGTAAGATCGGTATTGTGGGTGTGAGGCTGCTGTGAATGAAAAGGTCTGACACCATGCAAAAGGACAGGGGTGAGGCATTGGGAGTTGCTATGCCCGTATTGCCTACACAGGCACTAGAACGAGCCCCAGGTGACGATGCATGAGCAGCTGGGATCACAAAATCCGTTATGTAGATATGTGCCAGATTTTGATCATTCTTAACCAACGGAAGGATTCGTAGCAATCAAAGTTTTCCTCAAAGACTTGGAAAAAGCCACTTGAGGAAGGAAAGACGGTAACAAATAGGGCTGGTACAGAAAAAGATGGGTGTTATAGCAGCTACTGGAGTATCAAGCTGGACACCAATTTGGACAACGAGTTAGACTGAATTACACGGTTGCCTTATTCAATGTTTCAATGGCAGTTCCTTCAGAAAAGACAAAAATGAGAAAGAGATGCATCCTAAGGATCAAGATTGGAGAATTTGTGGTGGTATTGTGGCGAGGAGGGGATATCCAATTTCAAGAAGCAAATCATCTGCTGTAGCCTTGTAAGTGCCATTATCCCTCCTTACTTGGCAGGTCATCTGTATGATCAAAAGGAGACACTGTAGGAATTGATTCCTCGAGTTCAGTGGATGCTTAACAAGATGAGATTGTAGCAAAGATTCAGAAGATACTATGCAAACCACCAGGCTAAGATAGAGGTGCTGAGGGGACTGATGGGGTAGAGACATGTAAAACCCACAGGGCAAGGCCAAGGAAGAGGATTATGCAGATCTGGTACTTGACATTGGCCAAAGGAAGAACAAGGTACCCGCTGGGAATTTGGAAGACGAGGACACTTTGCTCTCCATACCTTCTACCAGGCACCATCGAATGTTATTTGTGTCAGGGGACAGGTCATCTGCCCCATGCCTGTCCAAAATGTGGCCCAGAAGCTGCAGCTCTGTTATCGGTGATCGTTTTTTAGTTCACAACAAAGGAAACTATTTTAATTAGTTGAGCCAACATTGTCTTTGCTAAGGAAATATACATGCATTTGCATGCATGTAGTGTAAATATATATGGAAATAAAGTGTGATTGCTGAATGAGAGAGAAGAGGCAGGCTGTTTGTGTAGTACAGATGAGGTAGGATCTGTTGAGCGACTAGGAGGTGTAAAAATAAGGAGATAGATTGGTAAAAAACTTTTGAAGGCTTATAAGACAGGATTAGTGTGTTTCGCGTGGTGATATGTGGAGAAAATGAGCAACGATTGGATGGTGAAATCCTAAATAATTAGGAGGTTTTAGGGGGAAAGATGATAAGAAAAATTAGAACCCATTGGCTAATTACGTGGAAGGGATATCAGGTTAGTCCAGGAAGTGCAGAAGTGTGTGTTTAGGATAGAGGTGAGTGGCTCAGTATGTTAAGGGGTTTGACGGAAGCTTTGTAAGTAAGCATATGTGGAGGGTTTCTTAATTGGCTGTTCATTATTATTTCTGAAGTCAAATGATAAACTTGTCAGTGGCTATGGTTTTTTTTTGCCATAGAACCCCTACAAGGGGATTAAAGTTAGCTTGTAATAACTACATCTATCTCATCTGTCTATCTGTACAGCTATTAATGTATTCACACACATGTATATATATATATATATATATATATATATATATATATATATACACACACACACGTGTGTGAATACATTAATATATATATATATACATATATATATATATATATATATATATATATATATATATATATATATATATATATATAATTGAACTGAATATAGAATTTAGGCCAAATGCCAAGCACTGGAACCTATGAGGTCATTCAGCGCTGAAACGAAAATTGACGGTAAAAGGTTTTGAAAGGTGTAACAGGATGAAAATCTCGCAGTCGCATTATGAATCAATCGTTAGGAGAGAGGTGGAAAGTAAGATGGAAGAAAGAGAATACGAAAGGAGGTACATTAAAAGGGAATGAAAGGGTATATACAGTATATGTATATATATATATATATATATATATATATATATATATATATATATATATATACAGTATATATATAATACACTTATATATATATATATATATATATATATATATATTTATATATATACTGTATATACCCTTTCGTTCCTTTTAATGTACCTTTTCGTATTCTCTTTTCTTCCATCTTACTTTCCACCCTCTCCTAACGATTGATTCATAGTGCTCGACTCGAGATTTTCATCCTGTTACACCTTTCAAACCTTTTACTGTCAATTTTTTTTCAGCGCTGAATGACTTCATAGGTTCCAGTGCTTGGCATTTGGCGTAAATTCTATATTCAGTTCAATCATATATATATATATATATATATATATATATATTTATTTATTTATGTACACACATAAATTGTATATATATATATATATATATATATATATATATATATATATATATATATATATATATAGCTCTCTCATTACATGTACTCCCCATCATTATTATTATCAGCAATATCAACGATAATCAGAATGAAACCAGGGAATACGTTTATAAAATGTAATAGCTTATATGTCCACTCATAGTTTTATTTCTGGTATTCTTCTATAACTGGCGTTAAAATTATCGTTAGAAAAGAAGATCGAATGAGAGAGAGAGAGAGAGAGAGAGAGAGAGAGAGAGAGAGAGAGAGAGAGAGAGAGATCAAAGCATGAAGCGAGAATCAACGAAAAGAAAAAAAAATCAGAAGCATTCTTCGACCGTGTAATAATCCGCGCTGTCCACCGTAATCTCCTCTTTTCCTCGCATTGTTATTCCCGTGAAAATATCACTCGTTGCCTCGACGGTAAATCGGTGTAATTTGAGTTTCAGCACAATTACCGGGATGGTTTCTCTCGCCCCACGGCTGATATTTAGGGAACTGACGGCGGTGCCAATTACAAGGGCTCATCCATGAGAAACTTTACAACGTTACGACTGAAAAATAGTCTTTTTTATCGTCAGCTTTAGCGCTACGTTCAGCACTTATCTCTTGTATATTGCACAGCTGGGTGGAACTGAGAATATGTTTTGGGGCGAAAATTGTCGCCACCAAGTGGAAAGGTTTTGCATTTTATTCTCCTCTGGGATGAAAACGGTGGGCGATAATACGAATCTAAAAGAGATTTATGTTTTTGGTTTCGCTTCGAGTGTTAATTTTTTATATCCTCCGGAATACGTGTGAGATACGATGGCTCGAAACGCCAACATTTGTAGTGCTAGTATTAGTAGCATTGGCTTTAGTAGTCAACGAAAATTAAAACTCGAAAATCGACAATATTTTTTCATGAAAGGCGGTATCTGATTTCGTAATACGGTATGAATAATATTAAACGTAAACTATACCTGCATGAACAATAAATAATTTTACTTAATCATAAAGCTAAAGAAATGAAATGTAATACAAGTATTATGGAAGATTATTTACTAGTTATACGAAATCCCGTTATCATTTTTATATATCAGATACTATGGATACAGGAAAAATATCGAATAAAGAAATCCAAAGAAACGGTATTTGATTATTTCTAGTATTTTTATAAAATATTTCATCAAAATACTAAGATATACTTAACTTAGCAGGAAGCTATTAATGATTATTTAGGACAAAAAACTTCCATGATATGTAAAGAAGTACGGTAGAAGAAAATGAACTTATTTAGGTTATTTTTCATAATAGTTAGTGTTATATGTATAAGTAATTTTCCCACCGTGAAAATGAGATTATTACATAACCCCAGATCCAATTATTACAGAACTGAAACAGCTATCTAAGATACTGCAAAACCTAACAGCTAGCATCAAGACGACGCTGCAATGGTGTACATACACTTAGCCTTAGATCTAACAAAAGTATACATTGTTCGTGAGTATAATTCCAGGAAAATAGTTCTGATCGTTCCTATATACTAGTATTCAAAGCCACCATATTCCTTTAGCCGTTGTCATGTCATGATCTTGAAAAAATTATGTTGCCGTCCGAACGAAAAACAAAGGTACACTGTTTAAATGATCAAGTTTTATGTAACCGACATGGATGTTTTCAGATTAAAGTAGAAAACCCAAGAATTTAATACATCTTGAATATTTCCCTTAATTTTCCTGCTCCGAGTTCTGACAAGTCGATCATTCCAAAGAACTCTTCAACCGATTAATGTCAAATTTCGCTTTCCTGATGTTATTATCTTTTTTCATTTTTTCTGAACGGTTTGCGTACTTTTAGTGATACGCCATTACTTTTTTTATATATATGTTTGTGTCGTTATAATCACTATGAACCATCACATAATCTTGATTTATGAAGACACACTCAGTATTCAAGTTATTATTGCTATCACTTCCAGTATATCGCTATTGTTATTTTTACTATCAGTACAGAAAAATTAGAATAGTAATAGAATGGATAACAGTAAATGAAATTGTGTTTTTGATACATTCTTTGGTAAATACAAAAAATGCATCCAAATGAAGGAAGAAAAGAGAAAAGTCCTCGATTCTTACAAAATACAAATGACGTCAGCCAATCTGCCTTTTGGAGATACAAGGTCTAGCTTCCTTTCCTTGTTTCCAAGTTTTTGCCGCTTTGCCTATCTCTCATTTTATCATCCTTCTTCTCCATACTATCATTTTACAGTTGGGAAAAAGGACAGAGAATACAGTCCAGGTATTACATATTTTTTTTCATTGTTACAGTCTGCAGGAAAAGATACAAACAAGAAAGGAAACATAAAAAAAGTTGGGATGTAATTTTGATGGAAGTTATACACCCACTCCTTAAAACCTGGAATATTATAAAAATCAGGAAAAACATAATTCGTAGTCCAAAGAAAGAGGCATGAGAATTACACCAATCAATCCATGGACTGCTGATCTGCGGGGCTTTGTATGCCCTTGCAAATAAAATGGCGCCTTTGGGAAATGAGGGTCTTCACCTACCACTTGAATATATATATAAAATATATATATATATATATATATATATATACTGTATATATATGTATATATATATATATATATATATATATATATATATATATATATATATATATATATATATATATATATATATATAGGAAGGAAATGTTGAGGGCATGTTGTGGTAGGTTAGAACACACTCTGAGTAGAGGCAGGATTCCAGGATTCGTAATGAAACAGACCATGTGCGTTCTAATAAATCCGGTAAAATTAGAGGAAATAGAATATGTTGAACAGGAATGAGATCAAGAGTATCACCTGGTCTGACACTAATACTACAAAACAACAAATAGATGGGAAAAGGTCACCGATGAACTTTTTCTTAAAGAATTCATAACAAGTAATTGAAAAGAAGATAGCTGAATTCAGTGTTTTAAGTAAGCGGGAATTGTAAAATCTGTTGAATACCTTAAGCATAGTAGAGGTTGATGCAACAGGGTTGTCGATAGAAGAAAGTAAGCAGACACCAATGTATGAAAATCAGTTTAACTGAACATTTCTGGGGGAATTAATTAGGAATTCAATATCGTTCATTTGTTTTGCTACGCTTCTTAGCTGCAAGAACCAGAAATTACAAATAGCGACCGCTAGGAAGACAGTCTTGAGATGGGTTGAGTGGGAGGCTCAGAAACACTGGATATATTGAGAGATGAATTGGCTGAAAAGTGAGACCCAAAGAGTGTGGCCTTTTCCCCAGAGAATGTCTATAGATCTATCACAGTGTAAATAAGAATTTAAGTTAGATATCAAGAAATTATAGAGAAGTTTATTGGGAAAGAACCAGGATTTGTTCAAGATCAGTCTTTTAGATTTCTTCTTTGTGTGAGAAAACTTATTTCCTCTTAGTAGAAAACTTGAAACATTCCAAACATATGCAAACATATACAAAGGAAGTACAAGTAGCAGCAGAAGGAAAAATGGAAAGGACTCATGCCCCTGCTCCCTATCTTAGATGACCGACTGGCAGGAGCAGATGCATTTATGGTTAGAAGTAGAGTAAGGACTGATGCCTCAATGTCTAGAGTTAAGAACCAACAACAGCTTTGCTCAGAAGTCAGGATTTAGCTGCCAGTGCATTTATCCTCTCAGAAAATCAAGGAGACAGGCCCATGCGTATTCTGTTGGGAACTTTCAAAGTAGCATTGGTTACGAGTACATTGTCTGGGAAGGTGCAGAGGTAAGATAAGAGCGTTGAAGTAACAGGAATATTATACAATAGCGATCTAAAGGTCCAAGAGTGGTATAAACTATACAGTAGCTAGGGGTTGTGGGGTAATCATAAAATCAGTGATGTACTGTAGAAAGCATGGCTGTAACAAACTAGAACGTGAATGAAATGCTGCATAATTTTACTCAAGAGGCGACAGCCTTTTTTCATCCAACACCAGTGAGAGCAGAATGGAGCCCCTCTTTTAGGTCTACGAAGAAGAATGTTTGCGTATAGTGAGAAGATAGCTGAAAAAAGGAACATAGTGGAATTTAAGACAAGTAGCTGCGAAAGAACGCAGCAGTAGAATACGGAAGCAAATGCTTTGAGCCAAATGGAATGAGAGAGAAGAGCTTCGCGCTGTAAGCGTGTTGATGCTACAGTAAGCACAGAAATAAGAGCATGAATAGAGGTTATAAAGAAAGATTTGATAAGGGTCAGGGGAAGAATTACTGAACAATCGGCTTTGGGAAGAAAACTGGAGGAGGTTATGGGTGGGTTATGGCAACAAAGGAGAATCAGAGGTCAGCTCCCGAATATTAAAGTGAATAGAACAGCCTACTATGTGCTTCAGGTCTATAGAGGAAACAATTGCTTCTACGTGGGGAGTCTACCTTCACGATTTCAGCAGAGTTAGAACCCTCGCCCTCCCTGACCCTGATATTGTTCTCACCATATGATGCTTTGTATTGGGAATCGGATTTATAGGACTATATTCCAGACTGTTTAGTGTAGGTGTTGGTAAAGGACTAGGGCCATATCTAGTGAGCATCTAAATTGCTCTCATATAAATTACTGATACCTTCATGTTCTATTTCAACCTTGTCCTAAACACAAAGTCACTTCAGCCCTCTAGTCGTAGGTATGCATTGCTCTCGGATATCCTGCCACAAGTTAACTTGCATACCTTCATTTATATCTCATTGTCTAAGATCATTCATCTTACTATACATCATTTCCTTATTTGCTTTTCTTTAGAATATCTTCCTGTTTCTTGAAATTCTTCTGCATTAGTCCCTTTCCAACACTACACGATGTAACGTACTTCGAAGAATTCTCTTATTACCTTTGCTAAGTCCCGTATTTCACTCACCAGATCCTCGTTTCATTCGCTGTTGCTGCTCGGACAGCTTTTAAATGTCTTCTCTGCTCATGCTGCTATTGCGCACGGTAGGTGCAGACATTTCGTGAGATTTTGAGTAAGGCGATCTTGAAATCGACCGGCACATTCAAACTTTCATTTCGCATTCCGAAAGTGAGACATTTTTGTATGGTTGATACAAAAGTATTCAATAGCCATTCTAGGATCTTTTTCTTGACTACCTGGATGATATCCTTCCTGCCACACTGCTGATACCTAGAAGTTTGCACTTCTAGAGGGAAAGGGATTCTGAAATCCTATGAGGTAGATTAGTTTTCTCTCAAGTGTTGCTATTTTGGTTATTTTAAGATATACAAGGTCAGTCGCTAGGTTTCTTATTTACTTCAGCACCTTGCCACTGCTAGAGATTGCTGTTATGCAAAACCAGTAATGGGAACTCAAACTTGCTGTGTAATATAACTTGAGAAAAGTTCTTACCTTCAGGTGATATGTTTAAATTAAAGGGGT
>NC_089767.1:15905149-16080149 GCF_040412425.1 Macrobrachium rosenbergii | reverse complement strand
AAGCCCTTTGTTTTTCAGACCAAGAGGCTGGGAGGAGATTAATTTATGGCCAGAGGTAGGATAAACCAGATTAAGAGAGAGGTGTGGCTCCTGTAGGAACACCTGAAACTGGCTCACCACGAGGGGACCCTCATTTCAAATGATGTGCGCACATAGAGGGACAACACTAACCCCATCTGCATTAGGAAAACATCATAATCCCTGACCTGAGGTCGTGAAAGACCTGACTGAAGGAACGAGTAGTTAGAGACAGATCTGGACGCAAGCGAGTTATATCCGCCCTTTGCATTCCTGCCTCCTTCAGCCTCTACAACGCGGTTCTATCTTGCAGGGGGCCTTAGTATTCTTACCAGTGAAGCCTTTTAGCCCTCCTCTGCTGCCATTACCCACACTAAAGCCACCTCTTCTATAAGGTAAAGTGATCTGTTGCAAAGGTTCTTTTCATTCAGTCACACTGTTTGAATTCTCGCATTATACTTCCTATTTTCATTTCTAAGTGCCAGTATTTCCATATTAACCTTGCCTTGTTAGAGCAGTGTTACGAAAATTCCAGCGTTTGAGTAATTACGTAAAATCGTGTGTTCAAGGCATCCTTGCTACCCTTCGTGCACCGCCTTGTCCTAGGCATATTTTACTGTGTCCTTACTGGCCTATAATTCGCAAATCTCTCTGTTTACAGAGTGATGGATCCTTAGCATTGGAATTCTTCCTTGATTGTGCTTTGCCCTTCAGGTGTTTCCAGTATAATTAATCTCTCCGGCCTTACCTGTCTGCTTAGTTAAGCTCAACTTCTGATTATTCATTTGACGTAAATATGTGTAATCATAAACTTACCCTAAAGTGTTTTGCTTTCAACTGCCTTGTGAGTAGAGCCGTCAGCTCAGTTATATTCGCCCTTTTCTTTGTTTTTTACGATTACCTGAATCAACAGCGGTCAGATACTATAAAAATATTGAGGTAAGTGAATAAATGATTCATTTAGAGTCAGTGTACAGTATAAGTGACTCATGATAAGCATTTCCCCAGGTAAAATCGTAGAAATGATAAATATCTGTTTCCATGTACTCTGTGAAGTCGAAAGGCTATTTGTTTTCCATATTTAGCCATATTTTCCACCAAAATTTTGATTTTATGGTAATTTTGAGCCATTTATAAAAAAAGTGTTTGAAAAATATCTCAAATTTAAGATCTTCCTATATATGGTAAATGCAATGGAAGCGCTCACTGATTATATATTTTATTAAAATGATGATATGCCTCAAGCCAAGTTACATAGAAATGGGAAATTGCAATGGAATTTTTTCTGTTTTAATTTTTTTATTCAAAAACAGGGACAGTAATAAACACAATGTCATCTTTTATTTTCGTTAACAATATCAGCTTTTATTTTCATTACCTGGACTAAAAAAATTCAATATAGGAAAGCAAAAGAAATTCGTATCATATTTTTTAGCAATAACTTTTTTTTTATTTTTTACAGTATGGAAAATTTCAAAGTATGTATGCACACAAATCGGGTTATTAACACAATGCTTACAATAAAAAGAGATCTGCCATTTTTTCAATTCCCAAAAGCTTTTTTGGTATATTTGGCAGGAGGCATAGAGCATACAACACAGTTTGGGTGGTATTTTATTTTCTTAATGTTCTACGAAATGCCATTCAGTTAGCTGTCTGTTTTCCACCATGATGATGATAACTGCTTTTTTTTTGAGTCTTAGAAAGAGCCTTATCTGTTAGCCTAACCAACAAAAATTCCTTATTAGGCAATACCCGTACGAGAGTTAGGACATCAGTGCACTGGAAGCATTACTAAAAAGCTGTACGCAGCGTCCTTCGGCCCTAGCTGTGCCCACTGATTAGCCTTTACTTGACTTCCATTCTCGCTTCCTTTGTTCCAGCGTCCCTTTCGGCCCCTAGCCACGCCCACTGATTAGCCTTTTACTTGACTTCCATTCTCTCTTCCTTTGTTCCAGCGTCCCTTCGGCCCCTAGCTGTGCCCACAGCCTTCACCTTGGAGGGCTCCGCGACCCGATGACCTCGGGTCGCGGTCATCGGAAGTGTCCTACTGTTGAATTATGTAAAAATGAGGTCAGTCGGCATTAATAACGTATTATTATTTATTGTAACATTTGTCTGGCAGGTCATATACCATGCCTTAGATTTTGTTTCTCAAGGTTGTATATTTGTATTTGTATAATTGGTTGACCCAGGTCACACATATGCCCTTTATGCACCGGGCCTTCATCCAGATAAGGCCTCGGTCCTTTTAAGGAAGTTGTGTATATTTTTTTTGTCAATAAATCAGTCTCACTGTTCTGTCATTGTATTTTTGGACAACCTTATATTGGTGACCCAAGGAGTATTTCTCCGAGCCATTAACGGACTAACTACGGCACTTAGTTTTCGCTCGGATGAAAACTTCATGCCCCTAACGGACTCGATCTGGCGCCCACTGGGCGTTCGGGCGTTCCGACTCTCGTCGGTAGGTCTCCCGCACCATTAGCAGACTAATTACAGCGTACTCCTTGTACATTTTGGTGCTCGAGATATCGATAAGGTTGAACAAAAAACATGGCAGACAGATCTGTTACACTCGGTCCCTCGGTAGCCGACGCATCAGGAGACAACCCGCCTCACTCGCTCCTGCGCACCTCTACGCCACGGCTGACACCTACCCCCCGCAACCTGTCCGTCTCCCGACTCTTGCCCGTTCCCGCACCGCGTGCACCAGAGCAGCTGAAGGTCGCCCCAACCGTCCGACTGCCCCCTTACACCCGGGACGACCCTGAGGGATGGTTCTACAGGGTAGAAGGGAACTTCCGAGTTGCCGGCCTGACGGATGCTGTCCTCCAGGCCGATGTTGCCATCAACGCCCTGCCGGAGGAAATCTACAAGAAGGTCACGACATGGCTCCGCTCCCAGGGGGACCCAGTAACATTCCTCCAGCTTAAAGATAAGCTCCCTGAGACCTGCACAGCGTCGGCCTCCGAGAGGGCATCCCACCTGATGGACTTCGCCCTCAACCCCAGGAGAGACGGGGACCCCAGGGACATAATGAACACCATCGACGACCTCCTCTACCTCCCCGATATGGACATCTACGGCCTGCAGAGACAGGTCGACCTGTCAACAGAGATCTTCCTGCGTCAGCTACATCCAGAGGTCCGATCCCAGATCCCGGACCCCTTCAGCCTGCCCCGGGACATCCTCGTCGAGACCGCTCACCGCCTGACGGAGGTTGTACGTGCGACCAGGAAGACTACAGCTGCGGTGCCCTCCACCAACTTCATCCTCCTTCAGGAAGTCCCCGAAGATCCTATCTGCGCTGTCATCAAGAAAAAGCCACCCCCCCACCGCAAAGAAGAGATACCTGGCGTTTGTCACTTCCACAAGAAGTTCGGTAAATACGCCAAGTTATGCCGGCCCCCCCTGCTCATTCACACATCCAAAAAACGGGCCAGGAGGCAGCCTGCCCAACGGGCCGGGAGGCGGCCTGCCTGACAGGCCACCCGCACCTATGCAGCAGCAGTACTTCAGGGGCCACGGAAACCCTCGTCAGTAGGTTTCTACGTCAGAGAGGCAACCTCCGGCAAGATGATGTTGGTGGACACTGGGGCCATCCACTCAGTATTTCCACCCTCAGGAGAAGACCTCTGGCGCCCGCCGGACGCGACGACCCACCTGACGGCAGCGAACGGGTCCCCCATCCCCTCCTACGGAACCAGGCCTCTTTCGGTCTCCATCCTCGGGAGGAACTTCAACTGGGAGTTCATCATCGCCGACGTGAGAACCCCGCTTCTAGGAGCAGACTTCCTCGCCCACTACGACCTAGCAGTAGACGTGGGTCGGAAGAGCCTCATCGATATGGGGACCTGTCAGGCCCTGCCCCTATCCACCAGCCCCTGTGAGACCACCCTCTGCTCCGTAGGATTCCACCAGCACGGCGCCCTCCTGAAGGAGTTCCCTGGAGTGTTCAAGCCAGAACTCCGCCTGACGCCCAGAACCCCTGCAAAGCATGGTATCTACCATCACATATCGACGAAGGGTGCCCCCTGTCTACGCCAAGTTCCGATGGCCTCCCCAGCAGCGCCTTCAGGAGGCGAAGAAGGCCTTCACAGGGATGGAAAGGATGGGGATCTGCAGGAAGGCCTCCAGCCCCTGGGCCTCCCCCCTCCATATGGTGAAGAAGGCCGATGGCACCTGGAGACCCTGTGGGGACTATCGCCGTCCAAACATAGGGACAGAGCCAGACCACTACCCCCTGCCGAACATGCAGGACCTGACGTCTTCATTCCACGGGGCTAAAATATTCTCCAAAGTGGACCTCCTGAAGTCCTATTTCCAGGTTCCTGTAGCACCGGAAGACATCCCGAAGACCGCCATCGTTACACCATTCGGGTCCTTCGTCTTTGCATTCTCCACCTTCGGGTTGAGGAACGCAGGGGCGACCCTCCACCGTCTGATGGACAGCATCCTCGGTGACCTGGACTTCTGCGTCTGCTATGTAGACGACATACTCATATTCTCCAGGTCATGGGAGGAACACCTTCAGCACCTGCGGGCCATCCTCAAATGGCTGAATAACAACGGGCTCGTTGTGCGGTTCGACAAGTGTACCTTCGGGGTGGAGAAAATTGAATTCCTGGGCCACGAAATCTCCACCAAGGGCGTCCACCCCCTGTCTTCTAAGGTCAGGGCCATTAAGAAGTTCCCCACGCCCACATCAATCAAGGCCCTTCAGGAGTTCCTCAGGATGGTGAACTATTACAGGAGATTCATCCCGGGTGTTGCCCACACCATGGCCCCCCTGACAGAGGCCCTGAAGGGACGCCCCAAATCCTTGGTGTGGGGACCAGAACAGGACCGGGCCTTCCACGGCGAAGGTATCCCTCGCCAAGGCAGCAACGTTGGCACACCATGACCCCATTGCCCCTCTGCAGCTGACAACAGACGCCAGCAATGTCACCTGCAGTGCCGTCCTGGAACAGGTAATCCACGGCACACCCCACCCCTTGGCCTTCTTCAGCAAGAAACTTAGTCCCACCGAGGCACAATACAGCACGTTCGACAGGGAGCTCCTCGCCGCTTACGTGGCGGTGAGACACTTCAAGTTCCCCCTGGAGGGGACGTCCTTCATCCTGTGGACAGACCACAACCCCTGGTCCACGCCTTCACGAAGGCGGGTGACGCTGGTCGGCAAGGCAGCAGAGGCATCTGGCAGCATTGGCGAGTTCTCCTGTTCCGTCCGTTACACCCCGGCCAGAGCAATCCTGTAGCAGACGCCCTCTCCAGGATTGAGATCAACTCCATCCAGCTCGGGATCGATTATGAGGACCTCGCCGTGAACAGGCTGTCGACCCAGAGACACCTGCCTACCGTGCCGCCTACACGTCCCTGGTGTGGGGGGACGTGCCCTTCGAAATTCAGGTCTCACCCTCCTCTGCGACACCAGCACGGGCCGTCCCCAACCCCTAATCCCGGCCTCCCGATGTAAGAAAGGTCTTCGCGTGATCCACAGCCTCTCCCACCCCTCAGGCCGTACCACCTCGCGCCTCCTGACGGAAAAATTCATGTGGCACAGGATCCGAAAGGATGCCAGGACCTGGGCCAAGCAATGCCTCCACTGCCAGAGAAGCAAGATCGGCAGGCTCACAGAATCAGGAGTAGGAGAGTTCCCGCAGCCGAGGAGATGCTTCGGACACATCCACGTCGACATCGTTGGCTCCCTACCTCCTTCAGGAGGAGCCAGATACATCCTGACAGTCGTCGACCGCTCCACCAGGTGGCCAGAGGCAACGCTGATGACCGAAGCAACTTCTCCAGCATGCGCAGAAGCTCTCCTCACCAGCTGGATCAGCCGGTTCGGAGTCCCGGACGACATATCCACGGATAGGGGCTCGGCATTCCTGTCGGAGTTATGGGCCGCCCTGACCCAGCTCCTGGGCACCAAACACCATACCACAACATCTTACAACCCCGAGGCAAACGGGATGGTGGAAAGAACCTATTATGCTTCAATATTTTTTTAGACTACTCAACCAAGGAGCTTAGGCTAGATGCTGTATCTAAAATTCCCTAGTAGGCTACAGCTACTCAATAAAGGAGTCTACGCTAGGATACTGAAATGGAATATATAATTTAGGCCAAAGACCAAGCGCTGGGAGGGAAACTGAGAATAAAAAGGTTTTAAAGGTGTAAAAGGAGGAAAACCTCGCAGTTGCACCATGAAACATTTGTTAGGAGAGGGTGGAAAGTAAGATGGAAGAAAGAGAATATGAATGAGGTACAGTAAAAGGAATGAAATGAGTTGTAGCAAGGGGCCGAAGAGACACTGCAAAAACATAAAAATGCCTACAGTGCAATGCGTGAAGTGCACTGATGGCACTATCCCCCATACGAGTACGCTAGGATACTGGATACTGTATTTAAAATTCCCAAGTAGGCCAAAGTATATTTTCGACTACACAGCGAAGGCAAGGGTAGGGTACTGCAGTGGGGATTCCTTAACAGGCAACAGTATTTTTTTTTACTGGTAAACGAAAAACCTAGGCAAGGATTCAGTTTTTCAATTTGCCATTCGCCTTTAGCTTATGTTGGCACAGAATCATTTCAGCAACCTGAATCATTAGATTATACGTAGATCAGGCTACTTAAATATTGTTATATATATATATATATATATATATATATATATATATATATATATATATATATATATATATATATATATATATATATATATGTGTGTGTGTGTGTGTGTGTGTGTGTTTATGTATATATAATTGTGTGTGTAATAATAATAATAATAATAATAATCTTTATTTCGGCCGTGGGCCATATACATGGGATATACAAAGTGGGGAGAATACAAAAACACAATCCAGATACACTAGATAAAATTATAAAAATTATAATTGGCAATATCACACAGTTGCTGAAGTAGTAGCAAAAATAGTAATTATAATAATGGTAATGACAGTACTAATATTGAGAATAACAGTAAAAATATTAAAAGTGATAGCAGTTAGAAACAGATTGCATACAACTGAATTCCAGCTAGGAACCTTAGGTGGTTACATAAGTCAGGTCAGAGGGCTAAATACGAAAAGTGAAAAAGCAAACTCAATAAAAATAATAACAATGATAATAATAAAAAATAATCATAATAAACAAAGTAATATAGTAAAATCAATAATAATAATAATAATAATAATAATAATAATAACAGATTCTGCAGATGACACTTTACTACATTACAAAAATAGAGAACAAGTAGCCTATGTACAGTAACTCAGGCCTCCCCAGTGTGAAGGAAGTTAACGCCATTTATGGAACAGACTCCTCATTAACCCATCTTTCCGACATTTTAGATCTTGCCTCACTGCCTAGGACGCATCGGATAAGCGAATTGATGATGTTTCTCAGTCGGGTGATCAGACTGGACATTGTTCGCCTCACAATGATTTTTAAATTATCCAGGCGGTTTTCTGTGAACATCTGCATGGCAGAGTGGTAGCGAGGTGTTGGTGAGGCGTCTTAATGTCATTGTGAACAACAGTGATACGTCTCATGGTCTCTCGGGTAAAGTTCGTCTTGGGAACACCTATATATGCTGTAGCAGTACGAGCGGAATAGCAGCAATTTCGTGTCTCGGTGACAAAACGCAAACCTTGCAATCATGTTGCCAGTTGCACACAGTTTGCGACCCCTCTGTTCTACATCTGCCATATCTTTAGGTCGTCCGTGATGACGTGGCCCAAGTACGGAAATTCATGCACGAATTCCAGACGATGGTTTCTGACGAAAATTAGTGGTTCTGCAATATGCTTTAAGCTATCTCGGAAGCAGCGTCATGCACTGGGTCTTGGTTTCGTCGTATAGGATATCAAATTCCTCTGCATGTCTGCGGCAAGTGTCGATTACTCGCTGGAGACCTTGCACTGATGGGGAAATCAGAACCATATCGTCGGCATAACAGATTATTTATTGTTGTTTCTTTGATAGAGAATGCCGTCTTGCCGGAGCCCGTTTAGGGAGCCATTTGACACAGAACTGCCGTGTGGAAAACCAGCAATATACAATGTCAGTCAGATATATGGGTGTGCCTGTTTTGTGCAGCTTCAGGAAGAGCTTTAGGTAGTTTACTCTGTCAAAGGCTTTTCACACACCTTCAAAACATAGGAATACAGGTGAGCTGATGATGGGTAACAGTTCGGCAATTCTTTTAGGATGTAGATGCAGGTGTCGATTGAGTGGTTTGCTTTATATCCGAACTGGTTGTCAGTATTGTGTAGAAAGGGGAGAAGCCTCATTAGAAGAACCGATTCAAATATTTTTGACGCAATTATAATAATTGCAATCAGGCGATAATTGCCAGGGTCAGCTGCATACTTTAGCTTGTTTTTGATCAATGGTATTAAGTGAACTAAGAGCAAGGAGTCTGGGAGAAACTGATGAATTATGCGCGCATTGAATAGGGCAGCTAGCAAAATGTAAATTATCATGTGGCAGAATTTGAAAGCTTCTGCAGGAAGACCATTGTAGCCAGGCGATTATTATTGGGTCTGTTATTTATGGCATCGCTGATGTTACCTGGCGTAATACGATCGGCGAAATGAAATTGAATGTTATCAGTAAGGAGGTTATCTATTTCCCTTCGGGAGTCTTGATCGTTTATACAGTTCAGGATAGCGCTGAAGGGATCGCCCCACATTTTTGCTATAGCCTCGTCGCCGACGGCTTCTCCTACTCTCTTTGATAGCTTCTTAGCTTTGACTTTTGGGATTTAGGGACTGAATGTCATTCCAAAGATGAGGGTAAACACCATATTCTAATTTTCTAGACACTGCATGAGCTCTCAGTTGCTTTTCATTTAGTCTGCATTGCTTAAGAGCGAGTTTGAACTGCGTTCTCGCCTGTCTCATTAGCAATGCAAAGTGTCCTTCCCTCGGGCTACCATTATGCCTCCATAGTAAAAGCATTTCTCGGAGTGTGTATACAGATCTTTTAACCAAGTCATTCAAGCTAGGTGTGTTACGAGCATTGCTTTGACGAAATTTAAAGGTATCCCTGCCGGAGGAAAGCATAACGGATATTATATTTGAATAGAATTCCTTAAGATGTCTCCTTTGGTTGTCATTTCTACATTTTGGGTTAGTGCAAAGTATTTTCCGTGGTCACCCTAAAGGATCTGGTTTTCGGGTTTTTACAGTCCCAGTTCCCAGCAGGTAGGCGACCAGTTAGGGGTTCACGGTAGGGACGGATGGGGTATTGAATGACACCTGTAAGGGGATGTAAGATCGTAGCAAATGTTGCAGGTCACACTTGATTCATGAAGGTGCGGAGACGTGGTGCAGTGGTCCAAGCCAAGAGGTTGTAATTGTGTCCGTTCTGTTTTGTACAAGTTGACGTGGAGGTCATAATCACAGATCCCCAGTCAACGATTTGTCTCATGTGGCAGCCGACAGACTGATCAGCTGTATTTTGTTTTGGTTTTGTACTCACTTGTTGTCACTAGATGGCAGCAGCTGTTGGACTGCAAATAGTATTCTTGAATATGTTGGGTAGAAGAAAATACGGCTGGAAGTATGTAATGTTTTTTTAAATATTGTCGATAAAATTGTATCTTTGTAGCCAAAGGAGTATTTTTTTGTTGTTGTTGCAAAAATGTTAATTACGCGAAAGCAAATAATCAAGTAGTGTTTTAGACTTATGCCTTGGACATTTTAAACTTGCTTTTATGATTAATAAAGTTTTTGATGAATGTAAGCTTAGGGATCATAGTATTGTGTGTGTTTTTTTTTTTTTTTTACATGATTACCGGTATGTATTTTCCATGGCGTGCCCTTTCTGTAGTTCTCAGCGTTAGGGATGTGTTTCTATGACCAGATTATTTCGGAATATCTCTTTATTGCCATTTTGACAATTAACCACCTGTGAAAGTCCTTCAAAGAAGGCATCACGGCGACCCCATATAAAAATGGGAACAAGCTGGGAAGAAGAAGAAGAAGAAGAGGTTCTTGTTTCTTTTGTCTTTGTCATTCTTCTAAACGGAACGTGAACAAACGTCAAAGCGCTATGGTACAGAACAGTTATATTCTTTTGGTATTTTATACTAAAAAATCACGTGCATCTTCTATGATATAGAATCTACTGGTCACTTTATATCAGATACGTACGTAACTGTAATAGCCGCAATGCTCTCTTAACATCTCGAATTCCTCGCACTTCTTGGATACGCTTATCACTACAAAACCTTGGATCCAAGTGCAAGACATATGAAACAATTAAGATGTCCGATAGCGGTAGTGCTGTGGCCTTAGTACAAAGTTTTGATGATACCTTGCACTACTTTAGAACAAGTTGGAATTTGTTTTACTTGGTTCCTTCAGATATCCCCTTTGAGGAAAGTGAGGTTGTACTCTTGAAATTCACTTCTAACTTGGAGATTTAACGCCTTAGATTTTATATCAAGAGAAATCAGGAAAAATAGAAAAAAAAACTAATTAGGTTTTCCTTATATTGGTATCTGACTTTAAACAGAAATGGAAATTACAAAATGCCGTATATACATAAAGTTTTCGTATATTTTGAGGGTTTGCAACAATTAATTATTTAATTTATTATTGATCAATTCAAAAAAATTATATTAACTATTTGTCATATATGTCACGTTTCTTATTACTGATTCTTTTAGCAAACTAACCCTAAAACAAACTGCCTTATACTATACATTATTTACAATACACTGATATTGTACATAAAAGAAAATGCTAAAGACAGAAACTAAACTGGAATTAATAATTAACCCTTAACGACTAGCACTGGTATGTGAAAATACAAAATATAAAATACAAAATATGTCGTCAATATAAGAGTCACCTCGCAGAGTAAATGGATTTCAGGTTATCCTCTCTTTTTATCAAACAAAATAAACAATTAACACATTGAATATTTGAAAATAAACTAATAAAGAATTTCTTGTAGTTTTGTAGGGTAAACTAGAAATTTAACTTCAGCAAGAAAGAAGACAGGTCTAGAAATTCTAACCTCAGTTCACATCTTAGTCATCGTCGAAATCTCTTTTACTTCCATTATCCTCAACATTTTGTTCCTTCCTATTTATTGGATTATCACATTGTTGAGAGTAACTTGAACAGATTTCAATACACTCTAGACCAGCTTGTCTGCATTAACAGTTATGCCCTTTACAAAATTTGTCTTTGCAGTATAAGTGAGTAATATCCCTTAATTCTTCTGGAGCAGATTCATTTTTATACAAGGTAGGTTGAAGTCCATTGATGTTGTCTACATGCCATCCATTACCAGTAGGGTCAGGTGTTTCGGGCTTAGGTGAGTGGCTCTGACACCACACTATGGTCTGATACCTGGCACGGAGAGCATGTTTCTTACAAGCATCTTCAGTCGGTGGCAGCTGTGTTGCCGGTCTGTCAGTCGGTCTTAACTGCAAAATAAAATCTCAGTTTATTTAATGATGTTTGACTTTTGGCTCTCTTCCCATACATTAATATCACAAAATCCATTGAAGCTTCCAGGAATGTATCCAGATCCTGGAGATGGCTCAAACACTGTAAGGTTTTGGCATTTTGTATGAGAACTGTATAGGCAGTAGGCTTTCCCATCCGATAGATTGCAGAAGTGCTGTCACATCCAGAGAGAGAATGGACAGCAGGTAGAATATTGCATATACCTGAACCAAGCTTGCTGGCTATATCATGAGCTGGAATGTCGCGTTCCTTTGTAATATCTTGCCCTGAATGTCCACAATGCATTATATACCTCAGGCAAAGCATACTTTGATTCCAGTAGTATATAAGTAGCAACAAGACATCTGTGTCATCACATCTCATGATGATCCTCGAATGTTGGTTTGAGAGGCTCACTGTAAGTAACAGTAGGCGTGTGGCTGTCTTTCACGAGTACATTTCAGTTCATCCATAGCATACACATTACCTTCTTTTGGGACTTACACTAGCTCTCCATTTTTGAATCCTCCAACTAATATTATTGATATCCCTGTAGGCAGCAGCTCATCGCCATGTGAGCAAATATAATCAGATATGAAGGAAGCAAGACCTGCCTTATTCGGAACTGATTTCAAAAAGCATCGGTAATTGGGAACAAGTCTATTCCCATGAATAAGTATGGTGATTCCAGAATCGGTGGATCCACGGCAATCTCTCTCGGATGACTTGATACTGAACTCCTTGTCATATCTATCGAACACCACTGTCACAGCATCAACATTCATATCCTTATTGTTTATTTTGATGAGTCTTTAAAACACTATGCTCCCAAGATCATTGAAGGACTTAAAATAGTTTTCATTCAAGCTCTGTATCATGGCCATGCCATCAATGAGGTAGGCATCTGTATCGGATGCAAGAGGTATATGTGGAAGAACCAAATTTCGCTTCCATTCTCTTCTAGTTAAGCAGCAAAATCAGACTTGGTTTTCCTCATTTTACCATCATCATGGAATATTGAAGGGGGTACTGCTGCCAGCTCAGATTTCAAGATATTATACAAGTCAATGTCACGATACTTTGACGCTGCAAGTAATCGTCAGAATAAAACCTCTGTGTCCATCTGTAATTTCTTCTCTTTGTCATTTTAGAGACATTTTTTCATTGAAGAAAATGTTACAAGTGGCATCTTCTTGATTGGCTCCCAGAAACTTACAGATTTTTCTAATAACCTCTCTTTGATATAGTCCTCCATCATAGATACTCCTTTCTCTGCACCTTCTCTCAATGACTTTTCTACTTCCTCACTTGCCACTAGGCCAGTGGTTATATTCACTAATTTTTTTTTCTAATGTAAAGGTATCATGGTTAGTATTACATACTTCCGCCAAGGGGCGGGCTGACCCAACTTGGCTGGATATTGATTACAATTTATTTAGTTCCTCCTTCAATAGTTTGTGTGGGGCAGGGTGACCCGACTTGGCCAGGCCAGCCAGCCCTCGTCTGATCTTGCTGAAAATTTAATCAGTACCTCCTCCAAACATATATAAGTATTTCTAAAAATTTCATTGAAATCCGTTCAGTAGTTTTTGTGCAATCTTGTTAAAAGACACACAGATAAATAAATAAAGGAATAAATAAAAAATAAAAGGAAAAATAGATAAATGAATTATCACAGGTGTTCACATAACCTCCTTGGCAGAGGTAATAAGAATATGCTGTAATATGCTGAAATAAGCTCTAAATACTAAATAATGGGTTTTTTACCAATATGGAGCACAAAAATTCACTACAACCAACTGACTGGAATTTTCAATGCTTCTCATGGCAGTCAAAAGTAAAGGGTTTATTTGCCTTATCAGAGGTGAATTTCAAGAATACATAATTTTCCTGATAGTAGACGCCTTAAGGAACGAATTAAACCATATTTGCTTTGTTCTAAAGCATTGCAAGTATCTCCATTTTTAAGCCCCTTATCAGAGCTAGGCCGCTACTCTACGGGTATTGAACCCGCATCCCATGATCACAACGAGGTAAGGTCGACAACGTGGCCTCGTTGTGAATATGGGATGCTGTTCGATACCCGCTACCGGACATCATAATTGCTCCGGATTTCTTGCATTTGCATCTAAGGCTTTGTGGTGACAAGCGTATCCAAAAGTGCAGAAGAATTCAAGTAGCTCAGAAGGCAATATGTCTATTACAATTACATATATATATATATATATATATATATATATATATATATATATATATATATATATATATATATATATATATATTATTTATTTATTTATTTGTGTGCGTGTATGTTTAGTGTAATTAACTAAAGTTCTTTGAAATTAATAAGGCCTTAAAGCACAACTAACACAATAAAATCACAAAGGTCACTTTGATTGGCAGTACTTCAGCCTTGATCACTGGTTAATGTGGACAACTGGTAAATGAAATGAGGATTTGGATGGAAGATACAATTGTGTGTGTGTGTGTGTGTGTGTGTGTGTGGAATGACGACGGTGGGATTAGACTTGGTTGTGATCATGTGATGAAATGGGCCAATCTGTCCTTATTCTAGTCCTGGGTAGCGGATCCGCTGTAACATCTGCTCGAGAATGGGTCTTAAGATAATCTAGTCTTTAAAGTCAGATATCCAGCGTACTCCTAAGAAGTTCATCATCTCATTTTAACTGATGATGACGATTCCAGAATCGTCTTCTATGGCATAAGTATGACCAGTATCCCTCATTTGTATGAAAAGCCCCGAGCTGTCTAAACCATAACTTACTATTTGTTTATTCTTTATTTATCTTTATGAGATGGATGTGCCAGTCTCCCCGACATAAATTTCATTTCGGTTAATGTATGGTGTTTTATAAATACCGGTATCACTTTACATTTTTGTTTAAATATACAGGTACATTAACAAGCGACCTGCCGTTGGTTTTAAAACAGTGAAAAGTGAACGGATTGGAAGGGGTTGAAGTGTTCAGTTACTTTTTTTGATATTTTCAACGTAAGAGAGCTTTATTTTATTGTCAAAGACCATCTTTTTTTTTTTAATTAATGGGATTCGTTCGCTGTGATGTGTGCTGGGCAGAAATTAGGTGTTGGAAAATCTCCAATTCTTGTTCCAGATACCCATAAGAGCATATCCCTAAGCCGCCAAAGATGATTAGTGAAACGTCATGATAACATAGGAACTGGATGTAAGAAATAGTAACAGAGCAAAATGTCTTTTTCATATGTGGGAAGCCATAATGACCTAAGTTCTCGCTGTCCTCAAAGCCAACTTAGTGAAGTGGGTGATATTCTCATTCTTGCCACCAAGATTAGGTTAGAATGCCACAAAAGAGAGAATCATGACAATGGTTACTGCTTCTTTTATACTTTAATTATTGCATTATGAATGAACACCATGTTGAGAAAACATCCATAGTATCAGCCAGATCGTATAGTATATAGTTAGTCAGTTATTTTATTGATTAAATATACAATACATTTTGTAAGTAACATAAATCTATACAAAAGTGCATTGTTTTAATTACAAAAATCATTGAATGGAAAACATAGTTTCCCTTTTTTGTATATGTTTTGTCCACAGTAAAATACCATTCATATACATGTTAGGTGAACACTTCATAAATTATATAATAATGAAAAAAATGTAGAAATATGTTGGATCCCTGCGCATGTAGGGATCAAAGGAAATGAAGATGCAGACAAAGCAGCTAAAGCAGCAACTCACATGACAAGATCAAATGTGAATATCCCTGTTACTGATTTTGCAACTCACATAAAAATGGGTATCATGAATAAATGGCAATACATATAGGATGAAGAACCTGAAAGTAATAAACTGAAAGAAATAAAACCTAATGTTAAAAAATGGAGTTCATCATATCAGAGAGAGAGACACGCACAAGTAATTTTAACACGCCTCAGAATAGGCCATACTCGTCTGACACATGGGCACTTAATGAGCAGCCCACATGGCCCGGCTCCTGAGTGCTCAGAATGCAGAGTAATAATAACGGTCAGACATGTGTTATGTGAATGTCCAAAGTATGACCGACAACGAATGTCTACTTTTGGAAATAGATCAGTGAAAGAAATTTTGTCAGAATCTTTCACATTTTCAATCGTTCCAATTTTGATGTTCTTGAAGAACTGTAGTTTAATTAACAAAATATAAAAATAAGTAAATAATAAAAGCATGAAAACCCTTTTAACATTTGAATTTTACAAAAAAGAGAAAAATTTTTAAAATTTTGTTTAATTTATATTCTGAATTTTAATATACCGTTTTAGTATGTATGTAAGGAAGTCTGAGTAAATGTATTTATTGTATGAGAGGATGTGCCTATGTGCAGTTTTTAATTTCATTTTAATTCATTCATCTTTGTATCGGATGATCTATTGGGTCCTAGCGCTTGACTTCAGGCCTTGACCTAGTATTTTAATCAAATCCTTTGGGCCAGCCCTATGAGAGCTGAAAGTCAGCTCAGTAGTCTGGTTAAACTACTTTAATAATAATAATAGCTTCACTCATATAATCCTAGTATGTCATGGATATACCTACACAAACCAATAATCACATCAGGTTCTACATTTATTAAATCGGTTGCACTTGTAAAATTTAACCTATTATATCTTGTATGGCAGTCGTCAGATAAGGGACAAGTGACAAGCACGTGACTCTCTGATTGCATACGGTACTGCTATTATCACACTGGCAAGTTCTTGCATAGGTCGGAATTCTCATCACCAGAGCTTCAAACACCCCTTACCCACAATTCTCCCTTCATCTCTATCAAGCACTTATTCTTCGGCTTCCTGAATATCAAGGCCCTTCCTTTCGACAGCCTCTCCAGCACTCTATGACTTCCTCTCCTCCATCCTTCTACTGTTTCCAGATTATACACTCTTTTCATCATCCTGTCATCCTTCATTTTTTCTACATAACCAACCATATTAAAACAATCTGGTCAGTCTTTTGACCTGCATTACATTTTACCACCCCTCTGTACCGCCGTATTTTTCGCCATTTATATTTTTCAGTTCCCCGTAAAATATGCAGACATTATCTCATACCTTGAGCCTTTATTCCTTTCATTTGTATTCAGTATAGCAGTACAATTCATAAAGGGAAGTTGGTTTAGCAATTGCTTCATACATTCAACTTTTACCCTTCACAGATATTCGAAATTAAGTATACCAAATCTTTTTACGTACTGCTCCCACTGAGCTGATTAACAGCTCTCCTAGGGACTGCCTGAAGGACTCATCTTACGTGGCTAAGAACCGATTGGTTACCTAGCAACGGGACCCAAATACATATTGTGGATTCCAAACTTCCATTCTAGCGAGAAATGAATTTCACGTCCAAAAATAAATTTCTAATTCTTCATTGGCCGGCCGGAGACACGAATACCAGTGTCTGTCAGAGTGTAAGCCGACAACTCTTCGATCTCTTTCCAACGAGG
The DNA here is from genome assembly GCF_040412425.1 of Macrobrachium rosenbergii. NCBI lineage: Eukaryota > Metazoa > Arthropoda > Malacostraca > Decapoda > Palaemonidae > Macrobrachium > Macrobrachium rosenbergii. Next base: position 16,063,177 of record NC_089767.1, on the reverse strand, counting down.
AAGTTTCAGATATTCCAACTCTATTCCAAAGCTTTGAGATTTATACTGCTCCACCTTCGTTCGGTTCACCTATCCTGTGACTACCTCTTGACTCAGCTTTGCAACATTTATTACATTTGTTCCCGAATACATATATGATTCGAACACCTCCATTCTTCTACCTTTCCCCGCTCCAAATGTTTTCCTTTTGATATTTGGCCAGCTTTTCACCACAAATACCATTTTTCTGTCTAGTTGTAATCCCATCTACTCTTGATCTCTTTCCATTCTACAATTTCTAAATTACCCTCCTTGGATCCGTAACATAGTCCGAGATTTATACTGCGACCTTCCGTTCTTGCGCCATTCAGGTCGCTCTCTCTTCTATCCTCAATCATTAAAATACTGACACCATCAACCCAGGATTGCATTCTCTTCAGTTATCATCTCCACAGTTTTTATTCTAACACCCATTAGCTCATTAATGTTTTCCTTTGTGTATTTACTTCCGTATCATACAAATACTTTTTCTACCTAAATGTTTTCTTAGCTGCTCTTCTTTGTTCAAATTATCTTCCTTTTGTAAACCCATTTGGTTTCTTTTCGACTTCCTTATTTATCTTCGTTTATACGTGGATGGGCTACGAGTAAAGAACTTTACATGAAATAAATGATTGAAGATCATGCAGTATTGAAGATGGGACCATAAAAGGGTGTATATATATATAGTAGGAAAGGGGAATTATATATATATATATATATATATATATATATATATATATATATATATATATATATTATATATGTATATATTATATATATATATATATATATATATATATATATATATATTTTATATATATATTAACTTTATCAATTACATAATTGTTCTGTGCATTAATGCAATTACTAACAGGACCTCATTAAACCTGGATGGTATCTAAAGGAGATATATTTTCACGAATAAATATCTCCGCTAGATACCATCCAATTTTTGTGGTTCTGTTATAATAATATATATATATATATATATATATATATATATATATATATATATATATATATATATATATATATATATATATATATATATTACTATATATATATATGTGTGTGTGTGCGTGTGTGTGTGTATGTACGTATATGTAAATATAATAACATTTGAGAGATTCGTCCTTTAGGGAATTCTAGGCATATCTAACTAAACTGGAATTAATTTGCTCGACTTTAAACAGCAAAATAAAAAATACATTTCATATATTGTTTCTTCGTTCCACATACTGACAAGGAAGGAGACTGGTGAACATGAGCTAAAAGTTCTCCAGTTTCTGGTAACTAAAGTCTACGGGAAATCTGAAATAAACATTAGAAAAACTAGAGCAGAGAGAGAGAAAGAGGGAGAGACAGAAGAAGACGATTCAATCAAGAGTATCGGAACAGGTGACAGGGTAATTGCCGAAAAAAAGTTGTCTCGGGTAAAGGCCGAATCGTTGAAGTGGTCTTCATCTCTCGGAAATGCATTATTCAGCGAAGGCGGGACCATTGTCTGAGTGCCTCTGTTCGATTGGTCATATCCTCGATGTGGCATTTTCCACTGGCAAATGGGACACAGGGAAGGCTTTGTGGGTGTGTTCCGTGACGTCCAGTGTCTTTCATTAGTCCTTTTGCCATTTTCCGATGAATGGTTTTAAGGCAAAGCATAATAACCAAACAAAAAGTGGGTGGAAATTAGAGAATGTCAGAAGCGAGAATCATTTTCCTCTTTATGATAAATCAATCTGTTGCCAAGTGTAATAAAACCTTTATGGCAAAACTAGTCAATATTTAAAAGGTCAGGGAATATTGTTACAACAAGCTTGACACATGTAGGAAACCACTTTCGCTCTCCTAAATATTTTGAATCTATGTACAGTAAAACTTCTTCCTATATTTCCCTTTTAAACAGATAACTACATTAGTTAATTCTGCCTGATCGCATTAGCCTTTAGGGACAACAATCAGAATTATATTGAAGTCTCTATCACGTTACATATTTTTTTCATTTTGTACTTAACATTCTCTTCCATTTCATTTTACTTGTCCGCATTGTTTACAAATAGTGTATCAAAAGGAAGACTAGCGCTTGTGGGTTAGGTATTACCTTCTGAAAGAGCTAGTAAAATTGTCTAAACTTCTAGTCTTTGAAAGGTAGTCATCCCTTGATTGTCTTTTTTCATATAGGCGAGAAACAGTATAAACCCTTAAGTACATTTCGGTTTTAGTTTTCTATAAAAGAAAACTATTGAGATGGCTATTTGTCTGTCCGTCCGCACATTTTCTGTCCGCCCTCAAATCTTAAAAACTACTAAGGCTAGAGGGCTGCAAATTGGTATGTTGACCATGCACACTCCAATCATCAAACATACCAAATTGCAGCCCTCTAGCCTCAGTAGTTTTTATTTTATTGAAGGTTATAGTTAGCCATGATCGTGCGTCTGGTGCCGCTATAGGTGTCAACAACACATGCCACCACCGGGCCGTGGCTGAAAGTTTCATGGGCCGCAGCTGAGAATTTCATGGTCCGTGACTGAGAGTTTCATACGCCATTATAACTGTACAGAAAACTCAATTGTTCCGAAGAAACTTCGCTCATTTTTTTTACTTTTTTTTTATTTTGATAGAGGAAAAAATTACTCTGTTGTGGGATAACGTTAACGTTAACCTCACTTGTATTCACGCTGCATAAAATAGCCTGAATGATGTTTGGATCCAGCAAATGAGGAAAGGTGCCATACTGATACTGTCATCAATTTGGAGTGCAGAGTTGAATGACGTGAATCAATCACAATTTCATCACTCGATGTCCAAGCTGCAATTTACGTAAATTAAATGCATCCTTATGGCATATAAACAATAATTCCAAACCTCTAAAACCGTGTAAAAAATAGTTTCCTGTTAACCTTTGATGTGTTCATTTTTAATTGTATTCAAAATTAAATTCAAAATATATAGAAACTGAACATTTGAGATTTTCATGTTAGTTTTTTGTTGCCCAACGACCCTTTCCGTATAAGTACAATGCTGGAATACCAAGTTCAGAACATGAAAGCTGTTGTAATTTTAATGAATAACATGGGAAGGAAGTGGTAGCAGAAATTCCCTCATTTATATTGCATTGTATGAAAGTTTTTGTTTTTTCTTCAGTCACTGAAATTTCAAAACAAAACGTACTTGATAGATTTTTGAGGAAGTGGATACGTAAGTGAATACAGAAGTGTAATGTTCCACAATCTGAAATAGAGGCACGTATTATGAGCTTTGTTCAAAATGCTCTTGTTGTTTTAACAAAATAATTGCGGCATTTGCAGCTGTGACATAACGTTCATAATTAAATAGTTCTATGAAACAAAAACGAATAAGACGTTCTTGATTATATTGTTAATCTGAATTTATTATCTAAATTTCACTCTGGGAAACTTAATTTCACGTCGATGCTGCCATGACACTAAATCCAAAATCAATATTCTTTGGGACCAGGAAGTAATGAATCGATTCAGAATTATTACTTACACTACGAGTCACCCTGGTGCTCGTACTTTTCCAGCAAAAAGACCTGATGTCTTTTGTGATTGACTGTAGAGGCGTACTCAAAACCTTACAAGACCCAATTTTTGTTGTTCTCAGGGGGTATCACCGAAACCCCCGTAGCGGGGGTAGTGCCATCAGTGCACCTCATGCCGTGCACTGTAGGCATTAATTGAGGTTCTTTCCAGCGTCCCTTCGGTCCCTAGTTGTAACCCCTTTCATTCCTTTTACTGTACCTCTGTTCATATTCTCTTTTTCCATCTTACTTTCCACCCTCTCTCAAGAATTGTTTCGTAGTGCAACTGCAAGGTTTTCCTCCTGTTACACCTTTCAAAACTTTTTACAGTCAGTTCCCGTTTCAGCGCTGCATGACCTCGTAGGTACCAGCGCTTGGCCTTGGGCTAAAATTCTATATTCCTATATTCCTAGTATGGCCGAGCAAAAATGCCTGATAAAGTTCAGCAGTCCATTAATGGCTTCTGTACGCTACCTGTTCAGTGATGGAGTTACATCTGAAAATCCTATCAGATGCTGTACAGTTTCGGATATTTATATGGAAAGGTGCAAAATTACAGTTCCAATTAAGTATTCGATTATTTTGTATTGAAATGTTAAAGAAGGATAAATAAAAACTGAAAAGGATGTACTTCCATATTGCAATGCGTGCAGGAAAATTTTTAATAAAAATTTTGTTTTAAAGTTTCTTAGTATATCTTATCGACATTAAGTAACCGTTTCTGTTACATTTGAATGCTTTTCATGACCATTTGTCCCTTGGTTTTCCTTTAAAGTACCTATGTATCAGCAGTTTTTTGATTCATTGACTCTAGCAGGCTGGTGGCAACTTGCTAGGAAAGTCTCTTCTAATCTCTGCAGCTTCATGCCAGTCCTCTCTCATCGCCTGTCTGCTGTCCCTAGTGGAAATAACCCATAATTTCGTATTAAAGACTACATACTTATGTATGCCCCTAAGGGGGGTTAGTACCGTCAGTGCACCTCACGTGATGCACTGTATGGGTTACTTAAGGTTCTTTGCAGCGTCCCATCTGTAACCTAGCTGCAACCTCTTTCATTTTACTGTACTTCCGATCATATTGTTTCTTTCATCTGACGCTCCACCCTCTCTGACAGTTGTTTCATAGTACAACTGCGAGGTTTTCATCCTGTTACACCTTTCAGACCTTCTTACTGTCAATGTCCCTTTCAGCGTTGAATGACCTCTTAGGTTCCAGCGCTTGGCCCTTGGCGAAAATTCTATATTCCTATTCCTGTTCCTAAGTATGTATGTAGTTATATGAAAGTCTTACTAACCATAGATCGAGAGATATCTCCATAAAGATTCAAAGAGGAGGGGTTTCGAACATATCGAAAGAATAACAAGAAATATTCTAAATTTTATGTTATTTATCTGCAATCTTTGTCAGCATGTTGTAGCCACGTTAGTAGCACCGTAGGGCGCTGTGCCATACATACGTTCGAATATTCAATCATTTCAACGCTTAGGAATGAATTATCTTTGTGTTATAAGTGATATAAATACGATTGAAACGCTTTCACTACTTCTTGCTTTACCGATAAATATTATTATGTGATAGATTATATGTTTTAATATAATTGTATGGGTTTGCAGGAAGTGAACAACGCAGGAAATGACTGGCAGTATGTTTAATAAAGTAAATACCTGTTTTTAATTCGGAGTTTATAGTTTCTTGATACCCTGAAGCATTTGCCTGAAATGTAAAGTAATTGGGTGCTGTGTTCAGATTACTCCAACTTCTATCGAATGTCTGCCAGGCATTGTGTACTTCATGCTTTTGACGCTGATACAGTAATGACACGGTAACTGTCATTAATGATGACTTTTGAGATATTCTTGTTGAGTTTGAAATTTTATGGAGTTTTCGTTAAGATTATAAAACGTTAATTATTCGGTGCCATTCATTTCCCTATTAAGAACGTTAAACTTAAATACTTTAGTAAAAGTAAGTGGATGCAGAGGTGATGATCTTGACTGACTCCTTTATTTAAAAGTTTGACTTCTTATGCCCGTTTTTAACCTTTTAAGTAAATACCTTTTTCAATTTAAAAATGTCTTTTGAATAATTTTGTATATACTCCGAAATATACACTTGTTCTACTCGATGTTTAATCGTTGCTCCATATTTAAAAGGTTAAAAATCTAATATTTTAAGCAATACTATTTTTGTTCAGTAATATTTACTTTGCTTACGTTCATTTTAATCTCAAGACATTAAAATGAAGCGTGTGATACTACCTGTTTCATGCTAAGTTCTGTTGTATAATGATCACCCTATTTTATCTAAGTAAAAGGCAAGGATCCCCTCGTAAAATGTTTATATATTTATTAGTTTTTTATTTATTTTATTTATGCTTTCCAAAATAAATTTAGGTGCCTCTGCTGGCGCCATTTTAAAATCGAAAAATATGACTCATATTTTAGGTAAAACCACTTTTCTGTTGAAGTAAGTATAGCTTAGTTTTACCAGACCACTGAGCTGATTAACAAAAAGGATTGGTGGCTAGAACCAATTGGTACCAACGGGACCTATATTTTCCGACACATTATAGCGAGAAATGAATTTCTATGACCAGAAATAAATTCCTCTAACTCTTCATTCGAACTGCCCATTGAAGCTCAACCAACTCGGCCAACAAAGGGCTTTTTGTTATCACACCACCCACTGTCTATCCAGAGGCCTTGTATTTCTTTTCCTGTTAAACTGTGGAAGAGTCTTTAGGTAGTACTGCTGTTGTTAGTACAACTCTTCTTGGCTTAAAATAAGTTGCAGTGCGACTTTCATGTCCCCTGCATCATTACCTTAGATTTTCCGTTTGTGTTGTTCTTTCTGGATAAATATATTCGTTTTTTTATATCGTCCTCAAAACTTTTATCTTTCGAGCTTATCTGAGTTGATGATTCCTTATAAGAGTCAACTTCTGAACATCCAGGAAACCCTAGATGACTATTTCGTTGTCTTTGTAAATGTAATATTTCGCAGTATGTTAAAAATGCAAAATAAATTAAATCAATAAAAAAATGGTGCGTTGATGTTAGCCGAATGCATACACTTGATACTTGCCGTAAAAAAAATTCTCTGAAAGAAAAATGTTAGGAGTGTGTCTTTTTCTGTTTTTATCAATTGCTTTTACAATGAAATATAGATAACTGTTACTGACGTCTCTTATTGCGCATAAAAGGGTATGAAAAAATATTTTACAGATTGTTATGACTCTCTTTTGATAACATCCTTATCGATTTATATCGTTGATCAGTCTGTGTAATTTTTTTTTTTTTGCCAGTATATTCATTTGTCATTTGAAAACAGAATATTTTCAAAAAATCAAAATATCAGAAACATATTTGACAGATTATAAAATAGTTTGCTTTGAAAATTTTCGGCAAATATAATGTAATAGATATATAAATATTTTTGTGCCCTTTTAACTATGTTGTGTATAATAAACTTTCTTGATATACTTATTTATTAAGTGAGTGAAACAACATAGTTCATTTCTAAATTTTCTCCGTCATCCCAGATAATGGCAGGGTCTCATCCCCAATTTACAATGAAGCTATGGATAAATATTTTCGCTTAATAACACCACAAGTCAGATTTAATTACGTTTGCCATAAAGGTCACTTTCGAATCCTTGATTCATTCGAAAGCGTCACTGAACTGCCACTTTTGCAGCTGTTTTATTACTTATTTCATTTTTCCTTATTCAGATCAAGTAAATAAACACGAAAACTTGAGCAAGTGATCTACATGACTCAGTGCTGTCCTTTATAATTATCATCTTTTCTAGGTGATCAATAAACGATCGATAATGCAGGACACACAGCGTTTGTGTTGGGAGAATGTGCAAGCGTGGCTATAAAAAGTCCCCTTTCAACCTTCCGGTGCCAGTCCTCACGGTACTGCACCGTTTGGAGGCGAAGAAACCAGTCTGCCAGGAACGCTGTAGTGATTCTCATTTCTGCGACCTGGACTCTTGCAAGTAAGAAAGTTTCTTAATTTTGTGTTACTTTGTGGCTTATGCTTTTGTTTCTGTTAAGAGTATTTCCATACTTAATTGTAAGGAGCGGTGATTCGAGTTACTTGTCTCTTAAAAGTAGATTTCGTTTTTGTTAATAATTTTTGGGAGGTTGGTTTTTATTCTCTGCTTCATATATCACTCCTTCCTATTGTCCTGATAATTTTTGCGTTGTTGACTTACAAGTGTTAGTAATCTTACTCCACGGCCAGTTGAGGGATTTCAGTTTATGACTGTATATGTATATGGATGAATAGGCATACATGCAGCAAAAATTTATATACAGTATATAATTTATATATATATATATATATGTATGTATGTATGTATGTATGTATGTATGTATGTATGTATAGATATGTATATGTTTTTATATTATATGTGTGTGGTGTATATACACACACACACACACATATATATATGTGTGTGTGTGTATGTACAGTATGTATGTATGTATGCATGTATATGAAAACGACACTTACCGTAAATTGCTCAGGCTGCTCATTTTATATATAGTGATTTTGCATGAGAAATAAAACCGCTATAGTAGTTTTGTTAAGTTTATGTTTAGTTTAGTAGGGATCAAGTAATATTTTCCTTTTGCTGTGCGTAAGAAAAACTAATTTCAAAATGGACAGAAAATGAGACATCGTATTCAGAAGACTTTTAGAAAACTATAGATGTATATTTATGCTAAAATCTTGGTTTTGTTTTTAAACTACGTACTGGTATTGAAAACAGTGAACCTAGAGTAAGATATGGGTGCTATTTACAACGCAGTCACATATCATAATTTTCTTTTCTTGTCAAAATATCGGAAGTTACTGTTTCTCAAAGAAAAAGAAATTAATACACATCTTGGAAAACCAGAGAATGCGGTTCGTTACTCTCTCTCTCTCTCTCTCTCTCTCTCTCTCTCTCTCTCTCTCTCTCTCTCTCTCTCCGGGATAAAGAAAATTGAGAATGTACAAGATGATAAGAAAATATTAATAGTTAATACTGTGCCTTAGTAAACCTGTGAAATTACCGTTAAACAGAAGCTGAATAAGAACTACAGACTCATTTGGAAATTACACTTTCAGAATTAAGTCTGGTCAAATTTTAGAGTATGGTAGCAAAGTCTTAAGATTTTGTTTTATTTGAAGGCTAGGATACTCGTTCCTAATGCCACGTTCAGGCAGACATAAGCGTATCTAGAAAAGATAGTGCCATAGATTAGATAAATTTTATTCTTTGCAAACCATGTCATCTTCGAAATAAAGGTACATTTTAAGGAAAATCGGTCAATTTTGAAGATTTCCTTCCCACCTTGACTCCTTTAGTCGTCAAATTTTGATAACAATCGCCTTAAAGGTGGAAGTAAAACCTGATTTTGCTGATTTTAGCAGTAAAATATAATAAATAAAGAATATAATACTAAAATTACTTTGGGAGTTATGGGGCTGCGGAATGAGGGTATTTTATATTTCTTGCGTTTTGTTCGTTCATTTACCTGATATTTGAGCTGTTCTTTCGTAGTTTGTCTCTATTGCTAACTTTCTAATTAGCTTTTCATTCACTATGGAAAGAATTTCTCTTAAAACTTTCAATGGTGTGAAGTCTATGTGTGTGTTATCAGAGTATGTCAGGATGTCAAGTAGCTCCGGTTCCAAATATGCTCTGAAGAAGATCAGCAAAGTCTCGACGGTCCGATTTCATAGTAGTTTTTATCTTTGCTCTGCCAAACAGTGGAATTACTCTACCTCCCTTTTTCTTATCTCTGTAACCTTCCCTGCTTTAAAGGTCGGTTTATCGACTCCTTTCATTCGCTTTTTTACCATGGTGCCTGCAAAATGGAGTTATTTTCTCTAAATTATTCATAGGGATATGAAACCCTAAACATTTGCTGATGTGTGACCGCTGGTAACTGTTTCGCTGGTACTTGTGTTGGAATATCATCAAACTAGAATCAGTCATCATTATTATTTTTCTGGGACGCCCCTGATCTGACAATAAATAGTTTTCTCTTCACCAAACCCCTATGACCTAATACAACTGCTCTTTTCAGTAACAGAAGCGAAAGTTATTATCTACAGAGGCTAAGAAAAATTTTGATAAAGATGCACAATATCATGAAATAATGTACTAGATTGTTTGAGACAGAATTAGAAATGACAGCCATCTATTATTCAAAATTGAAAAATCACTCACTCCCCGCTTATTACAATAATGATGATCCTATATGGCAGAAGAATACGTTAGGATTCCATGCTTAGGATATATACAGATAGCTTTCTGGGTCATCCGACGAATCCGTTAAAATGGTTAAATTGACCTAAAGTGAAGCCACAGAGAGAGCAGTTTACATTTTGTTATCAGCATCACCGCCAAACACAAGAATGGGCAAGTAACAGAACTACTTTAGTTTCAGAGTAAAGATGGAAAAGCTACGCTCAAATAGACCCGAAGTGCTGACAGCGCGCGCCCATCTGGTGTGGCTTTGGTTTCAGGGGCGTTCAGCGCAGAATATCTCTTACGAAACAGGAGTCAGCACCACCACCGTTTACAGATGGGTCCGCAGGTGGCAGAGGGAGGGTCACATTTACACAAAGCGACGAAACGGAAGACCAAAGACCTTTAAGTCTAGTGATTGTCATGTTGAGATGAAATAAAGAGAACAAGGAAGCAAACAATGAGTTTCTTGAAATCACGAATTTTTAATACTAAGAATTAGTTTATGAGAAGGTTATGTTACGAAGGCTGTGTTTAATGAGATGAGGGGAAAAAGAAAATATGAGATGTAATTATTCCTTTTGTAGATATTCTAACTATTTAAGTCTTCTGACTAAAGAAACTAATCACATTCTTATATAGATTTGTGACAATTCCGTCTGTAGGACAAAAGTCAGGATTCCATGAAGTCAGTCGTCAGTAATTGTGGGGCGACTGATCTAACATTCTAATTTGTTGAAGAGGGACAACAAAGAGGAGTTTCCATATGCATGAGAGTGGCACTCCCTACTGGGATGAATAATGCTGCCATAAAGCTTGAACAACTGTGAAGGATGAAAAGAAATAAACACTACCTAGGCAATACGCCTAATTCTGTAGATTTAGATTTACTGTATGAAGGTACGTCACATAAACTAGCAATATCAGATCTCGTAGGCGAATGCAGGGCAAGTCGAAATTGCGTACACTTGCCTGAAGAGGGCTAATAGATAAAAAAAAAAAGATTAAATCATCAGCAAACGCATTAATAGAGATGGCGGAAAGTCATTGACAAGAAGGAGGAAAATATGATGTGAGAAAATAGAATCCCAAAAAACAAGAAAAGTCATGGAGAAGGAACAGATGGTATGCTGTTAATTACAACAGGAAGAGAGGAGGTAGCTTTCTTCCATCTTGCTATCCACTCTCTCTCCTAACAATTGTTTCATGGTGCGACAGCGAGGTTTTCCTCCTGTTACACCATTTAAACCTTTCTACTCTCAATTTCCATTTCAGCGCTGAACAGGCTCATAGGTCCCAGAACTTGGCCTTTGACCTAAAGTCTATATTCTATTCAGTAGAGCTTGATAAGAAAAAACTTTTCATATGCATTATAGATACCAAAAGTGACAAACCTTGGCTAGATGAGAATGGGTGCTACTTGATCTTGCCATTTGAAAGCCATACTGAGGATACGAAAACAGAGTTGGAGTCAGTGTGGGTGTAGAAAGTCAGAGTAAAAGTTTGGAGCACTTTAGCTGCAGTGGCCGTAAAAGCAATAGGATGGTAATCTGAAAGATTAAAGTGGCAACTCTTAGAAAACGTCTGAACCAGTGTATATCTCTACAAGGGAGTAATAAGGAATTATGAGTCCAGTGTAAATATGAAAAACAAACGTGCTGCTTTAAAGGCGCACTCATCTTAGAAGCAGACCTTCCAAGCTCATGACACGATCTTCCAAGACTCGTTACTATCTGCCTCTGAATAATGACAAATATTTGCTCTAGAATAATGACAAATCAGAAGGGTCCAATTTCCAAATTCTCAACGAAGATAGAAAGATGTTTCAGTGACAGATGAGAAATACTGGTCTTTGAAGCATCGAAAACAGGTTTCATTTGCCCATTCAGAAATACTTTCTATATTCACTCTGATAACTTGTCACACTTTTAAGTGGGATTAGTGGGAACTTTAGAAGAGCCTAAGAAGGAAAGGAGGATTCTTGATTGGTAGACTCCTCCTCATATAGGCTACCTGTATAGGGCAAGAGGGAGGCCTCGGAAGTCACTGATGAAAAGACAGGAACAAGCAGGTAAAGTAGTTAACCTGAGGAAAACCACTGAGAAAGTAGCAGACAAAATGAATCTTAAGACGAAAAGTAAATCCACGGAAAGAGATGAAGAAATATGGCTAACATAGCATTATGCCAGATTTTGTCAAAGACCTTGGAGATAGGGTAGAACTGTCACAGGATATCCTGAAGTCTTAATAGATGGCCAGATATGAGCAAGTTTGGGCTTATTACCAGTTAATCTTGTCTCAGAAACTCTACTGATGACCATAAAGAAATATATTGTAAAAGTTTATTACTGTTGAACATTGACGAGATTCAAAACTATAACAGAACAGTACTCAGAGGGATTAGCATAATAAACCCTCTTGGTAAAAGACGTAAAAGTGAGTGATCCAAGGTGTGAAAAATATTCAAGAGATTAAAAAGTCGCCAAAAAAACTTGAAAAAGGAAAGAAAGGTTCAGAGACCAACAAAACTTGAAAAGGGAAAGAAAGGTGTCAGAGGCCTTTAAGTGTTGCTAGTATTTAGAAATTGACAAGATCAGAATCAGTTATGCCACTTTATTAGAGAACAAGGCTACAAAAAGTTTTTTTAGAGCAGGTAATACTATTGGTAAAAAGTCATAGCAGAGCTCAGGAAGCTTTAAGCAAAGAGAAGAATTGGCTCGAAAGTTTAACGTCAAAATATTATATTTCCATCTTGTTAAGGCATTGATAGCTCTTCCAGTTATCCCATGTAGTCTTTGAGGCAGTAACGGGCAGAGCAAAGTGAAATTCTAAGTAAACTTAGCTAGCAATATGTTTGGATAGCATCGTCAAAGAACAAGATAAGTAAAAGTCAAGGCTTGAGATATATATATATATATATATATATATATATATATATATATATATATATATATATATATATATATATATATATATATATATGTATATATATATAATATACATATATATATGTAAATGTATATAATATATATATATATATATATATATATATATATATATATATATATATATATAAATATATATATATAAATATATATATATGATATATATATATATATATTATATATATATATATATATATATATATATATATATATAAATATAAGCCTTGACTTTACTTATCTTGTTCTTTGCCTATACTATCCAGAAATATTGCTAGCTAAGTTTACTTAGAATTTCACTTTGCTCTACTGGTTGTTATATATACACAGTACCTTGGACCCCTCAACAAACACCAATATTTGTTGTTAAAAGGCCAGGGTTTGGTGAAGAGAAACAATAATTCGCTCAGAGAAATTAAAGATAAAATATTAGTAAGGCATGTCAGTGAATTTGGCCAAAATGTCTTTGATGGCTGGTAACCAGAGGGAATGAGGAAAGGAGTGGAAAGTGAAAGACGTTAAGACTCACAGGGTTTTGCCAGACAATGTTTTACTGAAAGAAATCTTGTGGGAATAGTTTTCGAAATTAAAAACAAAGGAAAAGTCAAGATGTCTGATTGTTTGCTCATCTCATTCTGAAACTTCTATGAAATCATTGATTTGTTCCAAACCGTTGAGGTTAGAAAAGCTGACATCTTTCCAAACAACTTAAATCCCCACACATAGGATTTCTGTGTATGGGTACATGGCTTGCAAGTCTCAACATGAAATCAATTACTAAAGGAAAATAAACAAAGTACGGTGCAAGGCCTGAAAAGTTTGAGTAACATGAGTCAAAAATGCAGCTTTAAGGTCCATGAATCTTGTGAATAGAGTATTCACAGAAGAAACGATCGTTAAAAGCGTTCCTTGACAGTTGGTTCATAAAAGAGAAGGTTGTAAAGAGCAGAGTCCAAGAGTACTGTTCAGAGGGAAAGTTTGAGGATAGGCTACGAATATTGGTGTAATGAATAGTAAAAGATGCAAGACTGTCAAGACAGCATTTCATGGGAGGACTTGATATTGCTAGCTGGCTTGTCTACCATTGCCAAGAGAGAAACGAGCAAGCCTGAGGATTCTGTACATTACCTTATAGATGTCCATTATGTTTAGTTTTTATGAGTAGAAAGTATTGTGTGTTCCTGTAACTGAAATTATAAAAAATTCTAAGTTTGGCACAGAGACATCAAGGAAAATATGGAGGGTGTAATACCATGAAAGAACAAGAGGGATGTGTTTATTATGAAATTTGGAAAAAAGGCAAATGAAAACCGATGTCAGAGAGAGAGCAGCGAGGAAGAGAGAGGTCGACAGAGAGAGAGAGAGAGTTTGGGGTGTCTTTTTTTTTTTTTTTAGATGTTGGAGTGGCTTTGGAATATCCTAAAAACATTTTTTTCAGCAAATATGTAATACATACATAATGGTCTACACGGATAGCAAAGGCTTTACCATCGGCTGCGGGGATTTGAATGCCATGGATATATATATATTTCTACCGATATATATAGGCTCTTTATATATATATATATATATATATATATATATATATATATATATATATTATGGCAGTCTTTCTTCAAGAGCTAATGCATATGAAGTATCTGTAACTTACAGACATTTCCAGTACTTCTTCCAGTCGTCACAGCTGAAGTTTTGAAGGGATAAACAAATCTTTTCATATGCTACTAATTCATTTGTTCCCCAGCTGACAACTGCTTCAGCCTTAACCACATGGCCTCTCTTCGGAACTAAACTAAATTTACAGTGGAACTATATAATATATAGAATACTTCCTAAAAAAAATTACTGAAAAAATTCAAAATGGAAATTCACGCACATTTCACAGTTCAGAAAAATGGGTTAACAATTTTCACGAGCCACAATACTTCTTCACGAATACCCTGACTACGAAAGACCCCCGAAAGTCTGCAACCCCGCCTCCTCTGAATTTGAATCTGGAAACTACACTGGCCCTAGACTACATTGTATCCCCAAGGGATACAATGCTCCCGTCACAATGGCGAAAATGCTCCCCATCACAAGGGCGGCCACCAGTGTCCAACGTGGTGCCTCCTCTGAATTCAAAACTTACATACTACTCTGATCTCAGTTTCCCTGGATCTTCTAGGGGCGACGATGTCTCGTCACAAATGTGGACATCAGGCTGGGGTGGTGATTATCAACTGTCATTCATTTGTACCAATGGAAATTCGATTATAACTTAAAAATTGATGCATGTAGCACTAAGAGCTTAAATTTGTGGCCAACTTTAAGAATATACGGACTCATGTCTGCTGGGCATAATGGGACAACAGGTTTGTTTCCGAAATAAAATATCTCTACGAGCCTCTAATAAATTATATGGCTGGATATTTAGAGTGACTTTGAAATTCTTAATTGTGCGTTTTTGTTAAACATAGTGTGGCTACATTCCTCGACCTCAAAAAGTGCCTGTTGAAATCACGTGCTCCTCTAATTATTTTTTAAATAGGTGAATAACTTTCACTTGCTTTGCTTTTATATCTGCATCGTAAACTGGCGCTGTTCGTTGCACAGTTTTTCGATATTTCAGTAATTTTCTTTTGCAAATTTGAAGAAATTTTCATGTCACCAGTTCCGGAAATCTTCCGTCATTGAAAGTTCTTGTTCTAGTATCCATTTTCAGCGTTTTGAAAAATTGTTAGTTTTCGTGCTTTTCTGAGCTTGGGATGTGTGGAAATTCTCTTTAGTATTGTTTTTTCTTCATTCTTAGTGACATCCTGTCATATTATTTGAGTAGCTACATTTGATTAGCTTACATTTCTCTTCACTCCTTAAATTTTATAACTTATATTCAATACATGTTCTCCTTAAATCATTCATAAAGCTATTTGATATCCGCTAAGAATTAGGCTATAGCTTTATCCATTCTTTAGCAAAGACTATATAAGGAACGATAACCCACCTGATAAAAGTAGATGTTATTCCTCGACCAGTGTCATAACTTTCAGTACGTCATTTTTTCAAGATGCGACTATAAACCTTCGAGTATATAATTAACATCTTCAGTGAATAAACGCAACCTTTTTCATAAACATAAAAGTCAACATTCATGTTTTCACACCAGTATAAATACGAATATACATAGTACTCAGAGTGTAGCTAAGTTGAATTGTGACAAGGTTATATATCTTGTTTGTTCAGCTTTTCATTTTTTCCCTTTCAGGATGCTGCCCCTCTCATTCTTCATGGTCACACTATTGGCCAGTAACGCTCAAGCCGTCGAAACGAAAACAACTGGAGCAAATCTGGGGGATCTAGAACTCACTTTTCCGATTGAAACTGGAAGTACTCAAGAATTCCCGCCATCAGAAGATTTTACATTGGCGAAGAGAGCACACTCCTTGTTGGGTGACATGATTTGGCAAACCGTTGAAAAACTGGTTGATGGGTGTCACTTTGTGCTTGTGACTTCTGACTCTCATCGTCCTTTCTTAAAGCAAGTTATCAGGTGAGAGATGAGTGCTAGGGAGTTCTTCGTTCAGGTTTTGCTCAGGGAAATAAAATGAAACTATTTTATATTTTTGTCATTGCTAGTAAGTATAAATCATTATGTTGCTTTCTTTCAACATTGAAAAACGATGAGTCTAAATGGGCTTTGCTTCCTTGATTGTAACACTCACTGCCTTTTGCGGCTGAATATTCTCGTTTTCAGAAAGATTATTGACCCTTTGCATTGGCAGGAATGCAATACTTACTTGCATACAAAAGAGCAAAGAAAACATGGAAAATTATTTTCAAATGTAGAGAAATAATAACCGATAGTAAAATTCATGGAAAGTCAATATATTTTTAACAGTTGAGTTTCTAGGAATATTCCATCCATTCCAGTAGTAATTCAGAGCAGCTTATGTGCTAGAAGGAAAGTAATGAAAGGTTACAAACTGAAATTAACCGTAAATTATTATTATTAAGGAAAAAACCTTGCACTTCCTCTCAGTAGCAACTGAACAAACAGTCAGTACCATAGTCAAAACTTAAAACATCCTAATGTTAATAGTGTAAAGATAGAGACCAGACGTTGATTAGTGTGTAGGCCTATACTAAAATTAACTAAATTAATGAGTGTTGCTGTAAATATTGCTTAGGTTAAATGTACATGAAATATAGAATTTACGCGAAATACTCTATAGGCTTAATATATTAATTTCTTGTCTGATCCCTCACAGGAATTCGTTGACTGCTTTGCAACCTTTTTCGGTGATTGATCTGCAAGTAATGGACACCAGTTATAAAGAGGGAATGAGGAAAGCCATTAGTGGGGAATCTACCACTGTATGTCGAGTGTATGTCATTGACCTTACAGTTAATGAAAACAACAGTGTGCTCGAGTAGGTATAAAATTGCTTCATTTCAGAACCCACCAAAAGAACATTAGTACTTAACCTGTTTCTTAAAGGCAGAATTATATTTAATATATATATATATATATATATATATATATATATATATATATATATATATATATATATATATTTCTTATGGTATTATAAAATGCAAGTGTGTGCGCAAGCATGGGAATTATTGGCAAGCAGCGCATGCGCCCGTGGTAATGTGTCAAACTGTCAGTGTTTGTTTACTTCGTCATTCAAAATCCAAATGTCAACTAAAGTGTGAAGATTGAAATTCTACCCGATAGCTGAGCGTGCCTCAGCAATCATCAAAGCGTACGAAGGTGAAAATTTTGTGAAGCTGTAAAAGACAGAAATTACCGTGAAAGACCAACAAGAATCTTGTGTATGGGCTAAGCTAAAGAAGTTGGTTGTGCATGTACACACTTCGGCAAGAATCTGAAATTCAGAGACATCGAAATTCGATCCAACCAGAAGTACGTCATTGTGCACTCTACCTTGGTGTGAATTCTACTCATGGTATACATATGTTCCATGTTGAATGGCCTAGCCTAAGGCAAGAGAAGCCTAGTGTTTGCTGGCGACTGGTTGTAGCCTAGGTAGTCCTGGTGGCAGTTGGTACAGTAGCCTAATATTACTATTGAATATTGGTAGAGACTGCCAAACAGAACGTATGGTATCATTTTAATTTAAACCATTAGGCTATTGCATTTTGGACTTGAAAATATGGTAGAACTAAGCAAGGGTTCCGCATCTTGGATTACTTTGGAAATTTATTTTTTCAATAGTATTTTGGTTGCTTATTAAGAATTTGCCGTTATTTTTTGTCGGTCGACTATAAGTAACCTCAGAAGTTGTACGCTGGCCACTGTGGAATGGTATCGCACATGCACAGTGTTACAGGGGAGCTTTTGGTAAAAAGTGGAGTTTCCCTCGCTGGGCGCTGGAGCCCCGAGTAAGAAACACAACCTGCTAGATTAGGGTATGTTAGGTTAGTATAGTTCGTTTTATAATAGGTTTCCTTAGCCAATCCCTACTTAAACATTTGGCTCCCTGATGACTTGCATCTGCACTGAACCATTCCATAACAACAACATGGTGATCTAGTCTTTCTCGCAACATTTCCAAAACCCTGCATTCCCAAAGGGTCCCCAACCGTTGGGTAGATGTGTGTTTGATAAGAATGGTAATTCTATATATTAGCTCTGTGCCTGTTTTTACCTTTTCAACTGGTTTTTTCCACACTTTTAGGGGTTCTGATACTGGCGGTGCATCTGTTTGTTGTCGACCAAATGGACTGTCCCTTCACTGTGTTTAGTACTGGCCCGGGGGTGGGGTTGGGTACCCATACGTTAACAAGTTATTGCACTTGCCGGACAGGATATGAACCGTTCGAAACAGATGTACCCGTGCTCTGTCTTGTGAAGATCGCGTATGGAAACCCCTTGTTGGGTGGACTTCTGGGGTTGATTACAGGTTAATTACACTCGAGCGCCAAAAATTAAAGGTAAATTCATAATTAGCAACCAAAAAACTGTAGAAAAAGCCAAGTTATAGTGCCGCTGCCGCCGCGGAGCTACTATATAGTTCTACCAATACTAATTGACCAACAATAGACAGCACCACCTCTTTCGTCAGCAACACTAAAAATTTAGGAAAAATCGTTTTCCAAGGTAATAGTTCATGGGGAGCTCTTACTTAGAAACACTGAAAATATAATTTTCATATGATTTGTTTTTATGAATGTTTTGAGCATTTCTGATATTCTTTTCGTAGTAAAACTTTACTTTAGTTTCGCGACCTGATTCCTGCCAGTCATCAACCAGGACAGGTTCCTCATACATAAATAGACATAGCCTTTCCTATAATGCCAGGTCCTAACCTAACCAGATCTTTTCTACCTAACCTAACATAGGGTGATGTGTCTTGACCTGGTCTGGGCTGCTTTGCCTTCCCTGGACCCCCAAAAGGCTGTAACCTGTGCCAGTTCGCGACTGGCAGGAATGAGGCCATGCAAGTAAAGTCAAGTCTTACCTGTTTCATTAGCAAATTAATACTTTTATAGATAGTAGTCCCCACCCATAGGCCTATGTCGTACCTCACTGGAAAAGCTGGCCTTATAGGCAGGGGAAAATACAATACAATTAAAATATAGGGACCTTAATCCTATAGATAGTTTTCATTCAAATTAGCCTAAGGTAAGTTCGTGGAATGTTTTAAGATTGATATCATGCACTAGGGTAAGGACTTAGTACCCTAGGCTAGGTTAGGTTAGGTATATTTGGTTAGGTATTAGCTAATAAAAGGGACTTTAAAAACATTTAGAGCACCAGAAATACCGTAGAACAGAAAACGACAGTGCTAAAAGTGTATGAAATGTAATTAACACAATTTATCACAAAATGTGCAGAAAAATTTTTGCTTTATGTGAACATAAAACATGTATTAAATTTTAAAAATAACTTTGGCGTTGCACATAAACTAACCTGATTATCAAAATGTTAAAGAACTTTGTCTTTGAACAAAACTTAATTTTAACTTTATACAGAAACTTTGGCATTTTACCGTATATAAATCAACATAAAACTTTTGAGCACTGTTATTTTACCTAGTTGATAATTTTTAACAAAATACTTTTTTATTAGTATTAACAAAGACCAGATACTGGATGATTAAAATGTTTGGCTTTTTACATTTTTTTTTATTTTTTAGATTACAGGACAGTCATTTATTTTGACCAGGTTATAGCATCAGCATCGAAAATAACATTCTGGGATGAATCTTACATATCGTTAAAGTTACCTTACATCTTTGTGCTGTTAGTTGTGATTGGCATTCAAAGCAAAGAAAGAATAACACTTGGCTGCCCCAGATAGCCTGTCTGTAATCACTTGATTCTTACCAGGTGGAATTGAAATACTGTACCATATTCACATTCTGATCAGAATTCTTAGTAGCTTCACAATGTTCCAATAGGATTAGGCTGTGATATTTTTGGCTAGATTGTGGCTGGTTTTTTTTCTTGTGTATGTCAGTATGCATTTTACTGTTTTGAATTACGTCATGTACAGCAAGTACAGACAGGAGTGTTAGGTTCTGTAGGAAGGAGTTTTGAATGAACCATATGTATTTAGTTGAACATGGCAGTCATATATACAGTGTTTGTTATCTGAAGGGGAATGAATGTGATTTTTATTTCCATTGTGAAGAATGCAAGGAGTGGTCTGATGAGAAAATTTTGATAAGTAACGGGAGATGTGTGAAGCAGATAGACACCGTAGGCAATTGGACAGTTCTGGCCATAAGTACTGTATACTGTACTCTGTTCAAACTTAATATTCCAGTGGTGCTCCCCCTCCCACTTCACCTTTACTCCAGAGGTATGATTCCTTTTTCACTGCTGCCCCATCTTACACTCCCAAAGTGGTTCAGGATAATTGGCAGTTGACCAAGTATATTTTGGGTAAGGATTGTGGTTACCCCAAAGTGATTGACCTTTATTGGTGTTCCCCTCCCCTCCCTTCAGGAAGAGAAGTGCAGCCTTTGTCTGTCTGTAGCCCACCCTCTGACCTGCCATGCATCGGTAGGTCTGCTTCAGCGTAAAAAAAAAAAAAAAAAAAAAAAAAACTCTCCCTTGCATCAAGCCTGGGCTTCTCAACATACATAACATCACTATTGTCGTCAATTTCACAGCTTTTGTCTCTCGGTGCATGTTAGCTACACTTTCACAACTTAGTCAAGAAGTGGACAGTATCACAGAAACCAAGATACTGTCTTCATCAAGGTCTGGAATGATACCTTTTATAGGTTGTTGACATTTACACAGCCATGGAATGGCATCTGCTGATATTACAGAAAGCAATATGCCATGTTCTGTAGAGACCTTGAAAGGTTAATTTCTCAACGCTAACTAGTTGGTCACTCTTTCACAGCTGTGCCATGATATCTGCAGTATTATAGAAACAGATATGCCATGTTGTCTTCAATCAAGATAGACCTGGAATGTTAAATTTCTTATACCCAGTTAGGTTAATCACTCTCTCACAAGTGCACCATGATATTTACAAAGTTACAGAAACTTTTGTGCCATCTTTAATAAGGTCTGTAATAGAAATTTCTCAAACCTAGGTATGATTATCATATTTTGTAGCTGTGTCATGATATCTGCCATATTAAAGAAATCAATTTGCCAGTGTCAGCAAGGTTTGGAGTGGTAAATCTATCAAATTCAGATAAGTTGATCATAATTCACAACCTTGCCTAGGTGTCTAAAAAATTATAGAACCAACATGTTATCTTCAACAAAGTCTGGAGTGGTAAGTTTCTAAAACCCAGCTAGGTTGCTGCTCGTTTAGTCTTTATCAAAATGATTGTCAATATTACAGAAAATTAAGGTGCTATCTTCAACAAGGTCTGGAATGGTATATTCTCAAACTCGTCTAGGTTGGTCACACTTCTACAGCAGTGCCATGATATCAGCAGTATTACAGAAACCAAGGTGTTTGGTCACACTTACATAGCTGTGTCATAACCCGCAATACAAGAGAAGCCAAGGTGCTGTATCTAGAGTGGTGAATTTCTCAAACCTAGCTAAAGTTGGTCACACTTTCTTGGTACTGTATCTGCAATATTGCAGACACCAAAGTACCATCTTCAACAAGATCTAGAAGGATAATTTTCATATAAGTAACTTACCAAGTAATTACACAGCTATAGTTTCCACTTTCATGGCAGCTCGGATTCAGAATTATCCAAGTAGCACTTCAGTATACTGTAGTTTGTGTAGGTGATCAACCTGTCCCACTATCGGAATATTGGAAGTTTGGAACGACCTAGCAAACAATTCTCATTTTGTTTCCTGCCGTCTGTGGTGGTAGTACCTGGTCTGGCGGGTAGCTTTTTTCATTATTTCCGGTTATTTTACCAGATTCCGGGGGATTCTTTAAATCAACCATCAGAACACGTATACTGTAGCCTGCAAGTTGAAATCTTTCAGGATGAGTTTTTTCTTATTTTGTATTACGTTGATTCAGTCATCATCGAGCCGCCGGTAAACATCGCCATTTGCATTTATGGTTTGTTTACCAGTTAGGCTTCTGGCGACGCCGAGAATAGTTTTGCTTTAAAAGCAATTCTCGGATGTTACAACATTCCATTATAAAAGTAAATTGTATGGTATGCATTTTCATTAGGCCATAACTTTGGCAGTTTATGAATTATTTTCCGGTTATAAACTACTAGCGAGCCGCCGATAATAGTTTTGTTTTTGAAGGTAATTCTTGAATGTTAAGACACTCCATTGTAAAGTAATGGGTCTAGACTATTATAAAATAATTGGTTTATGTTAGGCTTTTCATTAGGCCATAACCTTTGCAATTTATGGATTGTTTTACGGCCTTAATATACTCGTACTAGCGAGCCATGGATAATAGTTTTGCCTTAAAAGTAATTCTCGGATGTTATGGCATTCCATTATAAAGTAATCGGTGTATGTTACGCCTTTTCATTAGGCATTAACTTTTGCAATTCATGAATTGTGTACCGACCATAGACTACTGGTGAGACGCCGGTAATGGTTTTGCTTTAAAGTATTTTTTAGTTGTTACAACATTACATTATTATCTTTCATTAGGCCATAATTTTGGCAATTTATGATTTATCAGCCGATAATTGCCTTGAAAGTAGTTCTTGGGTATTTTGCAATTTCTTGAACTTCAGTAACTTTTGAATTATGATTTATTTAACAGACCTATGCTTCCTGGAAGCCTCCAGTAAATCAATTTTTGACATAACCGTCACACCTTCCTTTGCAGAACTGAGTGTTAGGCTGAAAGTAGGAGAGAATTGGGGGTTTTTGTTGGTGGGTAAGAGTTGACATTCTCAACAGCCAAGAACCAGCTGATGCTACAAACCTACTAGCTTGCTGGCACCGATCTCAGGTGCCAGCTTTGCCCCCAGCACCCTCTCTCGTGTGCTCAGCGCCAGCGCTAGAGCCAGTTCTCTCTACTAGCCGTCTTACCACTTGCTCCTGCACCTGGCTCCCTTCCTTCCCTTTCCATACCTTTGCCAATCTTGTGTCTTGGTTAACAGATGTTGACCTTGTTATAGTGAAGTGTAGTGCAGTGGAGGAGGTGACTACTCATTCCCTGATGCTCCTAGACAGATCCCTGTCAAACTCCCCACAATTCCTGGGAGGAGGCAAACTAGAAGTCAAAGGGAGGTCGGGGGGTTCCACACAGGTAGTTGCCCCTCAGTCGAGCCTGTTGCTGTCCCAGGTAT
Organism: Macrobrachium rosenbergii; assembly: GCF_040412425.1. Classification (NCBI taxonomy): domain Eukaryota; kingdom Metazoa; phylum Arthropoda; class Malacostraca; order Decapoda; family Palaemonidae; genus Macrobrachium; species Macrobrachium rosenbergii. The sequence goes on along the minus strand of NC_089767.1, from coordinate 16,039,716 downwards.
TGGCAGACAGCCACTGGAAAGGCTTCTTGTTGGATGTGTAGTGGAGGAAGTGGCTATCCGGCCGTATCGGCTCTCACAAACCCAGTCCCTGTCAGACTCCCCTAAACCTGGGAGGAGGGATACTGTTGGTCCATGGGAGTCCGAAGGGTTTTGCCCCAAATAATTACCCCTCAGTCGAGCCTGTTGTCCGCAGGTCTCTATGGACAACCATTGAAAAGGCGTCCATAAAGGTGTGCTTGCCTCGGCCATAGTGGTGCCAATGGCGTTTTTTTCGGTTCACGGATCCCAGTGTGGACAAGAGGCTCCATTGACACTTTCGGGATCCTAGTGTGATTAGTGTTGGATCACAGTGTAGACTAGTGGCGCCAATGGCATTTTTCGGATGTATCTCAGCCGTTGTAAAGATATTTCTCTCAGTTTTGGTGCATCAGTAGTAGTCGTCATTGCTCTTTGAATCTGGACAGAGTCAGAGAGTGGCCAAGTTCCGAGCTACCTAGTTTCGAGCTCCCAGGTTCTGAGTTCTGAGCTCCTGAGTGCCAAGTTCCAAGCTCCCGAGTTCTGAGCTCCCAACTTCCAAGCTCCCAAATTCCAAGCACCCAAATTCCAAGCTCCCAACTTCCGAGCGTGCATATGTATCCTAGTGTCTGAGTGCTCAGTGGCCTCTGAAGTTCAGTGTCTGAGTGCACAGTGGTCGAGCGACTATCTGAGGACCCAGTGTCCGTGTCCGAGTTCCCAGTGTCTAAGCTCATGTTTGCACGTCCACCTGTGTCCCATGTCCACCCATCCTGTCCGTTTCGAGCCAGCTGTCAGTTATCTAAGACCACACTCGGGACTACAGACTACCTCTTCGATTTTCTATGTTGGCTTTGTCCACACCTATGCTTCATTGAAGACCATTCAACACCAACTTAGTAATTTGTTGGGCCTGTTACACCGTCCACTGAAAGTTTAGCGTCCTAGTGTCCAGTGTCAGAGCATCGAGTGCCAGAGGCTCGGCTCCTTGGGAGTGTTTCCGTGCCCTGTCATGTATGGACTTAGACAGTTATGGTTTTAGAGTTTTTTCCACTCTTGTTTTGTATTCTCTAGAAGGAGATCTCTGGTTCTCTCTTCTACTGTGAGATTCACACAGTTGCAACAGGCTATTGCTCCCAAATGATGCCGCTGTGACACTAGTTTCAGAGCGCTCGACACTTTTTCTGGTGCTCGGCTCCTGACGGTGGGCTACATGACCAAAGTTCCTCATTTCTCCCTCTTAGACAGTAGATGAAGGTCTAGAGGGAGATGGCCCAGATAGTTCTTTCACCCATTCTCCAGGACGATAGGATAGGAGCTTGGATATGCAGGGAGCACTCTTACAGATCCCCATCCAAACTCAGAGTTTAGTTTTTCGGGACAGGGCTTCCAAATCGGGAGTCTGTGCTTCGACCCCTCCCGATTCCTAGCTCTTCCTGCATTTGACTCCTCTTTTGTCTGGGCATTACTTCCGTCTTTACATGTCGACTGACCTCTTCATTATCTGAAGAAAAGGGGCTTGAAGGCTCTTGACTGTAACCAGGTTTCTTTAGTCAGATTTCCAGTGGTGGCTGCCTGAACATGACTTGTGCAAGGGAATTCCTTCTTCTGCTGAGCTTAGTTCTAGTCTCTTCTTCTCAGCACCTCAGATCTATGTCAAAGGAGCCTATTTGCAGAACGAGAAAGTTGTCCAGGACTTGGTCCCCAAGAAGAGGAGAACCTTCACTTATGCTTTGGAAGAGCTAAAGCGTTTCTCTCACAGCTCTAGTACTGCTCAACCTTAGCTCTATGGTAGTCTATTGGATTAGACCTCAGTCCTAACACATCTACTTAAGTAGGGAAGCTGGGTCCAGCGTTCCCTCTCGACCAAACAGCCGAGTTCTCCCTCTATTGACAGATTAACCAAGTCTTCTAGTTATTGATTAATTCAGGGACTAAGCATGGAAGTTCTCCCTCTATTGACAGATTAACCAAGTCTTCTAGTTATTTGATTTATTCAGGGACTAAGCATAGAAGGACGTACTGGGCTGTCAGAAGCTTGACCTTCCCATCATGGCTTTTGGATCCCCTGAGTTGTCAGAATCTCTTTTATTGTATGAAGCAAGCCAACCTTGGACCTGTTTGCCTCTTCAAGGAACCTTCTACATGATCGAGGAAGCCCTGAACAGTCTCAGGCTCAGTTTCCAGTTACGGTTGTTGGTGGACTCTAAAAGATCTTTCCCCCAAACTGTGTCTTCTCAGACAGCTTAGCTTCAGAGATACTACCAGGGGGATTCGCTCTTGCTCAGACAGGCACCGGACCGTCTGTAGGATTGGCTTCCAAAGAGTCTGCAAGACATGTTGCAGAGGCTATTACAAGATTCAGAAGTCACCCTCTTCCTCCATCTCCCAGACTTAGTGGTTGTCTTCCAAAGCTGGTGTCTTGGACTCTTCGTCTCCTCTTTTTAGACACCTCTGACCCTGCTGTAGATTACCTCTTTGTTTCTGAGAAGATCTAGGTTCTCTCTCTTTCCTTGAAAAGGTACCGGTCTATGCTTATCTTTGGTTAAGCACAGAGACATGGATCTTTCATCTTCTTCTTCTCAAAGACCTTTTTCACACCCAGCTAAGAAGCAAGAGATATGCTATCCTCTTTTTTCCTTTGATTTTAGTCAAGAACGAGTATCCATCCAAGACCTGGATCCGTTCTTTCTCCCTTAAAGCTTAACGGACATCCTTGGCTTCCAGGAGCTCCGTCCAGCTCCTGAATTCCTAATTCGCCTGGTGTCCAGCTCACCTGACACCAATTATAACCTGGCGCCAGCACATGCTCCAAGCACTCAGGAGTGCTCACCAACTCTGAGGGAAAAGAGTGAAGTCTGTCCAGTTGGGGTTTTAGGTATTTACCTGAACAGGACTTGATAATCTAGAGGGCCTTCTTATCCTTTGATGTTTGGTCAAGAACCCCTTGCCCTTGGATTAAGATTGCATCCCCCTTCATCCTAAAGAGAATTTCTGAAACACTCTCAGATTCAGGAGAACAACTTTGCCCCTCTTCCAGTGAAAGCTAAGGTCATCAGAGCAGCCTCTACTTCTTTAGCTTTCAGGAACTTATGTCCCTTACTTCCATTTGGCATCAGCCTACTGGAAGTATATTGCCCTTCACATCTCACAGGCACATTGGGCCATTACTTCCATTCTGCATCAACCTACTGGAAGTATAATCATCCTTTGCATCTCAATATCTTGAGAAGTGAAACCTGAACTTTAGGTCTACTGGCACCCAGCCCTTCGGGCGCCAGCTATAGCCTGTCGCCGCCTTTAGAGCTTCCAGAGCCTCGAGCTGCTAGCTCACCTGGCGTCAGCTACAAGTCTGGCCCCAGCTACAGAGCCCCTAGCGCCCAGGGCTTCAGGCTCCCCTGGTGCTCAGCTTGCCTGACACTAGCTACAGTCTGGCACCAACTTGAGAGCTAAAGGCTTCCATGATCTCCCAGCAGCTCGGCTGGCGCCCAGCTTGCTTGGTGCCAGCTACATTCTGGCCCCAGTGGTATTTATACCTATCCACAAGCTTCCACAGCTTGCCTGGCACCAACTGAGTAGTGTGTAAATTCTGCAGTACCACAGGATAGTGACTGGCAAGGTGTGTCAGGAGGAAGCATAAGATTTCCTCCTACTATCTCTTCACCTTCTGGTGTGGTATGGAGTTTTTTAGGAGCCAGGAGATACAAAGTACCTGGACCACCCACCACTCTCATTGGATGGGTTGTGGTGTTATTTCATTGTAGGTGACAGTGTATCTGGTGGTTTTTTATGTTGGTACTGCGCCCAGGGCAAGGGCACCTATTAAAGTTTTGCTAGCTATTTGATAACTCAGCTGCATTCCACTGATGCTTTGGTAGCCATTATAGTACTCCTTCGCTACAAAACTCCCACTTAAGTAGAGGCGACCCTTGGCTCTACCACCATGCCACTTCAGGTTAAGTTGAGTGACAACCAGTTGCAGTTTTATACTGCAGGCTCTCTTAACTAATAAGGAACGACAAGCATTGTATTAAGCGCTAGCAACTTTCCTATTTCAAATTCATTTCATGACTTAATGTTTTTGGAGTAGAATACTATGTCCATGTATCCCACCTCCTATCAATGTGGGATTCATTTATGTAATTACTTGGTAAGTTACTTGTATAAAAATGACATTTTTATAATAAAATAAAGTTTTATATATATTTACCAAGTAATTACAGAATCGGAGCCCACCCTTCTCCCCTCTGATGGACATAAGGCATAAAATGAATGAGAATTGTATTGCTAGGTCATTCCATTATTCCGTGAGCAGGATGGGCTGATCACCTACACAAACTATATTGAAGCACTACCTGCGAAATTTTGAATCTAAGCTGCTGTTAAAGTGGAATATAGCTATGTAATTACTTGGTAAGTACTGTATATATAAAACTATTTTATTATAAAAATGTAATTTTTTCAAAAGGCCTGGAATGGTACAGTTCTCACACCCAGCTACTGTATTTCGATCACACTTTCATTGCTGTGCCAAGATATTTGCGGTATTTTAAAAACCAACATGCCTTCCTCAACCAAAAATTACCTGGAATGGTAAATTTCTCAAGTCCAGCTAGGTTGGCCATATTTTCCAACTCTACCAAGATGTCTGCAGTATTATAGAAACCAATATGCCTCCCTGCTGAGGTAGGCATATTAGTTTATATAACTTTTATAAGTGCTGAAATGGTAAGTTACTTAAACCCAGATAGGTTGGTCACACTTTTACTGCTCTGCCAAGATGTATGCATTGTTATAGACAGCAATATGCCATCTTCAGCTAAATGGTTATGTTTTCAAATCTAGCTGGGTTGGTCACATTTTCACAGCTTTGATAAGATACTTGTAATATTAAAGGAACTAATGTACCATTTACAATCCAGAAAGAACTGGAATTGTACATTTTTCAAACCCACCTGTGTTGGTCACATGTTTACAGCTCTGGTCAATCAGGCAGTCATTTAGGGATCACTGAGCAAGTGTTTGCAAGATCTGGGAATCAGTGTCTGCATGCCACTCACCCAGTTAATCCAAATGTATGTGGGTAATTGTGTTGCACGGGGGTCAGAGGCTAATAGGAAGAAGTCGACTACTCTGTTCCGAAATTCCACAGCATAATGTGTATGTCTTTGCAGAAGACTAGTCCCCAGTACCATTTGATGTTGTGAGACTTAACTTTAGTTATGGTATTAAGCTATTGACTACAACCCAACACTCATTTTGTGAACAACATTGCCCATATATGTAATAGTAAAAGACCTGAACTAGCAGTTGTATGTAAGTAAAGTATAAAATATTAAGAGATTAAGATTAATTGGCTTTTGAAACATTTCAAAACATTACTGTTTGAATTCATGCAAAAATAGCTTTATTTATAATGTACATATTATTAGTAGCCACACTGACCCCTTAAATTCATGACCTTGTATCTTTTTCGGATATGCTGATCGTGAAAAGCCTAAATGCGAGTCTGAAAGAAAAGGAACTTTCACTTTAGGCAAGATTTGAACCTATACACAGAGGGTCCAGCTAGACATACTAACATTCCTTGCTAGGATATAGGTTTGATGTGATAAATGTACCAAAAAGAGTGCAAGGAAGTCAAAAGTTAAGTGGTCATTTTGGCTATTTTATATTACATATATATGTTTGTGTATTACCTGCAAATTTCCAGTGTACATACAGATCCACATACCTTTGAGCAATTATTTTAAGTGTTTCGTTTAAAAGGCAAGTAACTTTTCACTAATATTTTGAATAGAAACTTTTCTCTCTCGGCTATAGGGAGGTCAGCTGATGCCTCCTTCTCATCTGATTGCTGAACCCCATTGCCACCAATACCTTGTTCTACAATTTTATATGTTTTTTATTGGTTTCCAGCGGACGCTAGAAGGTTTTATCCTCATGTTAAGACTGTAGGTTTGTTAGCTATGAAAAATACAAATTGATAAAAAACTTGTCATTTTGTTGTACAGTAATATGGTATAAGTTCCCGTAGGCTACAACATTTCAAGACTCACCAGGATTTTAAGATTAGGGGAAATACCATTCATGTCTTATTTTCAATCGCAGATTCCTTGAAACATCTCGGCTTTGGTTGTGGCCTGAGGCCAAAGTGGTGATTGCAGGAATCCGGCAGAAAGTAGGAGACGTTCTTCTTCACTCTGTCTTCCGAAATACCTTCAGCCTATTTTATTTAGGCCTCAGTTCTGACTTCCTTAATTTTTCTGTGGAAGAATTCAGGACTCTGCCATGGAAAGGAACAAAGACTTTGACTTCTGGAAATCAGCTAGGTAAGTGTGTGTGGGATATCCTATTTTACCTGAAACATTTTGTCTTCTGCTTTTTATAAAAATAAAGAATTATTAGACATGTTGCAAAAAGATGTAAATTGCACTAGCACCTGGACTACGTGGTTACCTTATTTACAGTGCACTCTCTTACTGTTAAAGTCTAGTCTTTGCTCTAATTTTCAGACAAGTTAAATTAATGATGTAGTTCTTGAATGCTATTTTTAAAATATTTCTCGTCTATACATTATATTCAGAACTAAAATACTGTAGGAATCCATGAAAATAAAAACAGGTTTTTCATTTTGATGTACGAAGAACTTTCTGTCAGTTGGAGGAAAGAAAAAAAGTTGCAAAAATTTCATAAATTTTTGTATCCCATCCAAAATTAATAACAGTATTACTGTAGTACATCTTTGAAAATCCCTGCATACACACACACACACACACAATTGAATGAAATGTTTATTAGATTTTTAATGTGGAAGTACTAAAAGGAGTATTAAATGGCAGTTACTTGTTTCTTTTTAAAGATTTTAAAAAAAGAGAGTTTTTAAGTCCAGAGAGAGAGGGAGAATTCAATGTTAATTTTTTTTTTACACTTAACTATACTGCTCAGTTTAGTTTTTATTTTGTCTACATTTATTGTTCAGTGTATTATTTGTTGATTATAAGCATATTAAAGTGTGTTGTTTGTTGTTTACAAGCATAGTAAGTGAACACAGTTATGCAGTATTGACAAGGTAGGGGTATAACAGTACAAAGTTGATATCTTCCTTCTGTAGAGTGTTTATTTTATTATATCTGGAAATTTCCATTATCCAGCAGGCCCCTTGGATGTATTAATCTTGATATAGGAGAGATTACTGTTATTGAGAAAATAGAGAATTCCTTAGCTTTTGAGGACTTTTTATCTCCTTTGTCAGAAGAAATCTGGAAGGAAAATGCTTTATGGTAGGCTACCATCTGAAATTAAATGAAATTTGGTGCCAGATGAGATTTACAGTGACAGCATATATAAAGTTTCAGGAGTAGTCTTTTATTTATATTTCTTCAGACAAAGAGAGTAGTGCCTATCAAAAGTTAAAGAATCGTTCGTTTTTATAATGATATACCCCAGGAATCGACACAAGCAGGGCTTTTTTGTCTCCATTCTTCACATCTCTGTAGCGATTAACCCTTAAACGCCGACTGGACGTATCGTACGTCGACTAAAATTGTCTGTTGGGTGCCTAGTGGACGTACTGTACGTCGACTACAAAAAATTTCAACCTTCAGTCAACTTTGACTTGACCGAAATGGTCAAAAAATGCAATTGTAAGCTAAAACTCTTACATTCTAGTAATATTCAATCATTTACCTTCATTTTGCAACAAATTGGAAGTCTCTAGCACAATATTTCGATTTATGGTGAATTTTTGAAAAAAACTTTTTCCTCACGTCCACGCGGTAACTCGGTCGAAAATTTCAGAAATTCTTTCGTCATTTTGTCGTAATTTTTGCACCGTTTTATATTAGCCATTACATAAAGTTTTATATATTAAGATGTGTGCAATTTCATGTAAAATACAACAAAAAACAACCCATGGTTGTAGCTTTTATCAGTTTGGAGATATTTTCATATAAATCACGATAAGTGCCAAAATTTCAACCTTTGGTCAACTTTGACTCGACCGAAATGGTAAAAAAACGCAATTGTAAGCTAAAACTCTTAATTCTAGTAATATTCAATCATTTACCTTCATTTTGCAACAAATTGGAAGTCTCTAGCACAATATTTCGATTTATGGTGAATTTTTGAAAAAAACTTTCCTTACGTCCACGCCAGAAATTCTTTTATCACATTGTCGTACTGTTTGCACCGTTTTATATTAGTTGTTACATAAAGTTTTATATATAAAAATGTGCACAATTTCATGTAGAATACAACAGAAAATAACTCATGATTGTAGCTTTTATCAGTTTTGAAATATTTTCATATAAACCATGATAAGTGCCAAAATTTCAACCTTCTGTCAACTTTAACTCGACCGAAATGGTCGAAAAACGCAATTATAAGCTAAAACTCTTACATTCTAGTAATATTCAATCATGTACCTTCATTTTGCAACAAACTGGAAGTCTCTAGCACAATATTTCGATTTATGGTGAATTTTTGAAAAAAAAAAAACTTTTTTCCTTACGTCTGTGAGCGGCAACTCGGCTGAACATCTCAGAAATTCTTTCGTCACTTTGTCGTAATGTTTGCACCGTTTTAAATTAGTCATTACATAAACTTTTATATATGAAAATGTGCGCAATTTCATGTAGAATACAACAGAAAATAACTCATGATTGTAGCTGTTATCAGTTTTGAAATATTTTCATATAAATCACGATAAGTGCCAAATTTTCAACCTTCGGTCAACTTTAACTCGACGGAAATGGTCGAAAAACGCAATTGTAAGAAACTCTTACATTCTAGTAATATTCAATCATTTACCTTCATTTTGCAATAAATTGAAAGTCTCTAGCACAATATTTCGATTTATGGTGAATTTTTTAAAAAACTTTTTCCTTACGTCCGCGCCATAACTCGGCCGAACATCTCAGAAATTCTTTCGTCATGTTGTCATAATGTTTGCACCGTTTTATATTAGTCGTTACGTAAAGTTTTATATATGAAAATGTGTGCAATTTCATGTAGAATACAACAAAAAATAACTCATGGTTGTAGCTTTTATCAGTTTTGAAATATTTTCATATAAATCACGATAAATAGAAAAAATTCTACCTTCGGTCAACTTTAACTCGACTGAAATGGTCAAAAACTGCAATTGTAAGCTAAAACACTTACAGTCTAGTAATATTCAATCAATTACCTTCATTTTTCAATGAACGGGAAGTCTCTAGCACAATATTTCGATTTATGGTGAATTTAAAAAAAAAAAACTTTTTTTCCATCCGCGCGTTACGAATTCATGCATCATTTTGTGATAATATTTTCTGTGTTGCTTTGATCGTTTTACAATTTGTTTTATACCAAAATCATCGCAATTTAGTGTACAATACAAAGAAAAAAAAAATAACTCGTTAGCTTTAATCGCTTTGCTCACAGCGCGATTTGTTTACAATTATATATGAAATTTTTTTTCGCGCTGTCATATATTTCAATATTTATATATGATAATGATATTTTTTTTTATTTCTGATGGTTGCATACTAAACTTCAGGCAGTGACAAAAAAAGAAGCCAAAAATGAACTCTTAATCTTAAAATCTAAGCGTGCTGTGATTTTTTAAAAAACTTTTTCTGCTTCGGCGCTAACTCCCGAACGCCGCCGGCATACGACAGACACTTTTGTAAATAGAGGCTCGGCGTTTAAGGGTTAAGAGGTTCATCTGTACCTTAACCCTGGGCCACCACCCCCACCCACCTCAAGTATAAACTACATTCACCTAGACAACTGGAGCTGTTCCAGAGTAGTAAATCTCAATCAACCTAGGTACCTAGTAGTTCCTTTGAGAATAATTGTAATCTGTGTTTTGTAAAATGGCAAGAAAACTGCTCAGTTTTCAGACTTTTCTAATGTAGTAATGAAGAATATTAAAAATGCTAAATAAATTTGTCTTGAATGCTCAGAAGTTTGTTCAGTTATGTACATTCAAGCTAATTAAATTTGGAAATACGTATTCAGATTCTGTGCAGCATATTTGGGTGTTTGGCCGTTGTTTATTCTGCAACAATGGTAAACCAAAAGTCCAGTTTCTGTCTTTATGGTCCCAAGGATCTGAGATGCCACAGTTGCAGACCCAGTCTCCTCGTAAGTGTTTGATACCGCCATCCCATTTTGTTGAATTTCTTTATTACTTAATAAAAATAGATTATTATGTTATACAGTCTTAGCATAGCCCAAAAATCATGTAATTTTAAGGTATATATACTGAATAAAATGCTCCATTATGACAACAACCTTGGAAGAGTATAACTGGGAGTTCAATGTTCATATATATTACGTGGGTATTTTATCATGCTAACACTAAAAAATTTGAAGGCCTCAGTAGGTCTGTTATTTGAGATAAATCATATCTACTGTTAAAGTTAACTTAACATCTTTGGGCTGGTCAGGTGCAGTTGGTATTCAAATAAAAAAAGAAGAAAGCTTGGCTGACCTGGATGGACTGTCTAGTTCAAGTGTTCTCCCACCAAGAGGGACACAGATATTTTAGTTCTCATCAGAAATCTTCTTGCTTTCGTATTGGTTGGTGCTGCAAGGCATTCAGAATTTTGGCTACTGTGTTGTTTCATGGTATTGTACCATTAATTAATGCTCTGTTGGATTGGATGTCCTGACCTGGAAGCAGTAAACTTAAGAGTACAGTAGTAGGTTCTGCCACAATGATGTCTGTGTAAACAGGATGTAAACAGTACTGTATGTATTCAGCAGAAATAGATAGGCACTCTATTTGTGTCAGTTGTAGATGTCAGAGGTGATTGACCTTAACCTTCAATTTGAGGAATGTAGGGAGTTATCTAATGTAGTGATGAAGAAATTCCTGTTTTAGGAAGGAAATATGGTAAGTTGAGAAGGCAGTTCTTCATCTGTTTAGCTGAACTTCCTTTTCAGCTTCCTCACTTATTCCTTCTTTCCTAACCCCCTCCTTCCTCTTCTCTTACTTCTCTGTCAGTTCTGCTTCCTATCACCCCTACTGTAGCTCAATCTTCTGCTCCCCCGTTGGTTCAGGAAAAGCAACTGGATAAATAAGAACAGGCTGTTAGTCTGATTTTGGAATCAGTTAAGGGTTTAACTGAATTTATGTATAAAGAAATTGGTTACCCCCATGAGGTGCCTTTTTTTTGTGTTTTCCAGTGAGAGAAAAGGTGTCAGTGGCCTCATCGGTGATTACAGTCAGTTCTGGCATAGACATGCAGGATGCTGATTTCCATTCCCTGATAAACCCTCTTTTTTGCAAATACCATTGGTTTGTATATGCAAGGAAAGTGTACCTATTCGATGCTGTGTTTTGGGCTAAGCACAGCTCTGCAAGTGCTTACAAGAGTATTAATTCCCATAGGGGGTTGGTATCGTTATCTTGGGATTTGAGTTCTGCTTTATTAGGTGACTGGCTATTCCCTAACATCCCTTAACGAAGGGATTCTGAGGGCCAAGGACTTTTCACTTTGTCCAGCTCAGTCTTTAGGTTTCTTATCACCTGACAAAAGGATTAGCACAAGGATCTTTAAGAAAAGAGTTTTCCTTATTTTGATTGTAACGTAGCTTACAGTGCCTTTTCACCATAAAGGTACTTGCTTGTGGGAAGGACTTTGCAACTAGATTATGTGGAAGTAGTTGAGGGATGGCCCACACACATAAACTGCTGTTTACATACCTTTTCGAGACTGTGAGTGGCTGTATTGAGCAAATCCTGAAATGGTTGTTTGTACAGGAGTTTAATGATGGTCTGGTGACATTTTTGTAATTGTTCTTGTTTAGCATACATTGGAATTACAAAGGGGGGAAATTTTCATATGAGATTTTCAGCACATGTATTGTTTTGTGAAAGATATGTTCTATATACTTGTCTCCCTTTCACAATGGAAAGAGTTAAACATATGAAAAAGAAGAAAAGTGATTTAGTAGCAAATGCACCTATATTTTAAAAGTGGTAAGATGTGAATGAATTGGGAGGGACAGTCACAAAATTAATTGCTAAATTTATAATTGTAGAGCCAATCAAAATTATATGAATAATTTATACAGTAATACAGTATAGTAAAATTGTAATCATTAGTGTATTTTCTGACTGGTAATTTATAGGTAATGAGATTTTAAATTATTTTTACTAGATTCATTGTACAGTATTGTATACCCCTTGTGAATACTGTGAAATAATTTATATTGAATCCTTGAGAAGAAAAAACCTACATAAGAGTAAGAGAAAAATGTTTAAATATGTCAGTCACATGTTTTGGGACTACAGGAGCCCATTCAAGACCTTTAGACCATAGGGATTCACGTTTGATCCTAGATAGAAGAACACCTCAATTTTACAAATCATAACAACAGTTTAGAAACTCGAGAATGGTGGCCAAATCGTTTGAAGATTCATGTAGGTCTCTCATTGGAAGTAAGGAACCTAGACCTCACATTGTTTTCAGACACCTCAGTGATGGGCTAGGGTGCCTTTCTGGGGGATCAAGAGATGTCAGGATTATGATCAGGAGGGGAGAAGTCTTTACATCAACTAGCTCAAACTCTTAGCAGTCTGGAAGATCTTAAAGCACAGTGGGCATCTGGTAAGAGATAAAGTACTAGTAGTGTTCTCAAACAACACAACCTCCCTTGTTTATATCAGGAAAAAGGGTAGGATGAAGTGGGTCTTCTTTGGGCAGAAGCAAAGACGACTGTGTTGATTCCTTAGTTTGTACAGGAATTAGCAACGTATTAGTGGACCAACTTAGCAGTAGGGGTCATACTAACTATCTTTAACAGTAGGGAAGTATCCAGACAATAAATTTTATTAAGAAAATTTACATTTCATTGGACTTTTACCTCTTTCAAGTTCAGATTCATTAGGGCTTATGTATAAGCAAATATATCTTCATGATATTGAATGTATCATGGAGATACTGTACATTCAGTTTAACCTGGTTCATATGCAGCCCTTTAATAATGCTGAAGTGTTTGTTATAACATGCCTTAGAAATATAGAAAATTTACTCTTGCTTATTCAAAGTAATCATTGCTGTGCTTATTTAAAGTAATCATTGCTGCAGATCAAGTAAAGAGCTTAGAAGGACACTTGGTGCGCATGGTATCCATCGTTTACTTTCCATATGTTGATTATGAAATGAGAACAGACAGACCAGGATCTCCAGTGACTCTTCGGGATAGCCTGGATAAACGGATATTTGAGATCATCACATCTCGCTTAAATTTCACGTAAGATACAGTATGCCATAGCTGTACAGTATATTTCAAGACATTTTATCTGCATTAACAACAACAACAATAATAAGAATTTGTACTTGTTTTTTAATTGTTATTGTCATTATAATGTTATGGCCATAAATGAGCTTGTCATTGGAATTAGGATAATATTCAATAAAATCCCATAATTTCTTGTAGTTCACTGATGCCTTACAATATTTATACATAGTTTTTATTTTTAGAATTCTTGTTTCAATTTTTAGAGTAATTATTATGCTGAAATTTCTTCCAAATTCAGATCATGCATTACCAAATGTGACTGTTTGGTTTTTTATCTTGATTTTCAGTCTTTCAGCTAAGCTTTGCCCAATTTTTTTTTTTTGAGAATTTGTGTCACAAATTGTCTGTGAATGTATAAGGTTATCTCAGGTTCCGCATGCTGGATGCTGACCTTATAACCAATGTCATTAACCTCTTCTTTACCAAGAAGCTTAACATAAGGTAAACATTGCATTCGCTACCGAACCAAATTTCTCAGTAATGAATGTGCGTCAACAAGGAAGTATAGAGAGAGAGAGAGAGAGAGAAAGATTTACCCAATTGTATCCAGAGCCTACTAGATACTCCATCTTCACTGCCCAGAAGAGCAAATTAAAATGACGTTCCCTTCCACTCGCCACACATGAGTACAGAGTGTTGCCGAGTAACACTTTTTCATCTATTTCAGAGAGAGGTTACACTTGTTTCCTAATACTAAATTATTTTTTATCATCTGTTTGAGAGATAGAGACTACATGTATATGTGTATGTGTTCATGTATGTATACACAGTATATATCCAAATGTCTGAATCTATAGCCAGCAATAATGTTTGTTTTGCTTCATCATAAGCCTGGATGTGCCAATACTGTACTGTTTGTTTTGTTTCAAACCCTTCAAACCAAATGTACAAAATCATAAGAGGTCTTACAGCTGAAAAGAGGAAGGTTGGTAGTACGTGCGTACCACCTTCATGTACCCGGTACTATGCAGCAGTTTTGAATGGTGGTACTCCCTGTACCACAAACAAATTGTCAGTAAAGAAGAGGTTAAATCTTTGTTTATACTGTAGTCTCAGTACCACAGCATTGAACAATGTTGGATTGAATTCCCTTACTTGAAGATATACTGACGCACACTTTCCATCATATCTTTACTTATTACGTTTGCCAAATCTGTTGAAATTAGGGCATGCCTTCCCTTAAATTTTGATGAGCTTGTTAGCAGGATATCATAAGAAAGGGTGAACATTATCTGATGATATATTACAGTTATACTCTTTAGATAACCTTCTCTGGATAGTTAACTTTTAGGAGATATCAACTAACAATAAAGGAGTTTTAGTCATCTCAGCTCGAGAACAATTTCTTTAAAACTATGTTATGTTAATTCATCAGTCATTCAGAAGTCAATACCTTGGGGAAGGAGGGAGGTCATCAGTGCACCTAAAGTGGTGCAATGTGGGCATTAGCAAAGGTTGTTTGCACTTCCTTTCAACTCATAGCTGCATCCACCTTTTAGGCTTGTTTCTTACTTTACCTTCATTCCCATTTCCTTTCTCCCCTTAGGGGGGATTGTGCCGTCAGTGCTCCTCATGAGGTGCACTGTAGGTATTGCCTAAGGTTCTTTGCAGCGTCCCTTCAGCCCCTAGCTGCAACCCCTTTCATTCCTTTTACTGTACCTTCATTCATATTCTCTTTCTTCCGTCTTAATTTCCACCCTCATCTAACAATTGTTTCATAGTGCACCTGAGAGGTTTTCCTCCTGCTACACCTGTCAAACCTTCTTACTGTCAATTTCCGTTTCAGCGCTGAATAACCTCACAGGTCCTAGCACTTGGCATTTGACCTGAGTTCTATATTCCATTCCATTTCCTTTCTTCCATCTTGCTGTCCAACCTCTCCACTCTTTTTCACTGTCATAAGTGCTGAATGACTGAAGTTCCCCCAGTGCTTGTCTTTATAGCCAAATTGTCATACTGTATATGAGTCAATTCAAAAGTCAGCCAGTGAATATATCTGCCAGATTTTATCAATGAGTTTCCATCTGTTGGTGAAATATGATCATACACACAGGGAATGTTGAACACAGTTAATAAAGATGGGTATTTCACTGGTTTGATTTTAACGCTATCTTCCAGTAGAGATATTTGAGGTTCATCCAGTGTGCTTTTTATCCTAGTAATCAGCTTTTGTATTCATTGTTTTCTTTGATAAGTAAATTTATTCATATGTTGTTTGTTGTTGGTCAGATTATAATGATCAAGTAGATTAGCCATAACTGAGGTGATGTACTTGGCTCTTATAGGACTGGCCCATGGGATTCATTTTTACTGTATGATAATGATACTGTAATGATAAGATTTAGATTTTATTAATTACGCCTCAAAAACTGTATAATTTGGTCAACTGAAAGTGATGGAGAAACTGATAAAATTTCTTTTAATTTATCTATTTCCAAAAGTAGGCATTCATTTTTGACATTCATACAAAATTTTCAGCTGTTAGTCTTGCGTTACAGTATGTACATATAGAGACTGGATCATGTGGTCTATTCATCAGATATCCATGGACTAACAAGAATGACCAGTTCTAGTACAGTATAAGTCAAAATTACTTTTTTGTCTGTCATTTTGGTATGATGAACTCCATATTTCAACATTTAGCGTGATTTATTCTGTATATCAGATTCACTGAAATAAAAACAAGTATATTCAAGATAATAGAGATGCTTACTTAATAAAGGAATGTTTTATAACTTTTCTTTGATTTGAGGGGCTAATCATTCAGAATTTGGATGATTGAGTGTAAGTGAACACTGTCAAATTTAAATTATCAATGACACAAGGTATGCAGTTTACTACACACATTACTTAGTCGTTGAAAACATATCAGGGAGTAATGCTTAAAACTAACAGCAATGGAACACAGGTATCGTTTTTGAGTGTTCATGTATAATCAGCAGTTCTGCTCGGTACACAAGTTGGGAATCAGTGTCAAGTCAGTTGCTAGCTCTACATGTCACTTTTGTAGTGGATTTCATAATGCACTTGCTTTATGCAGCAATAAGAAAGCTGAGCGATCAGCATGAATATTTTTAGAGAGGTTTTCTGATGATCATTGTATTTACCTTTTATTTTCAATCTCATGCTTCAAGTTTTTAGCAAATAGATTTTACTGAAGATACTGTATAGGATTATTAAATCCCAGTTTATCTTCCTAACATTTAGCTGTCAGATTTGACAGAAATTCCAAAGGTTCTTTGCTTTCAATTTTACAAACCACAGAAATATTTGTCTAGACTAATATAATATAGACAAAGAATGTCTGATTGAGAAATGAAAATTTAGCAAAGTTAAAGAAGTTGGATACCTAAGAAAGAAGAGACCAAAGGAAATGGATGAAGAGGAAAAGCAGAGAGCAGTGCAGCTAGGGCTAAAGAAAGGATTCTGTAAAGAGCCTTTAGAACCCACTGTTGGCCAGTTCTAGGAAAGTTTAGAGTTTCAATTTGGTGAACCTGCTGAAGGAAAACATACAGGAGGCAGCAGCAGAAGACATCAGAGAGGGACACAGACAGACATAGAGGTGGAAGTAAAACATACAGTGAACAGTCAGGAGAGAGCCTTCACATTCTAGGAGGACAGGCCATGGAAATTATAAGTGATATAAAGAGGGAGAAGAGAAAGGCTTAACATTTTAACTGTTGCCTATGATATACAACCTTTGGAATCCCAGCAGTCAGGTAAGAGTTCCTTCGGCAAATATTTAGAGTATCCAGATTGTCAACAATAACTAAAACAGCATGGCTCTACAAGTGTGACCATTCAGTTATTTTCTTTCTCTTAAATGTTTATTTTAATCATTCTACTGTATACCTTTTGTAAGCATATTAATGATACCTTTTTCTTATCAACTTACACATGAAAAAAATACTGTGACAATGGCCAATAACGATATTGAACCCAGTAATACGTACTTGTACACAGTGTGCCAATTTTATCTTAATATGTAATTTATATATCAATAGTATGTAGTTATTGTATTTGTAGTTTTTACTTATTTACTCATCCACTCATCTCTTCATTCTTATAAACTGAGCAATGCATTAGATAAGGAAAATGAGAAAACTGAGATATAAGGAGTAAAGGGGGAGACTGTTAATGTTTGGGTATGATCCACAAGATCACCCAAGGCCTAAGTAATTTATGTTTGAGTGAATTAGGCTTGAAAGGAAAGTGAGAAAAAAAATTGTACATACATAATGCCACATTCAAAATATAGCTCTCCACGTATTCGTACTAAACGACGCAGGTAAATTTGGTGCGGTGTGTATCAGTCTATATTATATGGTTAAAAGGTTAAAGACAGGTGACAAGGGCAAGGAAGGGGAATTGAGGGGTATGGTGTAAGAATCCCTTCAACAAAGGAGAGGAAAAAAGAAATTATCAGGAGAGAGACTGAATAAAGATGGGAAAGAGGTGAAAGGGGTAAAGTACATCGAGAATGAAAATGGGGAAGTGAGAGTTGAAAAGGCTTTACTGTTTAGATTAAATACAGTAAAGCCCAATCTGTTTTTTCATTGTTACTATACTCCTTTTACTGTTTTACTTTTTTTTTTTTATCTTGCAGAGAGCCATTTTATTTTCTGAAGACTATTGTAGGTCTGTGGTCTTTTGGCTTGTTTCATATGAATGCATGTTAATGACAATAGTAATAATTATTGTATATCTAAAGGTATGAAGTTCGAGCCCCAAGTGATTTGCAGTGGGGAGTCCTAACAAAATCTGAGAACTGGACAGGATTGTTAGGATCAATCCAGCAGAACAAAGCAGACATGACCACTGTAATTGCCCCAAATCCAGCAAGACTGGCTGTCATTGATGTGACAAGAGTTTATCAAGCAGACAAGATGACAATAGTTTCCTTAAAACCCCAGTTATTGCCACAGTATCTTGTCATCATACGACCCTTTACAGGTAAAACCTTATTACAGTATAATTCATATAGTATATATGTAGTACATAGTACATATTACCATGCCAAATTACTCACCGACACTAATTGCTTATTGAAATTATATCTATGGATTATATGAGACTTCTTTAATTCAAATATACATTTGAAATTTATTATCATTCAATTTGTTGATGAAAAGCTGACAATTGAAAATACATAAAATTTTCACCTCCATACAAATATTTGCAAATTTAGGAAATGCACGCATATGACTCCAGAAGCACATCAAGTGTTGTATTAGAGTGAAAATCAGGTAGTCCTAGTATTTCAGAATTAAAGTTTCTTATTTTCTCATCAGCTTCAGAAATTTATAATCAGTAATTTTAATATATATACTTTGTTTTTTATGAATACAAAATACCGCAAGAAAAATGAAACACTATTCTGATTGATTTAGTAGTTAAGACATTTTTCAAAGTACTGGTACAAAGTACAGCAAAGGAAATTTTCATTACAGTTTTATGCCAGGGTGAAAGCAGTATATAAGCAAACTTAGAAACAGTTAAAAAAAAGGCCAGTGACACTTGCAAGGAGGAAGAACTCTTTGAGACAGTGGGAAGGTGCGCTATTCATAAATCATGTTTTTGGAAAACATTTGATCTGGATTATTTATTTTTAGAAAATAAGATTTTATATATAACACTTACCAAGTAATTACATAGCTATAGTTTCTCCTTTAAACGGCAGCTTAAGAATTGAAAATTCGCAGTAGTGCTCTTTTGTTTTTGGTGCAGGTAAGTGCCCTGCCCACTTTCGGGGAAGAATTGGTACAACGTAGCTAAAGAGCTCAGTTCGCTTCTGCCGTTGATGACCGAACATCGGTCATTCAGCAGCTGTGTTTTGTTAATTCAGGAGTAGTTTCACCAGATGGTTTGGTTGTCTATCAAAGGATTTGGTGAAGTATTCTTTCATTTGGTAGCCTCCCAGCAATATTTTCATAGTTTACCTTAGCTTAGCTTAGCTTAGCCTAGCCTTTTTTCAATTTTATGGACTGTTATGTCAGACACGAGTGTGACCAGTGACCAGTATTGCAGCCAAGGCTGTAATACTAGGTTGACTTCATTTAAATATGATGAACATTCTGTTTGTTTTCACTGCCGTGGACAAGTATGTTCCCCAACTTTACTTGCGAGGAATGTAAGGACTGGGCCTTAAGTGAATGGAAAATGTTGACCAACCATTTGGATAAATTAGAGAAAGCTAGGCTTAGGAAAGCGGCTGCTAGAGCCAAGGCTAGAGCTTCTGTGTCCTCTAACCCTAAACTGGCTTTTTCTACACTTTTGACTTCTCATTCCCCGATACCTACTTCTCTCGCTATCCCTACAACTCTGTTACATGGCCCCCTTCCCTCTGAACCTAGTGCCATGGCAGTCTCGAAGTTCGGATGGATAAGAATTTTGACGCTTTAATAAGTACTGTTGCTCAGATAGGATCATAGTGCAAGTGCTAGTGCCTGCAGCCGGATTAGTGTTGTGGAGGGAGTGGCTACTCGACCCACCAATGCTCCTAGACGGAGGTCCTACCAAACTCCCCTGCACCTGGGAGGAGGCAAACCATAAGTCCAAGGGAGGTCAGTGGGGCTTGCCCACGAGTAGTTGCTTCCTCAGTCGAGCCTGTTGCTGGTCCCAGGTATCGACAGACAGCCATTGGAAAGGAGTCTTACAGATCTCCTAAATTCGGTCCCTGTCAGACTCCCCTACACCTGGGAGGAGGCAAACCATAAGTCCAAGGGAGGTCAGTGGGGTTTGCCCACGAGTAGTTGCTTCCTCACCCGAACCTGTTGCTATTTCCCAGATTTCAGCAACCAGGCGCTCGAAAGGTGTCCAGTTGGATCACACCTTATCTTCCAGTGGTTCGGATTCCGAACCCAAAGGAAATGGTCGATATTTTCAGGAGTCTTCGAGACCTTTGAAGAAGCATGTTGTGGACATGCATCCAGCAGTACCTCACAAGCGCCATAAGGTTCAAGAGCCCTCTTGCAGCTATTGGGACGACAGAGAGCTCCCTTTGGACACTTGAGCTCCCATTGGCTTGTAAGTGCCCATAGGTTCACAAACACCAATTGGCTCCCAAGCGCCAATTGGCTCATAAGTTCGCTTTGGGATCTCCCTCTCCCATTGGATCCGAGCTCCCAGTGGCTCCTAAGCCTGTTGCAGGTTCAGTTTGCACTGTAGCTCCAGACATCCCATTGGCTCCCAGCTCTTCAGCATTGGGATACGAGTCTGAGATTCCAGATTCAGACATCCCTATTGCTGCAGGTCAGCCTGTTTCGGCACCTTCTGTCACTGATCCCCAAGGCCATATCCTCTTCACCTGTCGCTGATCATGCGAAGTCTGCAGGTACATCAGCACCCCAAGACTTCTTTGCTTCCCATTCACCAACGTTTGAACAACATCCTGGAACTGTTGAAGAACCCTCATCTTTGAAACCAGAAGAACCACAGCAAGATTTGGCGCTTTCTGCTGTATCTTCAGCAGAGGAGGAATCTGAACCAGAACAGCCTTCATCAGCTTACGCCTCATTATTGAATTATTTTCTGTTCTGCTTCCCGACATATTTCTCCACTGCGGCCCCTTCTTCCCCAGGATCAGCATTCTTGTTACGTCAACCCTTGAGGACCACTAGACTCCCATAGATGGTCATCTCAATTTCGTCTTAAGAAAGCATTGTCGGGGATCAACTCTTGGCTGTCTGAGAAGAGGGAGTTGGGCAAAGCTATATTTTATTCTCAGTTTTACAAAAGGAGGTATGTATTCTATATAATCGGGGAAGCTCCTTCCTTGGGAGTTAATGCTATATTCATACATGCAGACTGGCTTGGAGTCCTGTCGTGTGTGGACAAGGCGATTCGAGATGGGGCATAGGAGTTAGCTGCTCTTTTTTCATAATGTATACTGAAGAAAAGAGACGTGGTGTTCTTTCACCACTAAAGGAATGACACCATCCCAAAGATCTGCTCTTCTTTACGCTCAGCAGTACAGTACAGTACCAGCCTTTTTTCCTCAAACGACATTAGAGCAGGTAGCTACGGAATTGCAAAAAGGCTACTCACGACTTGCTTGTGCAGTCGTCCAAGCGAACGATGGAGTCTAACCGAACACCTGCTGTTTCATTTAATCCTCGGCCTCTCTCTCCTCTCCAGCCACAGCCCTTTTGAGGTAACAGAGGAAGAGCTTTCTTGCGCCCACGCACAAATCCCAGATCAGTTTGCCCTATCAGCAAGAAGTCCTCTTCTAGACCAGTCTCTAGCAAGTGAGACTTCGGTCCTCCGTCTACCTATTGGCACCAGACTCCCACACCTCTGGAGACAGCAGGAGGCCAGATTGATAGAACCGTGGGTACTACGGGTTCTCAATTAAGGATATGCGATTCCCTTCAAAGAGAGTACACCTTTGTTGCCTGTGCCCATCGCCTTAAAGGCGCATTCGGTAGACTCCAAGAGTTTTTTTCGGCCCTTTCAAAGGAAGTCACAGCTCTTCTCCATAAGAGAGCTATAGAAGAGGTAGAAGACTTGTCATCGGAGGGTTTTTGCAATTGCCTGTTTGAGGTCCCCAAAACCTCCTTGGGTTGGAGGCCAGCCCTGGATGTAAGTGGTCTGAACGTCTTTGTCCAAACCACGAAGTTCAGGATGCAGACGAACAGCTCAGTTCTTGCTGAAGTTTTCCAAGAAGATTGGATGGTCTCGATAGACATGAGAGACGCTTACTTTCATACCCCAATACACCGGGTTTCCAGGAAATCCCTGAGATTCGCTTTCAGGACAAAGTTTTCAAATTTTGGGCTCTATGCTTCAGGTTGTCAGCAGCCCCTCAAGTCTTCACCAGGGCTATGGATTTGAAAGTTTGTCTTCTGACCTGCTCAGCCAATGACTGGATGAGCCTGCTATGGACTCTCTCCTCCATAGAGATGTTCGTTCCTTTGGGGATACTGCATGCGAGGCCTTTGTAGTTCTTTCTGAAGGCCAGTTGGAAAGAAGATTCTTTCAGACCTTCGTATTCCCCATCACACAGGAAATAAAAGATCTTCAGTGGTGGCTTGTAGAAGGAAGGTTCCACTCATGGAAGCCCCTATCTCATCCGAGCCCGAACCTCTCATTGTTCTCTGACACATCAGACCTAGGTTGGGGAGTGACACTAGGACGATTGGAAGTGTCAGGGAAGTGGTCCCTTCAAGAGAGGAAACTGCACATAAATCTGTAGGAATTGAAAGCTATTCACCTGGCTCTTACAACATTTTGCTGCAGTAACTCAGGACTCAGTGATTGAGGTTCATTCTGACAACACGATGGCTCTGGCTTATATTCGAAACCAAAGAGGCACTCACTCTCTGTCACTGTGCAAGTCAGCCAAGGATCTCTTTCTTTGGATGCACAACAATACACAGATTCTCACCTGCTGTGTTCAGGGAAAGTTGAGCGCATTAGCGGTTGAATTGAGCCATTGCAAACAGGTTCTACCCCTAGAATGGTCACTGAATCCACAGGTGTGCACCGACCTATTGAAATGGTGGAGAGCACCGTCGATAGACTTGTTTGCAACGTCCAGGAACCATCGCCTCCCCCTGTATTGCCCTCTGGTGCTGGACCCTCAGTATTAGGCAACAGAGGTGATACTTAGGATTGGTCACACCTGGAAATTTATGCCTTCCCTCCGTTCAGTCTAGTAAGAGACATGATCAGCAAATTTAAGTCTTCTCATCACGCATCGATGATCCTAGTAGCTCCCTTTTGGCCTCAAAAGGAGTGGTTTCCAGACCTTCTGGAGGTTCTGTTGGACTTTCTGTGGCTCCTCCCACAGAGGAAAGATCTTCTCAGGCAACCTCACTTCAACAGATATCATCAAGGTTCGTCCACTCTCACTCTGACAGGCTTTAAACTGTCAGGAAGCTTATTAGAGCTAGAGGATTTTCAAGAAAAGTTGCGAATGCTATTGCAAAATGTAGACACGACTTTTCTTCAAAGTACTACCAGGCTAAATGGGCAGTTTTTAGGAAATGGGGTAAAGAACGTAGCATCTCGTCGTCTTCTGCCTCTGTTGCCCAACTAGCTGAATTTTTACTTTACCTAGGATCTTCAAGAGGCCTTTCGACGTCTATGATAAAGGGTTACAGATCCATACTGAACTCGGTATTCAGGCATAGAGGTGTGAACATTTCCTCAGACCTGGACATTTCAACCTTAGTCTCTTTTTGACTCCAGGAAACGGAAGTCTCAGTAGCCAGTGTCTTGGAACCTAGACGTAGTCCTACATTGGTTGTCAGGCCCACCTTGTGAACCTATGCAGATGTCCTCCTTTAGGGATCTGTCTAGAAAGACATTTTTCTTATTCACTTTAGCCACAGCGAAAAGAGTCAGCGAGTTACAAGCCCTGGACAAACAAGTTGCTCTTTTGCAAGAGACAGCTGTTTACTCATACATTTTAGGCTTTTTAGCCAAAAACGAATACCCATCTAACCCTTGGCCTCATTCTTTTTCGGTGCAGAGCCTTGCAGAACTGGTAGGACCATCGTAACGAGAAAGTATTATGCCCAGTGAGATCATTAAGATTTTACATCGAGAGACCCAAGAATATCAGGGGGGGTTCTCTTAACCTCTGGTGTTCTGTCAAGAACCCTTTACTCCCTCTCTCCAGGAATGCTATCTCTTTCTCTTTGAGAGACATTGCTGTAGAGTCTCACTTGGGAATTCAGGAGAATAATTTACCGTTGTTAAGGTAAGAGCACATGAAGTACGCGCAGTTGCCACTTCATTGGCTTTTTAACGCAGTCTCTCTCTAGCTACCATAATCCAGTCGACCCATTGGAAGTGTCGCTCGGTCTTCACCAACTATTATCTACGTGATGTTGAAACTGTGTTTGAGGACTGAAGTGCACTGGGTCCATTCTCTGCGGCTGGTGTGGCACTAGGCAATGAGGGGTAGGAGTGATCCTCCTATTTCTCTGTCTCCTAGCCTTGATTAAGGTTGTTGAGTTTTTGGGAAGGTGGGGTTACTTAGTACCTGGAGTACCCTCCAATCTTCGTTTTTAATGGGAAAGAGATAGCAAGGGCAACCAAACATTTCATCGACACAAGCATACCTCTCGCCGTGCCCAAGAAAAGGTCTTGGGCTCTCTCCAGTTTGCTTCAGTGATGGTTCTCCTTCCGAAGTCAAAGCTGGAGTTTATAACCGGGGTATGGCGGAGTCAGGGACGTGTCTCCCTGATTCCTCCTATTTGAATGTTGGCCTCTGGCCTTGAACAACTGTCAGAGCTTATCGAAGTCAGTTCCTCCCCAGCTTTCCACTCTGGCCTCAGTATTCCACACCATCACTTCTCTGGGCGGGTGGGGTGGATATTTTTGGCCCCATGAAGTACATGGAACTTAGTCGGTCACGTTCCGGCAGTTCCATATCAAAGCTTTGGAGGGCTGTGGCAGTCTTTCTGTCCTTGGGAAACTCCCTCCTCCCAAGGGGATTCATTTTACGCTGGTTCTGAACAAAGCAGCAATAGTGCACTGCGTAAACAAGTGGGTTCGAACTCGAGTTGCATCATTCAGGGTTTGGTTCATTCTTCTCCATAACCAACAGACACAAGTGCCTCTGTCTGCCACCCTTCTCGTAGGGGTCCAAAAGGTCACTACATTTTCCCTATCCAGGGCTTCCCCCCTGGTGTCGGAATAGCCCTTAGACGGAGCGTTATTCAGGTAGTCTTGTGATCTTTTCCTGGACCTAGAAGTAGGTCTGTTTGCAACCCAATTCAGCCACAAACTATCAAACTGCCACAGCTGGTATAAACTCAGCCTGCGTCAGCCTCCTCAAGTTCTGGTGCCCTGGCTTTGTGGTCTTTGTGAATTTTACAGTTTAGGAGGAAACTGATGTTGGTCCTGTTATTACTGTTTTCCTAAAATCAGTCAAGGGATCCTACTCTACTGCAGTATGGTTCTGCAGTTAAGTAACTAGCACTCTTCACATAGTTTTTGAAGCTACAGTAATGATGCAGCCGCATTGGCCCCGAGGAAAGTGTTTTGTTGGAACCAGACTCACAGGCCCTTAACTTTCAACCCTAAGGTCTGTGTTCGTCTGAGACCAGCACTCCGTCCACATTCGGTTTCCTGGTCTTTGAGTAATGTATCGGAGTTAGCTTCGGTAACCAACAATCATCTTGTTCTCACCTTTCCTTGTTGGGGAAGACCCAAATTTTTAATCAGCTTAGTTTCCAGTGCTAGTTTTCCTGTACTGTCTGCCCTGTCGAGCGGAACCATCCATTTTGGTTTCCCCACTCAGGGGTAGTGTTGCGAATTCCTCATCCTAACTTTCTATCTACGGTTGAAGGTCCTCATTTTCGGTGGTCACCTTGGAAAGTACTCCCCTTTCACAAGGTCTGTCTCTGTGCCCAGTTTTCTCCTTACAGGCTTTTTTAGACAGGACCTCGCAATTTTGTCAGGTCCTCTCTTTATTTGGAAAAAGGGGGGTTACTGTCATTGTGTCTGCTATTAGGCAGCAAGTATTTTCTTAATACAAGCCTATTCAGGTACAATTCCAAAGCTCATGCTCTTAGACGGTGGCCACTTACCTTATTTTCATTACATGAATTTCGAGGACCTTACTAATGTTCAGGGTGGAATTCTCCCTTAGTTTTCAACATCTCTATTTAAAGTCTTTAATAGCATAAGAATGATATTTATTTCTCTGTTATTATTTCACCGGCTGACACGGGTCCCTGATCCAGAAAAAGGATTTTGACAAAGGGAAAATCTATTTCTGGGAGGGCCCGTGTGGGTGACCCACCCTGTTTTTCATTCTCTCCCTCCCATGGTAAACATCATTCTAGTGGGGTGGGTGCTAACATGGAATGCGACTAGTGTTGCATGGGCTTGTATCGGCACCTCTCTCGTTGGGACTTTTGACATTGGGAATCTTTATAGGGCAGGGTCCCGTGATTGTGTCAATCTCACCCTTTACCATATACGACTCCATTTCTTGGAGCTCGCTCTGGGGGTAGTAACCCCAGCTTTACATTTAGCTTTTCTCTGGTATCTAGCAACGGAATTACCTAGAAATAAGTGCTGAATGGATTATTTCACCGGGTGACACGGGCCCCTCCCCAGAAATAGATTTTTCCTTTGTCAAAATCCTTTTTTTAAATGGTGTACAGGTAATATAATTTTATGGCCATGTGTTAGTCAATGTCTATTTTTCACCCATGGCAAGGGCAATTGTGTTCAAGCTTTGTCGATTCATAGAGGCACTCCCTGACCACAAAGCCCCCACTGTAGTAGGGACAATCCATAAGCCCCGTACACACTATGCATCATGATGCGCGCAGTGTTGAATGGATGTGTTGGAAAATTACTTTTTCAACATGATGCTGCATCACGAACGACTTGATAAGCCAGACCGATTTCACATAGCTGCGCAGTGTTGCACCGACAGTCAGAGTGGGAGGACATCCACTCAGCTCCAGTGCCAATGGCCCACTCACCACTACCTGCCAAACCTCTTGCATGGACAAGGAGGAACAGTACATTTTTTTGAATTGCTGAAGGAGCATCCATCTGTTTGAAACATCAAGTGCAAGCAGTACAAGAGAAATTTTTAGAATGCAGGGATTGGCATTCTAGTGTAATTTTCAAAGTCTGTTGGATTTTCGACTTGTAGCTCCAAAAATATTTCATTGAAGCTTCCCTTCAGAGGTCGCCGAGAAAGCCATTGCTTACACCACACGGTTCTACGTTTCTTCCTCAAAAGTTTCTTTTTTGCAGCGCACAGAGCAACTACACCCTACAGTAGAGTCTCCTGGCAAAGTACATCATCGGCAGACATCCTGGCGGTATGAAAGCTGAACTGCAATTGAACAGCTTGCGCGCGAGAACAAGTGAGCAGTGTTGCAGTACAGTTTGGCCGCTAGTCATTTTAATTCAACACCACTACTGCATCACGTGGCTGATACATGATGCATAGTGTGTACGGGGCTTTACACTACTGGTCATGTCCCTACGGGTCGAGATGAGCAATGACCAAGAGTCAGTGTCTTCCTGCTCTTCTTCTCTCCCCAGGTAAGGCTACAACAGCTATTACCACAATGCTAGCTTTTCTTTTCTATTTCAAATGCATTTCTTTATAATGTTTTTTGAGTAGCACATGTCCATTCTTCCCACCTCCTATCAATGTGGGATTCAGCTATGTACAGGTAGTCCCCCGGTTATTGGCAGGGTTCCGTTTCTGAGGGTGTGATGATAACCGAAAATCAGCGATTTCTGCTGTTTTTTTTTGGTGATTTTCGGGGGTTATCGGCGCCGAAAAGCGCTGATTTTCGGTTATCGGTGCCTCTGTTAGGTATGTATTGACGCCAATACCCAATTATCAGCGCCGATAAGTGGACATCGGCAATTTTCGGCGCCGAATATTGCCGATTTTTGTCGCTAGACAAGCGCCATAAAACCGGATCGCTGTTAACCGGGGACTGCCTGTAATTACTTGTTAAGTGTCTTATATAAAAATTACATTTTTATAATATAAGGTTTTATATATACTTAACCAAGTAATTACATGAACAGAGCCCGTCCCTCCTTCCCACACATGGACATAGAGCATAAACGAACTGAGCTCTTTAGCTACGTTGTATCTATTCTTCCCCGAAAGTGGGGGAGGACTTACCTGCACCAAAACAAAAGAGCGCTACCGTGAATTTTCAAATCTTAGGTAAAGTAGAAGAAACTATAGCTATGTAATTACTTGGTAACTATATATAAAACCTTATTTTATTATAAAAATGCCAGGTTTTTTCTCCAGACTTATCACATGCTTTAAAATCCGTATGTTATGCTATGCATATTTCTTTTTAAATAAGTGGATCAAGTTTATACACTCCTTGCTGATCATTATTATCTCAAACATGAACAAAAACTGCACTGTTATCTTGTGCATAACTTTTGCATTTTAGGCTGTTCAATTCAATTTTGCAGTGATTTACCAGTTAAAATATACAGTATAGTACTTAAATGCAGGATAGTCAGGATTACAGTGTATACTATTTCATTTTTCTTTACCGTGTTTTGCATGTAAACATCGGATGATCTTGTGAGTTATATGTATACATATAATGTACTGCTGTATGTACTGTACTTAAATAAGCTGAAAGTTATGGAAGTGACACTTTGCATGGTGGAAAATGAATACAGTGCTGTACTGTATTGCCCTCTAGACAAAACCCGGTTATGATTTAACCAAAATGTTATTGTGCATAGGGGTACTGTATTGATTATATTGGATCAAAACATGAAAAAATTACTGAAATGTTTGTTCCAGGAAATGTGTGGCTATGTCTTCTTGCTTGCATTGTGGGATGGGGCTTGAGCTTGTGGTTATTTCAGAAGGCCAGATCTCAGTTTTCTGGGAAACCTGCTTTGACTCTGAATCGGGCTATCTTCTTTAGCTGGGTTGTGATTCTGCAAGTTCCTCTCTCAAGACAACCAGCAGACTTCATTAGCCAGGTTAGCTTAGTTATGTCCACATAATGTATATAAATATTTATACAAATATATTACGTAGAATGCATGTATTTATAAATAGTACATATTTAGCGGGAACAAATCAGCAAAAATGCAAGTGATAAGGCAATTATATTTATTCAAGTAAATTAAGAACCTCAGTGTAAATAACAAAAACATATTAGCCATTAAGATGTTTTTATACCTGGTTTGGTCAAGGTAGTAGTTTTACTTGGCAAACCATCACTGTTACATACTGTACATCATGTCAGGTGGCTTTACAGAAAAATCGAGACAATAGTTGCTTGCATTCATCTGTTTTAACTATTGAATCTTTGATGAGCCCATGCTCATAAAAACTCGAGAAAATTAGCTACTTCATATACCTGCAAGGTGACTCACCAGCAGTGCATCAGATCCTTTTGTGTACTCCACCTCAATCTCATAAACATTCTCTCACTTAGATCTCATAGCATTTCTGTCCCAGAACATCTTTCAAATAGTAAATCTAGCACTTTCCAGGCCTTAACCTCCTCTGTCCTACCAACACTTCCAAATGTTGAACTCGCTTCACTAATCTCAAGATCAAACTGCCTGAAAACATTCTGGTTAGTGTTTTTATCTATGCCAACCTGCCCCTACTTAATTGTACATTCATACATTTCAGACTTTCACACCAAACAAACAATAATATTCACCTTAGTGTACTTTAAACTTTTTATTTCTGTTAAATTCAACATCCATGTTGTACTTCTGTAAAGGAGAGTTACCTTGATAATCCTTTCATAAATATGGGCTTCATAGACATGCATCCCTTACAGATGTTTTTCATAAACCCAAGTACCTTTGTTGCTTCACCTGTTTTTTATTTTGTTCTTGTAGTTCTACAGTATAAAGTTTCCTCAAAAATTCCCATAGAAATCAACTGAATCCAGTCTTCCACTGTTAATATTAACATTCATTACCATCTTGCTATTTTCCATTTACAGTACTGTTCATATTTTTTCATTAGTCTCCGCTGTTCTCTTCATTATCTACTGGTAAAATTATCTTCTGCTAACAACCACCTCATAATTCATCCACATTTTTTATCCATAACTTTCTCTTGACTTCTGTGAAAATATTAAAAACCACAACTTTCTCTTGACTTCTGTGAAAATATTAAAAACCACAACATAACATATTCTTTTGTCTGACCAAGTTTTGCAACCAACCAGCCACTTTTTTATCCATTTGCTTTAATACATTCTTTGATTTAATCATGAAAACTGTCTGTGTTTTCAACTCATTATCATCTACATACACACACCCCTAACACTCTCTACATTGCATTGCTACCAATTCTATCATAAGCAATTTTATATGCGTACAGCACAGTACTCTGTATAGAACACCCAATCTTTACTCTTAAATTTCCACACAACTATTTCATAAGAATTTCCTGAAAAATCTCAATTTCACCTCTTATCTGCCTTACATTCATAAAACAGGTTTTGACATAGGAAAAACCTATATTTGGTAGCCGCTGTGAGTCCTCAAGCTTCCCTCTCACTGTTCCCCTAGGGCTCCATAAGAATACAAAGAATTCTCTTACAGTTAATGTCAGCCAGAATAGTGCTTGTTGGCACAGTGATAGAATATAAAGGACTCAGGGCAGGAAGGCGCTATCTCTTGTCCTACAATGACTGCCTCGGGTTTCACTATGCCTCAACCGCACAGATGTGACAAGAACATAAGCCAGCGGCCATTTTCATTACATGCCATGTCTCTGCAAGGTAAATGTTGACCCCAGTTCCATGCCTTTTCATCAAGGAAAGTGGGTGGGTTTGAGGACCCACAGCAGCTACCAAAAATAGGTTTTTCCTACGTCAAAACCTGATTTTTTATGGTGTAGCCACTGTTTGTCCTCAAAGGAGCTTCAAAAGAAATTGACAGGTGACAAAATGGCCAAGCTCCTAAAAAATGAATACCAACAACCCAGATAAATTTTTGGTTTGAGGTATAGTGACAGGTCATTAACCATTTTCTTTATTCTGGATACCCTTAGGGTTTGGCAATAAAGAAACAGCACACCAACCAATATACAGTATATGTTGTTCTTTGTGGTGCGAAGATGATTTACCTAATATGCCGGGTTGGGGTGTGGGATTGTTGCGCCATCCCCAGTAATATCTTGGCATGACCACCACTCTCATGGCAATGGAGTTTCAGGAATTTTTTATTCAGGGTAAAGTCACAGGTTATCAACCGTTTTCTCTATTCTGGGTACCCCATTCGGGTCTGGCAATAAGGAACAGGAGACACACGAACTATAAATATACAGTATTATCCATTGTGGCTCTACAGCGACTTACCTAATTAAGTTGGGTCTGGCTGCTGGATTATTGCGCTTTCACCTGTTCAGGAATACTGCCTCTAATAACCACTCTGTACACTCGAAGACTTCTTCAAAGGAATCATTTAAGAAGAAAGTTAACAATGCACAGTACTGTACTCACCTTTTGGATGCCATGCAACTTAGGAAAGGAGTGAGGGTCTGCCTGTTGAATGAGGGTCACTAAAATAATTCTCAGCCCATGTAGAGAGAGTGGTTTATTTGTGCTAAGGTGTAGGAAAAATAGGACCATCTGGGTTCTTTGCCGTGACATCTGTGTAAACATTAAGTGCTTAACCAGGCATAATATTTTATATGAAGTACCGAGTTCCTTCATCAGAAAAGGGATTTTCCCTTTAAAAAGGTGCTAATTTCTATTTGTTCTGGTCCTTTATATTAGGAATTACTTTCAGTGTAGGCTGGAAACAGCCGTTAAACTCTTGAGCAAGGTGGTTAGGCAGTAACTACCGCCAGGTAGGCGGGGATACCCGCCTGCCTGGATGTAAACATTCCAGTTTGCTTTCGGCCGCCATGCGTTGCAGACGTGGTTTCGGATCTCTCCACCTGACTGTCGTTAAGCTCTTATTATCCTGGTGGGATCTTAATGTATTTTTTGTATATATTACGTGTGTTTGATAATTTTATTAATACGAACCCACGATTTTTGATAACCTTGCATAGCTGTTGTTCCCCTGCACTGTCTTGGGTTTGACGGCCAAGGGCGTATTTAAAGGAGTGTAACCGAGTTGTTGTGCTTCTCTTCCAGTAGCCCTTTATTTAGATACTGAAGACGTTCCCCTGTACGTTCGGAGATATTAGATTGGGACATAATATCTTCTCTCCCCTACATTGATCGGGACGTAAGAGTTTGCTTCCCTTCTTGGGCTCCCGCCTACTGTGTACAAGGGCATGACTACTTCCTTCCTACTTGTGCTGAGTGTTGTTTTCGCTGCCTGCGCTGGGAGAGTTGCGGGGCGGGTGAGAGGTTGCAGGCATCGTCTGTAAGTTACACTTCCACGGCGCCCTTGGTGGCCTCCCCTCCATACTTTTCTCTCCCCGTAGGTTCTTCCTTATCTCTCCTTCGGTAGCAATCTCTCTCCTTCACCCTCTTGAAGACGGAGAGGAGGCGGTTGGGGGACCTCTTCTTGGGTACCTCCTCTCACTGTGTAGGGCAGTTCCCCTCATAGTGAGAGGAGTTTCCCTCTGTAATCATCTTTGCTTTTTCTTTCAGGTTGACAGTGAGCATCACAGACACAGCAATAGTTGGCTGGATGTCTCGGGGGATATCTCGCATGAAGGAGTCCCGACGTTTATTTAGTGTTGCATCGGGACATAGTTCCACGTCGGGATCGTTTCGACTCTGTTCCCGCTGATGTGGATCGATCGCTGTCATTGCTGGCCTTCATGTATGCTGTGGCATATCTGTGGTCCATCTGCTCCTGCTGTTCCCTGTGTTACGCTCCTGTTAACTCGACAACAGTCTCTGGGCGGCTCTTCCTTGTCTCCTGCCGCAGCTGTTCTGATTGTTCCTGTCGCTGCTGGTGACTTTCATGTGACATTCCTGGCCATTGCAGTAGCTCCTGCCTTCCGAACCGCTTCCTTAGCTCCTGCATCGGCTGTCCCGATTGTGCCTGCTGCTTCTCCTGGTGGTCGTGCCTGGGGCCGCTTCCGTTGTGTTCCTGCCAACTGCCCTGGAGGTTACAATATCTGCCATCCTGTAGAAGATGTCGGCATGAAGGTGAAGGAAGTTGGCTTCTGGAAGTGACGTTCCTGGCCGTTGCAGTAGCTCCTGCCTTCCGAACCGCTGCCATAGCTCTTGTATCGGCTGTCCTGATCATGCCTGCCACTTCTCCTGGCGGTCGTGCCTGGGGCCGCATCCGTTGTGTTCCTGCCAGCTGCCCCAGAGGTTACAATGTCCGCCATCCTGTTGAAGATGTCAGTGTGAAAGTGAAGGAAGTCGCCCTGTGGAAGGTGACGTTCCTTGCCATTGCAGTAGCTCCCGCCTTCCGAACCGCTGCCATAGCTCCTGCATCAGCTGTCCTGATCATGCCTGCTGCTTCTCCTGGTGGTCGTGTCCTGGGCCGCTTCCATTGTGTTCCTGCCTGACTGCCCCGGAGGTTACCATGTTTCGTGTCCACCATCCTGTAGAAGATGTCGAAGTGGAGGTGAAGGAAGTCTCCCTGTAGCAGTAGCCACCGCCTTCATCTTATCTTCGATTTCGTCTTATGCTGCCTCTTCCCTTCCTCTCCCGAGGTCGAAGGGGGTCCCGGGAATCGGACAGACCTCCGTCGGCCGAAGGAGAGGAGGGCTGCTTCTTCCTCTTGATGCCCTTGGATGTCTGGGGACTGCCTCCTTCTGAGGAGGCAGTGGGTCTCTCGTTGGTTCTTTCCAACCTTCAGGTTAGGAAACCGATTTGCATACCCCTGGGTTTTGTGTTTTGAGTTCGGAAAACTAGCAATAGTTCAGGGCAGACGAGTTCCGCCCTGTCCAGTTCTGAATTTTTTCGCACGATCAGCTCGGCCCCTGGTCGCGCTTACGAGACTGGCTCAGCTTCCTTGCCCCACCCAGCCCTTGGTCGCGCTTGCAAGATTGGCTCGGCTCGCCCCACCTGCCTCCCAGTCTGGATCACATTCGCGTGATCGGCTCAGCTTGGTGTGGCATGGCTCGGCCCCACCCAGTTTTTCCGAATCGGGTTCTCGGCTCTGTTCAAGTAAACTTTTTGCTCTTCCCAGGAAAGCAATTTGCCATGACACAAGCGCTCTTCTTCCCCCATGTATTGGTAATCTCCTTCGGTTGATTGTCGCTCACGGTCCGCCTCTCCTGTTGGTCTTACTGGCAGGACAGGTAGGGGTACTCTTTCTCCTCACCTGTTCTCTTTTCCTCTCAGTTCTTCCGAGAGGCACGAGACGGAAAGAGAGCTCTTCGGAGTTCAGCTTCCAGGCGTGCTTTGGGTGTCGGTCCCCTGATTGTCTCGTAGTACAACCAGGTAGCCGAGGAGGGTTTCATGGGATCTGTCAAGGCTCCCTCCAAGGGGAGAGGTACAGGAGTTTCATGCTTTGGAAGCAGCGAGGGTCTTCCTCTTCAAGTTGCGATCGCCCTCGTTTTTTCGGAGAACTTTCACGCCGATTTTTCAGCGCTAGGATCCCTGGGACAGGACTGTGACTCCCCCAACGAATAATCTTCATCACTCGCAAGCCTTGCAGTTCCCGAGGGGCCGAGAGTGTCAGGGGCCGCCGCGGTCCTTGCTTCCGAGAGCATTCTCGACCAGATGAACTCTTTTCTTCGGAGAAGGAGTTCATTCAGGTCGAGACACCAAGCTTCTACCCTTCCTTGACAGAATACGAATTCTTGCCTCAGAGGGTCTGGCTGACTACAGCTCTGTGGGCAATTCTGGTGCTAAGGAGGAGGACTTTGTCCTAATTCGGATCTCCGGTTTCTTAAGTCCCGAGTTGGCTTGACCCTTATGAACGAACCTTACTTGGTTCTGCCTTTCTCTTGCAGAGATTTGCCAGATACCTCGGTAATCAAGGTTCGTACTAGGGCACTGCCTTGTCCTTTGGACAATAGCCAAGACCTTGGGGTCTTAGTCATCTCAACTCAACCTTGAGGTCAACTCAGCCCCCCCTCAACTCCTAAGAAGTCCCAGGCTTCGATAGAAGATTGCGGAACATAGCCTCTCCTACCCTTCTAGGAAAGTGCGCATAACTGTCTCTTTCCATCCTCTTTCCCATAAGGGAGGAGGGAAGAAGGGAAGAGAGAAAGAAGTATCGACTGGGAAGAAGTTCTCCTACTGCAGATTCCTGGATGAAATGGTACTTATCAAGTCTCTGGAGCTGGCAGCGACATTGCCAAGACCTGGGAATGGATTCCCTCAGGAGAAGTATCTACAATTCTTTTCATCCCGCTTCCTCTCCCGTGCTCCCGATTCGGGAAATGCCAGCCTGGCTAGAGCTAATTGTCTCAGTATCCTGTCATCGTGCAGAAGCTTCCCCATGGCGGAGAATGGATGTCTGCTTCCATTCCTCCATCCTTCTTTCCTCTTCGAAGAAAGGAGTTAGGCAAATGCTTGATTGAAGGAACCTTCAAATATGCTTGCATATTCCCCTCACATCGTGTGTCTACTTACGAATTCACCGATCGAGGAATAGGCGCACACCTGTAAGACTTTGTCTTGAAGGTGTGGGACCAAGACGATTAGTGCCTTCTCATCACCATCCTGGGCTCAAGGCAGCCTTCTGGCCTTCCAAGAATTCGGGATGAGTTTTGCGACACTCAGTGGTTCGTTGAACAACAATCCACAGTGGTGGCATTTGTCGACAAACAAGAGGGAATCATTTTTTCCTCCTGTTTCATCTGTCGACATTTGCAGGTACTCAAGTGTTCTATAGCACGCTCGACATCTCAATTAGCCAGATGCATCCCCAGTGGGGATGTATTGGCAGGCGAGCTTGGCCTCGGGTTCAAGTGATCGGGACGGATCACTCGAAGATTCGCGAAGAGATTGCTCGACTGAAAAATCCATACCGTCTTTCTGTTGCCTCCCTGCACAATTCGGTAGTTTTTTCTTGCTCCTTCATACCAGACCCAGGGGCCGCTGCGGCAAGGCATGCTGTCTTTCTGAGAAACTTGATATCTACATTTTTCCCTCTGTATTTGTTTGTTTTGCTAGGGGTTCTCAAGCATTGCTCACCCTGAGTTACAGACAAATGCCGGAAGACTTCGCCTCTCGCCCAACCTGATAGCCGAGGCATCGAGAAGCATTCTGCTTGACCCAACCTCCTGTAGCAGCTACACAAGAAGCTTTTCTTCAGGCAGTACATCCCGGTGTGTTCGGGACTGGGAGACCTTCCAGCTTCCCTTGCAAGCATAGGCTTTCTTGCCAATTAGCAGCAGCTATAGCTGCATATCTCTTGAAGTCCTTTGCAACACTCCCAGGGACTGGAGCCGTCTTCACTGGTGGGTGTTGTTGCGGAACTCCTTCTCGGGTCAGAGTCGCTCTTCAAGTCTGGACTTCCTCGTCTTCTCTGCCGAGGGTTGCTTCTTTCCCTTTCATTTGTGAAGAATTTAGGCCCTTGCGACCTAGTCTTCTATCTGAAGTAGCTTTCTTCTCCTTAGTCAAGATTTAGCTACGGATGAGAAGCTTCTTCGGTCTTGCTGTCCCAGGGAACTGTTCCCTGGGTGGCATGTGACTTTTGTTTAGGGTTCCTGTCCCATGCTGCACGCGCCCTTACAGGAGTCGTCGGATAGAGATGTGCCCTTGTAGGACCATCTCTCATCTTGCTCTGGCCTTGGCATAGAAGATGGAAGAACAGGTGAAGAGGATCAACACCTCGATTCCTTCTTGGATGTCGTAGGTATTGATCCCCTTCACCTGTTCTTCCATCTTCTACGCCAAGGCTGGAGAAAGATGAGAGATGGTCCTACAAGGGCACATCTCTATCTGACGAATCTCATAAGGGCGCGTGCAGCATGGGACAGGAACCCTAAACTAGAGTCACATGCCACCCAGGGAACAGTTCCCTGGGACAGCAAGACCGAAGAAGCTTCTCATCCGTAGCTAAATCTTGACTGAGGAGAAGGCTACTTGAGATAGAAGACTATTGTTGGGTTCAAGTCATCCTTGTTCCCCTCCTCCGTGGAGTTTGTATTGATGACCCAGATCATTCGTTACTTTGTCCTTTAGGGAGCTGTGATACTTCCTGAAGAGGCTGGACACTTCCAACCTGGATGTTGTTGACATTTTTGCTAGTACTCTCTCTCTCCCAAGGAAGAAGTGTCTAAGGACACATCTTCCTCCTGGCTTCATGAAGCGATCGAAGGAGGTACTCGGCAGCTAACGACGACGATACCGGTACCTTCCACCCGAGAGCTCACAAAGTCAATGGCTTGGTCCATCCCTCGCATTCTGGAAGTTTCTGTCGGGCTGGAAGCTAGACGCGGTCTCATAGACCACATTCTTGTCTTCCTATGGTCTTGCCCACAGGCCCTTGGAACCTTTTTTCCTTGACCCTGTGGTGGCTGCTCAACAAGTTGTGTTTTCTTACCCGGCTCCTTCAAGAGGACGAGTAGCATCTTGCCTAAGGTGTTGGTTCTGGAAGTGAGAAGGATACCGAGTGACTGGCCTCTCTTCCTCCTCCTTCCCCGTCCTTCTACTTCTCCTCCTCCGGGACGAGAATAGGACTCGAATCAACACGTGCTGGACCTGGCGCTGATGTGGTAAGACTACACATCGGGAAGGAGATTCTGGCAATAAGGGAAACCCTATCTCAGCTTTTCCTTACTGCCTCCAACTCTAAGATTCTTCCAGCCTATTTTGTATGAGTCACGTTTCCTCACTCGTGAAAAGTTCCAGTATCTGACATTTGATCTTGCAGTTCCTACACTCCGATCAATATGTCAGGGGTTCAACCAGGAGGAGTAGTCCAAGTGTGCAGAACTCCAGTCAGTTCAGGAGACTCACTCAGATTCCTCCCTCCAACCAGTGAGTCTTCTTAATGTAAAGGACCGACAGTTTGTATATCGTGTTGGAACAAATCACAATTTTTGAAAGTAAATTGTATTTTTCCTAACTATACAAACCTGAGGTCCTTTACATTGCATATGCCCACCTCATGCCACCCCTCGATCTGAACCTGGACCGAAAGGCAAACTGAATGTTTACATCCAGGCAGGCAGGTACAGTAGAACCCCGGTCCTCGACTGTACTAGAACTCAACATAATCGGATTTCAACACGAAATGTTGAGTAAATTTTGCGTCGGAGCTCAAACAACAAACCAGAATCCGACCCGATGAATCATATGATGTTTGTAGAAAAAGAGTTTCAGGCGGCTGCCGCTAGTTGGCTTTGTTGGTGGCGTTCTTCCCATGCTTATTTAAAAGCATTTAAAGCCCACACATGCTGCTTCTACTGCTGCTGTTTCGGTTTATAAATACTGTATTATTAATTTAATGTGATAATCTGGCTTGTTTTTCAATGTTATCATTATTAACAACAGTTTTCATGTGTACCCGTTGCAGTACATTCTGGTAGTGCCTATAGGCTACCTAGCCTAGCCTGTGGCGCTCGGTCTATCATCGGTAATGCGGCCGCATTGGTCATAGGCCAATTTTTTTTTATACAGTATGCATTTAAAAATGTAAAAAGTGCTTCTGATACAGTAAGTTATTCAACTCTGAACTTATTTAATTGTAATTTGTGTAAAGTTTTGTATAAAAAGGCAAGGTGGTCAGGAATGGATTAATCCATTTTCAGTTATTTCTTATGGGAGAAATTAACTCGGAATTCGACAAAATCGAATCTCAACACTTCTTCTGGAACGAATTAGCGTCGAGGACTGAGGTTCTACTGTACTGTTAAACTCTTGAGCAAGGTGGTGAGGTAGTAACTACCGCCAGGTGGGCGGCTGTTTCCAACCTATGATGAAAGTATTTCCTAATGTAAAGGACCTCAGGTTTGTATAGTTAGGAAAAATACAATTTACTTTCAAAAATTGTGATATTAGAATCAATTCCAAAAGGGTTCCGCCAATGCTGCCTTGCATGCTATGATTGTTGAAATAATAAGGCACTTTACCTCAAAAGATAAAAAAATGTAAAACTGTTTTAACATATTTCAACTGGGCTGTTGAAATAATAAGGCACTTTACCTCAAAAGATAAAAAATGCAGGCTTGGCATGTGCAAGTAGGGGGGGGGGGGCAAAACCAACTTCTGGGAGGGTCACCGGGTGACACGGGGCCTCCCTCAGAAATAGATTTTTCCTTTGTCAAAATCCCTTTTCTGAGTCCAGCCCCGTGTCAGCCGGTGAAATAGTGACAGAGAATCATGCCAAGACTGCAAAACTACAGAAAAAAGTCAAGGTGATCTGAACAAAAAATACAGGCTATGAAAAATAGATTTAATTAAAATATCTCTCCACAGGAAATAAGATTAGTAATAGGTAAGTACATTAATATAACCTTAAGAGTAAAGTACAAAAACAGGCACACAATGTAAATATAGGTGGGGTAAGGTACATCTAATAATATAAAATTACAAGTGAGTAAATATAAACTTATACTTAAGAATAAAGAGAGACATTTACAATATGAGAAATTTATGAGGTACATGGAGCAAAATAAAAACAGCCCAGTACCCCAAAGACAATCCAAATTCACAGCATGTCAACATGCAATCACCAAGAAAGATAATATTAAGGGCAATAATAACATCAGTTATGAGGAGCAAGGCAGTGAGGCATGATTGATCCAGAAGGGCAGGCAGAGAAGTAAATGAGGCAGGCGGGCGGGGGGGAAAGGATAAGGATTAAGGATAATTAAGGTGGGGGAATGACACTCCCCACAGCCACTGCTGAAAATTTTAGGGCTTCGAGTGATTTTAAATAATGGCGTTTAAACACTAGAGGTGATTTCCATCCCGTATATTTGGTAAGTTCAGCAAAACCCATATTATGAAAATAATTAGTGGAGGTAGCTACCGCACGGATATCATGAACCTTAGGGACTGAATCCGGGTTGGCTTGTTTAATAAAATACAGAATTTGCTGTCTTATGGCATTCAATGAAAGAGTTCCACCCTTCTCCCTGATAAAAAGAGGGCCCGCCTTACACTGTGGAGTTCTTAATAGGTAAGACTTTAAGGTATAGACTGGGCATAAGGACTGATCCTGTGGAAGAGGCACCACCTTCCAAGGGGACCACCTGTCCTGAGGGTCTTCATTCTTAGCTAAAAATGTATGATCAGGGGAAAGGAGGACTTCTCCGGACAGGAGGAAATTAACAAAATCATCACCCCTAGTGAGAGCCGATAGCTCTGAAATTCTGGCACCTGAAGCCAAACTAATCAGAAATAAGGTTTTCCTTAACAGATCCATATAAGAGCAATGTGAGTTGTCAATCTCAGATGCCAACTTAGGAACATCATTGAGGAACCACGTAACAGAATGTGGGCGTGTTACGGGTCTCAAACGAGCACATGCTCTAGGGATAGATGAAAAGTAAGAATCTGTAAGGTCAATATTAAAACCATACAAAAATACCTTCTTTAAGGCTGACTTAGCTGTAGTAATAGTGGCCGGAGCAAGGCCTTTTTCAAACAATGATCTAAAGAAGGTAACTGCTAGGTTAGTAGTCATAGTTTGAGCTTCAGATGCCTTCAAAAAGGATGCTAATTTCTTGACTGCTGAATCATATTGTCTGAGAGTAGACTCTCTCTTATCCGATTCTAAAAACAGTGTGTTAACGGGGTCAATGTTTGCTCCCTTTTGAGCAGCGAACTTTACAAAGTCCATAAAACTAGGGCATTCTGAATTTTTAAGGAAGCTGACACAGTCTTGGTTTGTACTACTTGGGTCAATCTGGGATTGGGAATCTGATGACACCGCAACTTGAGTTCCTGAAGCAGAGGGAACCAGTTGCTCTTCGGCCAATAGGGGGCTATCAGAGCCAGTTGACCTTTGAATGACCTGAGTTTGTGCAGTTCTTTCAACAACATGTTTATTGGGGGAAATAAGTAGATCTTCTCCCAATTGTTCCAGTCTATGGTCATTGCGTCCGTGGCATAAGCCTGAGGGTCCAGGTTCGGGGCCACATAACAGGGAAGCTTGTAGTTGCTCTCCGTCGCGAACAGATCCACTTGGAGGCCCGGAACCCGGCGGCAAACCCAATTGAATGATTCTCCGTCCAGAGACCACTCCGTCTCCAACGGAGTGGTTCTGGACAGGGAATCCGCCACCACGTTCCGCACCCCCGCTAGGTGGGTGGCTGACAGATGCCAGCCGTGCTTGTTCGCCAGGGAGAAGATAGCTACCATCACCTGGTTTACGCGACCTGATTTGGAGCTGCCCCTGTTGATGCAATGAACCACCACGGCGCTGTCCAACACCAGCCTGATGTGAATCCGGCGGGGGGGGGGCCGAGTTTCTTTAAAGTTAGAAATACCGCCATAGCTTCCAAGGTGTTTATATGGAACTGTTGAAACATTGTAGACCATGTTCCTTGTACTTTTTGTTTTGGCGAATACCCTCCCCAGCCGCTTAATGAGGCGTCTGTGTGAACTACCAGCGCCGGAGGAGGGAATTGAAGCAGGACTGACTTTGACAGGCCGCTGACTGTGGACCAAGGCCGCAGCCTCGCCTTCAAAATTCGTGGGATGGAAGAGACCTTGTCTCTGAGCCTGACATTGGCTCGTCTCCGCCACACTCTGTTTATGTCTTTTAATTTCGCTTTTAAGAGCAGGTCCGTCACTGAGGCAAATTGAAGGGAGCCGAGGATTCTCTCTTCCGTTTGGACGGCGGGAGGGATAGCGTGTACGAGGACAGATCCCACTGGAGGCCCAGCCACTGAAACCGGGACTCCGGAGTCAAGCGGGACTTCTCTCTGTTCAGCCGGAAGCCTAACGACTCCAGGAACTTGATGACAATGGCCGTAGCCTTCCGGCACTCTTGAACTGTTGGAGCCCAGATTATCCAATCTTCCAGGTACGCTGCTAGGGAGATCCCTCGGGACCGGAGCTGCTGAACTACTGCCTCCGCCAGCTTTGTAAATATCCTGGGGGCTATATTGAGACCGAAGGGCATGACCCTGAAGGAGTAGGCTTGCTTCCCGAGTCTGAAACCCAGGAAGGGAGAGAAGTTCCACGCAACCGGGACGTGATAGTAAGCGTCTGAAAGATCGATAGAGGTGGTGACGGCTCCATGCGAAGTAGAGTCCGTGCCTGAGCTACCGTAAGCATGCGAAATTTGTCGCATTTTATATAAAGATTTAGACGCGACAGATCCAGAATCACTCTTTGCTGACCGGAGTCTTTCTTTGGGACAGTGAACAACCTGCCTTGAAATTTGAGGTGCCTTACTTTCTTTATTGCTCGCTTGTTGAACAGTTCCGTCACATAGTCCTGTAGGACTCTGGAGGGGGTTTGGTAAAACCTGATCAGGGGAGGGGGATCCTTGATCCAGCTCCAACCCAGACCTTTGGACACAATGCTGTGTGCCCAAGGACTGAAGGACCACTGGTCTCTGAACCAGTAAAGGCGACCACCTACCTGACTGGTCTCAGTGGGAGGAAGCGGGTTTGTTTCCTCTGCCACGTCCAGGTTTCCCTCTTGGGGTGGAGCCAGGTTTGCCTCTGTAAGGGGCCCGACCTCTTCCCCCCCTTGCGCTCCTATTAAGGCCGTGAAAGAACCCACGGCCCTCATAGGTAGAGTTGTACGCCGGTGAGGAGACGTTCGAGGGTGCATCAAGGGGTTGGGCTGGTTGGACCAGCACGTATTGTTGGGGATGAGCCTTGGAGGTGGAGGGCTGGGCCACCGCCGAGACCGGGACAGCCTGGACGACCGTCTGATGGTGAGGCCTTTTATGCCGCCTAAAGCGTTTACCAGACTTGGTCTGGGAGCCGCCAGATTCCGGGGTTTTCCGCTTGTAGGCGGAGATACCCCAACGAGAGCGAAGACTCTGGTTGGCTCTGGTAGCCTCGTTCAAAACACTGGCTACGTCATCATCCGGGAAGAGATTTGCGCCCCAGACAGAGTTCTTCATGAGCTTGTTAGGCTCATGACGTATGGTGGCCTCAGCAAAAATGAACTTTCTGCACTCTAATTTCGCCACCATAAAATCATACAGGTCTGACTGAAACCCTGCTAACAGGGATTTAGCCAGAACCTGGAAGAAGGGCTCCTCTGCGCAGGAGACGGCAGTCGCTTCTGTGAGGCAGAGGGAGTTCAAGGACCGGCCTAACCTAGTCCGAGCCTCAAACTCTGCCTTTAGCAAAGCTTCCGGGAGCTTGGGAAGCTGTTCGCTAAATTGCGAAGACGCGCAGTGAGCGTCCAACTTACCCACAGTAAAGGTGGACGGGGCGTCTTTCCAAAACTCCTCACCCCCTGGGAATACCAGGGATGTGGAGTCTGTCTCCCTCAATTGAGGCAAAGGA
This sequence comes from Macrobrachium rosenbergii, assembly GCF_040412425.1. Taxonomy (NCBI): domain Eukaryota; kingdom Metazoa; phylum Arthropoda; class Malacostraca; order Decapoda; family Palaemonidae; genus Macrobrachium; species Macrobrachium rosenbergii. The sequence continues at coordinate 15,996,647 of NC_089767.1, read as the reverse complement.
TTACCCTCAAAGCAAGCCCGAGCCGTAGCCAGAGCGACTTTGTTAATGCAGGGAGTGGGCAACTTATCACCTAATGAAAACATAGTGTAGTTGCCCTTGAATGGAGTTAGCTTAGTATTCTCTGCCTGCCACTCCGTAAGAGTGCGCAGGAGAGTAGACTGCGCCTGGTCCCTCGGAAAGATCACTCTCTCTCTAGGGACCTTGTCTGAGCGTACCCAGGCTTCCTCCGTCAGCCTAACGAAGCCTGGGTAAGGGGGCAGGAGATCAGGAGGGAAGAACTCCAACTCCTCCAGACGTCTCGTGCCAAGACCCTCGATTGTCAGAGTGTCTTCGTGCCGAATGGCACGAAGAGCAAAACGCCATGGGTTCCCGACATCGAAGGGAGGGAGATCAGCCGTATCCGGAATCTCATACTGTGGGTCGGCCCCGCCGGAGCGAGCCATACCCGCCAGTATGGTATCGTGGCTGTGAAGCTTTTCCGAGATTTTGGAAAGCTTCGACTCTACCTCCGCCGAGAACCTCTCGAGTAAAGAGTTGGCAAACGCCTCAGGGTCAAAGGCAGGCTGGCGAGGAGGGCTTGGTTTTGGTGCCCTCTTACTCGCGCCTTTGCCCGAGGTTCCTGGTTTGCTCCCGGAGGCTACAGGTACAGAAACCTTAGCCTTCGACGGGGGGAAAGGAGATGCTTTCCTGGAAGACGAGGACTTGAAGCCCTTCGCCTTCCATGAAGTCTTCAGCTTCAACTTGGGGACAGCTGATGGAGCCCTGTCACCCAAGATGGAAGACTTACCAAATCCTGTAAAGGAAGATGCAGAGGATGATGGGGAATCAAAGAGGGCGCCCGCCCCCGCAACCTCACTTACCTCGCTACCTACCACTTGGTCCGGCTCCGTATTCATTGGCTCCAGGTCCAAGTCCAAGGCGGCGACGTCCTCCGAAACTTCTGCATACAAGATGTCTTCTTGGGGTGGCTGGGTCGCGTCCCGGATCTGCTGAATGATGGGGGTGGCCAACTCCGCTGGGACAGCAGCAGCAACCCGGGCGCCGGGGTAAAGCAGGTCTCGCAGGCTTGCGTCGAGGATGTAAGGCTTCCCCGACGGTACGTTCCTTCCGAACCCAGCCACCCAGGCGTGGAGAGATTCCAGAGATTCTTTCTTAGAGGACTCGTCTGCCTGAAAGAGAGCAGGCAATCAGGACTAACATACTGTAATATAAAAGCAATGATTACAATATGAGCACTTATTAGACTGAAGAAACGTGGGGAACGAGAGGCGATATCTTACCGACTCGTCCTGGATGCTACTGCATAAGGCGAAGCAGACCTCACAGCCATCAGGGTGCCAAAAGATGAGATCGTCCAGCCGGACCGCACAACCAGCGTGGGTCCGGCACACCACATGCCCGTAGGGTTGCTGGAGGGTAGCGGTGCACCCTGGCTCCTCACAACGCACAGTCTGTAAGTGTAAAAGTACATGAACCTACCACTCTAAGAAACCTAAAGTAGGTAGGCCCGGGTATTTCAACCTACTACCGGAGGACTCCGGCGGGAAGAAAAACCCTCGTCAGAGACGGGTCCACCAAACCATAAATTAAACAGAGCGGTAAGCAAGCTGCACCCCGACCACCGGAATACTCTGGCGGAACGAGAGAGCTGAGTCAACAGGGCCCTACCACAAGGGATGCCAGCAATAAAAACGGCGGAACCCCAGGGCAGGACACCGGACCCCCAAAATAATAAAATAATAATAATAATATAATGTGTAATGGCGGAGTGAGAAGCTCGCTCCGCCAGTGGATATGCATATAGAATACAAGAGATGGTAACGGAACTGGTAACAAGGTAATGAAATGTACATTCCGGAGACCGAGACCCCCGAGCCCAAACCTCCCCGCTAGAGAAACAATAGGAGGGTGAGGCTACCAACATCACAAGGCCATTTATAATAAGGGCCGGAGTAGGCGCCAATCTACCCAACTAAGACAAACTCAAACGGAAAGAGGTCGAGAACGAAAATAAGAATGTTCGAAACCCGCTCGATCCTAGGAGAGCAGGTTAACGAAACATCAAGACAAGCGCAGCGCCACCGGGGACTTGCTCTGGGAGGGAACAAATCCCTCCACCAGGGAAAGCCCCCAACTCGGAGAAAATGCCAGCTAGCGTCACCCGCATGAGAATAGGCAAGAGCTGGCCTGGGGTGGGGAGGGGGAGGGAAGGGTTGGTGGGGCAGGGATGGGGAGTAGGCTAGGTCAAGCGAAAACAGGAGACAAGGGAAGATGCTTCACCCACTCGACTGCAATCACGCGCCACGCCAAGTAAATTAATACTAGCTGTGGCAGGACAAGCCTACCCCAAATGAGAGGAGAAGGGGATAGCGACCAAGGCCTCAACACGCCGACTCCCGCCTAGTCATAGCCTAGGTCAGCACCCGTGCCTAGGCATAGCCTAGGCTAACGGGGAGGGACAAGGGAAGGGCGGGGGAGGAAATAACAGGAAGAGAAATTTCCGTGCCGAAATCCAACCAGGGCTGAAAGTAAAAGGGTGGGAGAATGCCATAACAGCATAGAGGAGAGACACCCATCGAAACTCTACCCCTCCGTGGAGAAGGGGGAGGACAATAGGGTCTCACTCTACCACCCAAACAACGGCCCATGGAAGAAACAGCAACAGAAACTCCCTCAACCTGAGGGTCCACCCCACGCCTAACCTACGAGGAGAGCGGGAGGCCAAGGAAGCAAAATACGAGCCTAACTGGACGTGGACAGGCAAGGGGAGGGCCCCACACAACAAAATACCAGATAAATCACCATCACAAAATATACATAACCCAGGAATATTTGTGCTCATGCAGGGCGCATAGCCTAACCTAGAGGAGCGACCAGATAAACAATAAATCTAAGCTGACGCTCCCCCGCATGTAATTCAAGGCAACAAAACACGGACAGCACCAGCACGACACACTAAAATGATAAATAAGCTAAAACTGTCAGGGAAACACATCCCGGTGGAAGAATCCTAAGCGGGAAATGACGGGAACCCTAATAGAGGAAGCCCGACATGTAGATCAGTAAAACATTATAAGAAACACCGATATAACCCGCCCAGGAAACACCACCAGGATGAGTTCCAGGGGGAATAATGATAAGTAATATAACGACAAGGAGAAAGCCCAAACAGAACAAGCTGGATGGGTGAATCTCGCGGTCGACATGGCTGGCTAGGGGACGCCACGGCGTCATAACAACAATCACATATAATATGAAAATACGGACTGATCCAGCCACACTTATCATAAAAACCCCACAATAAGATGGTACTTAACTTGGAGATGGTAAAGTTGCTGGAAGACATGCTGGCAAAAGGCAAAAATCATCCAAAGACAAAAGCACAAAATCCTGGGATACGAAAATTCACGTGCTAGAAAATGGAATGAGTGTAGATGGCGCTGGAGTCGCCGGCCTGGCGGGCGGATGAGCGTAGGGGCTGGAACGGCTCACTACTCTTTCCGGGGGGTTTTGACATGGGGATGTCTTTCGAGTGTGGCTCTGTGGTTGTGATCCTTTCACTCACCCTTGGTTATACCGACGTCTCCATTATGGAAGACGCTCGATCTGGGGGTAGTAACTCCAGCATTCCTGAAAGCTCTTTTTTCTCTGGCATACCTAGCAATATTTTACCTAGAAATTCTGTTAGTATGGAATTTCACCAGCTGACACGGGGCCTCCCTCAGAAATAGATTTTTCCTTTGTCAAAATCCCTTTTAACATATTTCAACTGGGCTCTTAGTGTGGAGGTAATCTAACCACATTTTCCATACAGACTGGTATGTTGGGTAGATGAAGCCCCTAGTTTTTGCACTAGGTACCTAGCAATGTTAGGCAAATAATCTTAATACTGTAGTAAAATAGATATAAAATTCCACGTGAAGGTCAAGGCTCAGAAAGGAGGATGCATAGACAACTTCCTCTCCTGTCTGGGATAGAACAATGGATGGCATTGGAATCTATTATCTTGCTGTTGTTGAAGAAATAAGGAACCAGTGACTCTTTGGCTCCTTCAGGGCTACTAGGCAAGCAGTTCTGTTGAAAGCTTGAAGATTGCTCAAAGCTTTTGAAACCTGGGACAATGAAGGAAAAAGGTATATTGTCCTCCGTTTGTTCCAGTCTTGTAGGAATGCATCTTTGGTATTGCCTGAATATCCATGTTCAGAGATACATACATTGGAAGTTGATGGTTCTAGCATGTGGCAAACCAGTCCACTTCCAGATTATGGAAGCATATTAGCAATTACTGACTCGAGAGGAGCTCAGCATGAGCCTGATCTCTTGATATAAGACATTGCAGCCATAGGACCAACAAAATGTGGTTCCCTTTTGGAGGTTTCGGTTTTTTTAGATGGAAAGACAGCCACACCTTCCTCATTATACTAAGTAATGTTCTGTCCTTTTAATTCATGCACTCACACCTATCACCTTTACTCCTCTACATAAGAACAGTTACTGGTATCCCTTTCATTTATTTTTCTGGAGTGATTCCCTTATCTAAGCACCTTACTCTACCTGACTATTCATTCAGTCACATTTTTAACACATTTTTCAATCTTGGTGCTGTTCCATTCTTCAAGCTCTCAGTTGTTTTCCCTGCATCTTCAGCAATCACCTCTACAAACCTTTAAACCTGAATCAATTTTCCCAGTTTTCATCATTCAGTCTTGCCTAATTTTTATCGTTACCATTCAGTAACTACAGTAAACCCCCGTACTCGCAGGGGATGCATACCAGACCCCCCCCGTCCTCCCACGAATAGTTAACATCTGCGAGTAGTTAACACCCCCTCTAAAAACGCTGGTAATGCCTGCCTTGAAAGTTCAAATACCAAAGTTATACTTAAAGTATCATCCTACATCAAATACCTTAAATTATTATCTTATTACTGTACTGTATTAATCTTTGAAATTATATTATTAATATCATTTCAAAGTCATCTTAGACATTACTACCCTTAAAAATATATACATACCTACTTCTAACCCTTCCAGCCAACAGAAAGATAGAGTTATCAGTAATTTATATTCAGCCAGCACAAGCAAAAGAGAGAGAGAGAGATTTATCTCTTTGATCTCTCAAGGAATGTTAATCTATTTCTCTTTAAGCGACTGACAACAAAAAAATTTATGTTTGTTTTTTGTCTTCCAAAGATGTACCTTTATGTTTTTAAAACACTATGAACTAAGTATCTATTTATCTAGCTATCTATTTATTTCTCACATTCTACCCTTTGGCGATAGAGAGAGAGAGAGAGAGAGAGATTTTTCTGTATATGTATCCTTTGTTGGCAACGCTGACCACCCAATCCTTGCTATCAGGTTAATGGCATATTTGAAAGGTCCACCCTCCCCCATGATCTCCGAAACTCATGAGAAAAGATTGGGGTGCAATTTGTTTGCTTAAAATTTCCTTTACATACTATAGAAATGCATAACTGTTGTAATTACAGTATATTATTAATATATTTTTTTTTTTTTTTAAATAAGTACTATGTTATTAGGTAAATCATTTATTCATCATACAAAACAAATATTCTCTCATCTCAGTAAGAGAGAGAGAGAGAGAGAGAGAGAACTGAAATAGGAGGGGAGAAAGAGATAGGGAAACATTACATATTATTTAATCTCACGGTATTGTTATTATTATTATTATTATTATTTGAAAATTAGGAAATCATTATTTTACCATAAAAAATTTATATACAGTAAACCCCCGTACAGTATTCGCGGGGGATGCGTACCAAACCCCCCCGCGAATAGCTAAAGTCTGTGAATACTTAGAACCCTTCTGAAAATGCTTAGAACTGCCTATTTTGATAGTTCAAACACAAAAAAATACCCAAAAATGCTTATACAGGTATTATCCTGCTTAAGATGGCGTAAGATTCCAAAAAACCTATCGTTTGTTGGAAAAAACGTATCTTGAATATAGCTTAGCCTACACTAGGGTATTCAATACCATGTATACAAATATGGTGGCCTAGCCTATACTATAAAGTATACTCTATACATACACAGTATAGTAATTATTAATATCAAGCTAATTATGTAGGTTCATGCAGACTTATGATAATTCCATACAAAGAGAAATTGAATAACAAACAAGAATTAGCCTAGCCTACATCATACTGTACTCTGTATTCACATAATATCATATTATACAAACATCAACATAATGAATATGCATCTTTTCCTTGGATCTTTTAAAATATTATGCTTTAATTCACTGTATCCAATAATATTGCATATATTATGTTGCTTTTGTATTAAAAATTGCAATCATAGCAATCAATGTTTTGGTTTGGAAATTGATTACGGGGTAAGTTTATTTCACCGTGTTTAACTCAGTTCAGAGTGCTTTTACTTGCTTGTAGTTAGCATAAATGAATCTCTAGATGCTTTATTTATGTGGGGCAAGGTTATTCGTAATACGAAGTGATTCTAAGTCAAAATGTAACTTAAATACGTCTCGTTGTGAAATTAATTTAGCTATTTTTTTCGTTAATAGATGACGTTGGCCATTTTGGGGCACGTTTTGTTTTGTGTAAAAAAAAAAAAATCAAGATTCCGTTCTTTATTTCCACTTGATTTCATCATAATACAAGCTTTACGTATTTATTGTTTATTGGCGTTAGAATAGCAGTAATATGTGTTCTTTCATGCCCAGTAGTTTCGATTAAAATACTTCCTCTCCAATTTTAATTACGGTCGAGTTTCATCCATGTTGCCAATGCATGATAATTTATAGTCATTATCAGCTTGAACATTGTTTTCTCAGCTTCAGCTACAACTTGAAGCTTAAATTTAGCAGTATATTTCCTTGCCGATCTTTTATCCTTACCAAATAAGGGTAAAATGTAAAAATATATCAGTCCTATTATACTTAACTTCATTTGTACTATAACTACAGTAATCGTTTATTACCATACGATGGTTGAAAAACAAGCAAAACGGCTGTTGTTATCCGATTTGGTTGTACTGTAAGCAAAACAACAAGTTCTCGCTCGGTTGTACTGTACAGTATGTGGCTGTACGCATTTACGCAAGAGTGTAATGTTACGAACAATACTTTTATCATTCTCTTTTACCTTTTTTAACTAGAAGATGGGATAAAGAGATGGAGGAAAAGAAGGTGGTTTATTGTAATTTGGCCAGATTGTATGCTGCTGTCTCGCTGCCAGATTGTACGCTGCTGCCTGCGCCTGCGGGAAATTTTAAAATATTTTCTAAATATTGTTGTATCGGTATTAATTGCTTACCCCATCAAATTATCATAAGGTGAATTATCGTAACTCAAGCACTACCGGGGTACCTGAGTATTTTAATAGTTTTGTCACAAAAAGAGCATTTAGTCATGAAAATTACATGAAAATACAGTAATTAGTGAATATTTCTCAGTGAAAAATGCCGCAAATGGGCAAATTTTCAGCGAATAATGCGTATATATGTTCCATAGAGAAATCTACGAATAGGTGAGTCTGCGAATCGTGAAACCGCGAATACGGGCTTTACTGTAGTCAATGAAAATAACTTCAGAATACACTAATTAGAGAATATTTCTCAGTGAAAAAACCCGTGAATGGGTGAGTTTTCCCACGAATAATTTTTAGATGGGTTCCACAGAAAATCCTGCGAATTGCTGAGTCTGTGAATCGTGAGCCCGCAAATCCAGGTTGCTTACTGTAGTGTATTCAGTATACTCTTTCTACTGACAGAACTTCATTCTCTTCACACTGAATCTTTCTGTTTGTATCTTTTATTTATACAGTACTTTTTCTCTGTGTAATTACTCCCTAACATTTCTTTGCAAAGCATTTGACAATATTTACCCTTGAGTTTTTGGTATAATCCAGTTTCTCACTCCCTTGACCCTTGACCCTTGACTACCTGTGTCCTATGTATTTCTTCATGATCATGTCTTGCAACCTGCAAGTGCACTTCTTACATTTTGTTTTCCTTCACTAGCCTTGTAATTCCACAATCTTAACAATCAGTGCTTTCATTTTCTTTCCTGACTTCCTGTACCCACAAACATTCCTTGGTAGCTCCTTAATTGTAGACTACATTCTCCCCAAAAGCTCCTTTTTTGTCAACAACATTAATCTACGCTTATGTATATCTCTTCTCCTTAGGTTTTTTTCTCATTCTTTTGTTATCCAGTTCAGTGACATTCATAGGCATATTTTACATTCACTTCAGTCAGACTTGGAATTACAGTCACCACCCTACACACGAACATTCAAGTTGCAAACATTCCAAGATACGAACAGACAGGGTCACAAGTTCAAATTTTGCCCTGCAAGCCTATTCTCCTAGTCAGAATCTCTGCAAAGAACAGAACACGAGGAAGAAGTTGTACCTTTCACCCGTTCCCTGATTATCCCGAGGATTTTTATGTTTAACTACCATGTATTCTTCTTACAATCAAGAGAATACTTGTTCGTACTTGTAAAATATTCCTACTTATTTCTATCTTCCCAATTATACTGGTAAAATATTCCTACTTATTTCTATCTTCCCAATTATACTGGTTCTTTGATGAATTATCATTTTTCATATTTCCTCCCCCCATAGGAAATGTTTAGTATGCATATTTATCAACAGATGGCAGTTTCTGTAGTTTACTTTGTGAACTTCCAGTGTCATATGCTGCTCCTGTGAAATTCTCTCTAAGTTCATAACTTTCAAAGCATGGAAAAATACTAGATTTTTAATGTTGCATGAATCTAAATTTTATTTTCTTTTGACATTTCTAGCATCAAAAGTAATTTGTTGTAATAATGCATGACTTAAAAATGCAGTGACTCCCGAGGTAGCTCGGGAATGGAAGCATAAAAAATTATTATGCACTACATATTATAAACCAACTTATGAACAATTCAAGATACGAATGGCCGTCCAGAACGTAACTCGTTTGTAAGTAGGGTAGTGACTTAATATATTTTTTCTATATATTTTTTCTACATTTTGGTACATCCATCAACTTGCTCCCCCACCTACTCTTTATATTTTATCAACCTTCACATTACCATTTTTGCTTTTAAGTGTACAGTACATACATGGGTAGTCTTCTTTGGAACCACACATTCCTAGCAATCAAGTCCATTTTGGAATACCTTCCCTTATGCATCTCCTATCTCATCCACTCTAGGAACTCCAATCCTATTATCTGCATCAAGCATATCTTTCTCTTTTGATACCTTCCATTATCAGGTTTTTTTTAACCCCTTTCTCACAGATTGTTTTTTCATTATTGGACCATAGTATTCTTAAATTACAACTTATTTTCCTTCTACTGTCACACACTTTCTCCATAAATATAAGAAATATGAGTTTCAACATTTTGTATTTCAAAATGGTTTGTATTAATAGAGTAATAGCATAACCATGTAGGAAATATTTTAAATTGCATTTTTTCACTTGTAGGAAAGAGATAGAACAGCAGGGTGGGGAGGAGAGAGAGAGATCAGCAAGTTGGGGAAAATCTAAAAATAAGTTGTAGAGTTGATGCTGTGTACTGCTATACCTTACTTTCACTTATGGTATAGAGCTCACTTAGCATACTGTAAATCAGGTCTCCCATCCATTAGGCTAAATTATTATTGTTACCTCTCTAAGTCTGCTCCTCTTCGTACTTGCGTTTGTCATTCCTAGTAATTTTTCCAAATTGTAACACTACTCAGTGCTGTAATTCACCCCCTGATCTCAACCCCTTGATAAGGTGGAGGGCCTAGGGATCTACTGCAGGGAGGGTATGCTCATTTATGCCTACTCTCTCTGCTCTAGATTCAACTAAACATTGGGACCTTTAACTCCTTTACTCCTCCTATTAATTTTCCCCTTCCCTTCTTCCTATTTCGTTAGCGACCTTTGCCCCGGCATTGAATTATTGACACCGCTGCTCTTGTAACTTTGAAGGAGGGTGGAGTTGGACGGCATGTCACTCCACCCGTAGAACTAGAGTACCCAACGTGGTCGAGCAATGGGAAATTTTTATATCAAGCCATGCCCTCAGTGCCGGGTCTGATCTTGATGGACTGACGACCCTTAAGGAACTGAGGGTATGGTGTATATCCAGGTGAGGATCCCAGGGCAGTTAACACTGTGGGTAACAGCATTGCTCCTCCCCTAGTGGGCCTCCTTGGTGAGAGGGACTCATCCTGGATGAAACTATAACTTTAGTTATAAGTTATGGCAAACACTTCTAACCCCTCTACGGCTTCTGGCACAGATATGTACTGATCTAAAAATCAAGCAAATTCTAAGGGGTTGGGAACTGACCCTGCTTACAATCAATCCCTGGATTTTTTGGGGGTTTCTGTCTTAGTTAGTTCAGAGACCATGAGCCAGACTACTTCCCAAAAATCTCCTCATCCTAATCCTCTTCTACCATGTCATAATCTCCGCAAATGATGCCCCACACTCCCTTTCCACCATTTCATCTCTGATGGCCACTTTACAACGATATGAACCACAGCATGCCACCACTATAAAACAACAGAATATTACAGCATCTCTTCCTCTAAAAAACCAACTTACGGTTCCAACTCCATCATCTTCTAACCACCTCAAAATGTCCTCTGGCACTCACCCTGCCCTTATGTCACTCTCTTGGGACCCCAGAAGTGGGACAAGTACTTCTTTATCCCTCCAGCTGCTCCTTATGTGAACAACACACTCACTTTCAGAAGTGCCTGCAGAGACAGGTAGGCATGGTCAAATTCCTAACAAGACGTGATCGCTCATGTCATCTTATCGTGGACACTGAGGCTGCGCAGGCTCGAGCAATGTCCAACCTCAAATATTTCCAAGGTAATGCCTTCCCTACCATTCCACACCCTCACCTTAACAGTTGTACTGGAACAGTGGTGATACCTTTGGAGCAGTTCCCCATTGACAGTGTCAGCTGGAGTGACTGCCCAATGGACCTTATAGAACTAAATGACGGCCATGGAGTTTTAAATGTTACATGTTGCACTCTTGGGGACAAGAGTAACAAGAAACATCTGAAAAATGTTGCAAAGATCACATTCAAGGGACAAAACCTCAGTAGACGTATACACTGGAGGTCAACATGTTAGGTGCAAGAGTATATCCCTCCCCCATGTCAATGTCAAAAGTGCTGGCACTTTGGCCTCCTAACCAAATTTTGTAGATCACAAGTGCACTGCCCTGTGTTCAGCTCAGCGGACCATGATCGAGCCAATTGGCACTCACAAAAGTGCATTTGTGCTAATTGTGCTGGCAAGCACATTTTTTACTGGGGTTGCCCGGTCTACAAACCTGAATCAGAAGTGGAGGCCCTTTGCTTCAAGCATGGGCTGACCATGAAAGAAGCTAGACAGGAAGCTCAGTTCCTTGCCTTCATCACTGTTCCCTTGGCCCAGATCATGACAACAGCAAAGGAAACAAACAAAACCACCGCCAGTGTCACGCCACAACCAGCCCTTCCCCCAATCTCCTATGCTTTAATTTCCCAATCCACCACCACCTCCAATACTCCCTAATCATCATCCCATTCCTTGCCTAAGCTGCTGCATTCCTCTAAAGTACCGTCATCCACCACCTCATGCCCTTCTTTTATCTCGTGTATCTCTATCAAACCCTTTTGAGATTTAAACCCAGAAATGCCTACTTGTACATTCCCATCCCTCACTCCCAAAGCTTCCTCCCCTTAGCACAATCCCCACACAAAGAAATAAATGCCATTTTGGAACAACTCTAATGACCAATAACAAATTCTCCCCTTTTAAGTTTTCCCAGTCACCTCCTGTTTGCCCTGCACCCAAGAAAACTCTTAAAGCCAAGTCCCCTCCAGAAACCATGAGGGACATTGAGGAATTGCATCCTGCCTTACTTTTAGACTTACCTTTTACAGATGACTAACCTGTTATCCCAGACACGTACCCGATCCTACTTCTCCATGGAGAGTCAGATGCTGTGGCCAACACTTTAAAATTCCATCTTTCTGCCATCTTCCTTACTTTTTCATTTTGAAATTCTCCCCAATGTCTGATAATATTTTAGAAGGTGCTTAAAATATTGCAGACCACCCATCAAAAAGTGTCTTTATAATAGTTTCTTGTTTTATCCAAAAAAGCCTGACAATACCTCGTTGCAATATCTACCATTACCAAAAACTTTGACTCTTCTATCTCTCCCACATCCACTGCTACAACTTCATTAAATGTTTTACTCCAAGAAAATCCCACTACTGGTTTAGGTGGATTTCTTTTCTTTTGTATCTTTTACATACCGCACAACCTGCAATCTAGTCTGTAAGTAACCTTTTTATTTCTTCCTTTTCTCTTTCTCTCAAACCACCACTCCAGTGTGCTTCTTCCGTTAGCTTCCATATTTTATCTCCACTTCCATGACCAAATTGTAAATGTAACGTCATCATTGCACCTTTAATTTCCCTTAGACTTTCCCTTCCATCCCTCCAGTAACAATTCTTCTACCTTCCTCCTTGAAATTGGTGTTCTTAGGTGACCCTGTTTATCTTCTGTTAACTTAACCTTCATTTCCCATAATACTTCTGTTTTAACACAAATCTCTTGTAAATTTATAGTCATACACATTTTACTCATTGTTTTCTTACCTATTAACCACACTACATCACCCTGCAAAATTTATGTCTTCAAATAAAACTTTTGTTTTTCAATATCACTGTATTTCTATTACTGTACTCCGTTCAACTTGTGTGATGACTCACCGAAATTGAATACTTTATTAGACTCTTTCTTAGTATCATTCATTCTCTTTAACTCTTTCTGATTCAAACCCACAGTAATGCACACAATTCCCCACATACTGTTGGTTTACATCCTGTATATAAAATCGCATCAACCTCTTCCCAAGATTCGTTCTCTATTTTACTAACTTTTCCTATATAAACTTTTCCCTCTTCTTGTCCAGTTTCTAGTTTCTTCTTATTTTGAAAGTTCTGAGGACAATTCCTAGCCCACAATGTTACTTTCCCTTCTCTATTTATAGGATTTCTTCCATCTCTAACTTGATTCCATTTTCCACAGTGTCTTTGGTTTTCCCCGTCTCCGGAAATTTGCTTAGCCTTCTGACCCCCACCATTCCCCTTCCTCTTTATTCCCTAATCCCTCAAATATTCTTTTCATTATCTGTGACACTTATATTCCAACTTTCCTTGACCACAAGCTGCTAATACCATTTGTTTTTTATTGTCTGTGAGATTTGCTTGTTCTCAGACATGAAAACCCTTTGCTTCTCCTTCAAGCATGCTCTTTTCTATCGCTCTACTACAATGATTCTGCCTTCTCATACGTAATTATAAAATCTCTCATCTTTTCACTAGATTCTCTTTCTATTTTAAAATAATTTATCATTTTACTGTAACTTTCCATTAGAGTATCTTTTAGATATACTTCATCTAGTTTGGATAAGATTATCATTGAACCTTCTTTATCCTTGGATAAAGTTCATCTCTATCTATCCCTTCGGTCACTTTTAAAGCTTTTCCTTTTAAGCTCATTCTTATCTGTATCCCTGGATATTTTGCTTCTCCACACACCACATCCTCTATACTTGCCCTGTATCCCGCTAAATCTAGGACATTCTCTTCAATTTCATTCCATCCCCAAATGCTTACCGTCAGATCCGTTCATTTCTGACTAACCACACTCTGCTACCACTTGAATAAATACCTAGCCCGACTAATATGTAACTACCGCTAAAATAAACACCCAGCCCGACCAGTATGTAACAGTTACTCAATTTACACACCTGTTCCCGTTGCACTTCTCGCCCAAGTCAGCTCATGACCACAACAAACAAAAGAAAGACTTACAAACTGACCAACAAACCGCAAACGAGAACGCTCACAACCTTCTACCACCACCGCTAACTCATCACTGCTTCCACATCACTGTCTTCCTAACTCCCATCTTCCATACGTTTTATGACATCACAGCAACCACTGTTGCGCCACTCCAAACATAGTGAGAGTACTGGCTTTACAAACACCCAGTAAAATTAACAGTATGCATTGTGTACATTTATTAAATGTATAATGCCTATTCCTACTTCACTAACCCAGAAAATGAAAATAGCAAAATAATAATGATTAAATTTATAAAACTGAAAGATAATCATTCATAACTAGTGACCATTTCCCTACCCTTCTCTCACCTACTTCTTATGTCCCAACTCCTAATCCTTCATGCTGGCACTGCGATAAAGCTGACTGGCACACTTTTTCTTTCTACACTCTGACATGCCTATACATCAGCCCTCTACATGCTTACATACTTCACCATAACTGATTTAAGTGCTGCATTAGCAGGTGAAACAAAGACTGCACCAGAGCTCTGCGCATGAAATGCACTGCTTGGTGCAGCTTTAAACAAAAAAGAAACTCTCCTGTACACTTTACTGCCTTTATAATTTTTAAAAAAAGCCACAGCTTCATTGAAACACACTATACGGTACATGCTTCAAGAATCACAAGTATGAGGGGCTGTCTCCTCATTAACTTCCTCATACCCTATTTCAGCTGTCTGGAGACGTATACACAAAACATCAAGAAAACACCCACCTCATAAACCTCCAATACTAAACATAAATAATAATCTTATAGCTGACACAACAGAAATAGCCAATACACTAGGCCAGTATTTTAGCTGTATCAGTACAGAAGAACGTCTCCCCTCCCAATTCACAAACCTAAAGCTCAGAACAGACAGGAGCCCAATCAACTTTATATTATCCTCCACGGAATCATACAATATTCCTTTTTCCATAACAGAACTTAACTCAGCACTCAAATCCTGCCAGAACACGTGAAGGACCTGATGGTATCCACAATCAAATGCTTCGACACCTTTCTGCATATTCCATAACCTTTCTCCTAACATTGTTGAATAGAATATGGACAAAAGGCGAATCTCTCATCCTCCCCTTCCTAAAACCAAATAAATCAGGAAATGCACCTCAAGATTACCAACCAATTTCCCTAACCAGCTGCTTATGTGAATTACTAGAAAGAATGATAAATTTTTGCCTCATATGGCATCTAGAGACAAAAACAACTTCTTTCTTTATCCCAATTTGGCTACAGACAAGGCAGGAGTACAGCTAACCCTCTTGCACACATGGAATCTTACATCCAAACAGCCTTTCTAAACAATCAGCCCTCGCAGTTTTCTTTGACTTAGAAAAAGCATATGATACCACCTGAAAATACCACATCTTACATCAACTACTTCTACTTGGTATAAAAGTTAATATGCACATTTTGATCCAGTCATTCCTTAACAACCGAACTTTCCATGTATGCATAAACTCTTCCATTTCTTTACCCTTCATTCAATATGTAGTAGTTTCCTATGGCAGTGATCTTAGCAGTACCCTTTTTCTCATAGCAATCAATGGTATTATAGCATCCCTGCCAGCTGGAGTTAGATCCTCCCTTTATGTTGATGACCTTGCAATCCCTAAGCTCCACTCACTTGTACAGTCTGCCATTCTAGCTGCCTCTTGATGGACTACTAGACATGGATTTTCCATTCTTTTCTCTCGCTCTCAAACGGTATCTCCGTTGCCACTTTTGCTTTACAGTTTGCCTGTGCAATACCATACTAGTGGTAAATTCCTAGGTTTAATTTTCAATTCCCTCCTTACCGGGAACATATCTTATAAATTAAAAAACTGCTCTCCAATGTTGTTGCCTCCTTCAAACTTTATCCCACGTTACTTTGGGTGCTGACAGCAAAATGGTTCTGCAACTACACAAAGCTCTGATTCTATCTATTCTGGATTATGGATGCCATGTGTACTCTTCAGCTTCCTCCTCCCTTCTTGGCCTTCTAGACCTGGTACACCACTTAGGACTAAGAATGGCCCCTTGGGCCTTTCGCTCATCGCCAATAGAAAGCCTCTATGCCGAATCAGGATTACCATTGCTTACCCGCCAATGTGCCCTCCTCGCTCTTAGGTACTATGCCAGATTTCACCAATTCTCTATCCTGAAGCTAACCCTACCAGAGCCCCTTCTTGCCAAATTTACTAAGAGTCCCAACCAACCCTTCCCTTTCTCTATACATATGAAAACCCTCCTTTTTCACTCTTCAACCCCCGTAATTGGCAACCCTTCCATTCTATTTTCACACTTCCCGCCTTGGCTAATCCCCATTCCCTCAGTCTGCCCACCTATACTGCATAATTTTCAAAACTTAAAACTCCCTCCCCTATTCTACGTTCTCATTTATTAGAGCAAACATCGATGCATAACAGTAGCACCCCAATCTACACAGATGGCTCCAAGTCCCCTAAAGGAACTGGGGCAGCAGTCCTCATCCCCACCACTTTTCCAACTACTCTTACCACCAGTGGCAAGCATACTTACAGCAGAACTATATGCTATTCTGTTTGCACTAAAACAACTCCTAATCTGCCCCTCATCATCCTTCGTTATTTTCACAGACTCGGCTAACTCTTTAACCCTTATCCAGTCTATTGTCTCCACACATCCTATAGTCTGTGAAATTTAAGATTGACTTTTTTTGCACTTCAATGCAGAAAAAGCTAATCTGCTTCTGCTGGACCGCAAGCCATGTGGGCATCCTAGGCAATGAGCGCGTGGACCTGGCCCTCTCTGCAGCTTTGAGGGGATGCCCGCATTTCAAAACCATCCCATATTCAGGTTATTTCCCATTTTTCTGTAGCTATCTACTAAGTTGCTGGCAGTCTTTCTGGACTAGTACTGTATCTCGAATAACAAGCTCGTGCTGTTAAACCAACCATACTACCATGGTTAAATCCAGGTAACAAGAAAAGACAACGGGGAAACAGCACTTGCTTGACTACGTATCTGTCATACAAATCTAATGCACTTCCACTTGATGAACAGATCCCCTCCAACACTGTGTCCAACCTGTCATACCCCTCTATCAGTATCCCATGTAATCCTTTCCTACCCCCCATCCACTTCGCCTTCAAGATATTCTCACCAAAGCAGAACAACTTCTCCATAGAAAGTGTAATCCACTTCCTTCAACAAATAAACATTCTTCATCAGATATGACCTATCAGTCACTAACTTTGACCATACTTTATCTATAAATAGCATGACATGGTGCTTGATGGATATTAATTTAATTCAATTCAGTGCTTTAATACATAATTAAGAGGCAATTTTCTTACTGCTGATTGTTGAGACCCATCCATTCTTATTCCAGACTTTAATAGGCTGGTGGTTATTGGTTAGCTTAGTTATTGCAACAGCCTACAGATCTTCCCTTATTGCCCATCTTGCTGTTCAAAGTAAAACAACACCAATCGACAGCTTCGAAGATATGATAAGACAGAAAGACTGGAAATGGGGAGCAGAGGAAAAGATGTTCACTGGTGCTATTGTAGCATATTTTCAAACTACCACAGATCCTGTTGCTAAAACAGTCCATAAATATCTGCAGGTAGGAATGTGGGACTTTTCAGATTATCATCAGAGTGGTAATTTAAAAGACTAGCTGTATAATAAAGTTGTGAATTGTTAATAATGGCTCTTTCTTTCTCTGTACCATTTGCAATAATTTAATAAGCTGGATGCATGTGGTTTGGCTATGTAAGTTCAGGAATCACCAAAATGTGGAGTGACAATTTTTTTTTTTTTTAACTATCAGTTTGATGGGAAACTTGGACCAAACATTAGTCATGAGAAGAAAACTGCATTGCTTTATTTGTAAGTTTTCTAATCCTTTGTTTCAATGCCTCCTTTTTTTCTTTACCATTTTCTCTCAACAGAAGTTAAGTGAAGAAGAAGCTTTACAAAAAGTACTGAAAGGTGGCTTTTCCTATATGCATTGGTATAATCATATTAGCTCTGTTATCCAGTCATATTATACAGACCGCCTGGGAAATTCCCCTTTTTATATTGGACAGAAAGGAACAACAATGCTCACTGATTTTGGATGGGGATTCAGGTAAGTAATGACATCTACTTGAGTTATTCTTATCATACTTTAGCTGGTCTCATGCCAGCATGGACTCTTGCTCTTTGGCAGCCCATAAACTTACTTGATAACTTGCTCAGGAATATTATGTTTGAGTGCCGTCTCACTGTAACAAAGTTAGATATTTTCAAAATATAGCTCTTAAGCATTAATCAGAAATTTATTCACATAATTTTAATATTTGTTTCCTTCTCAGGTAAGTAGCACAGTTATGATAAACATGTTAGGGGAAAAACATTTGATTTGATCATTTTGATTCTTCACATTGGAAGATATATCTTTCAATTCACAGTTTTCATTGAACAAACTCATCAATTATTCATGTTACTACTGAGGCACGAATTCATCAACCATGGGAAAATATAAACAGAAGTGAAAATGAGATTTCACCACCACAGAAGCTGCAGTAGAACTTTCAGTACCTTCAAAAAGCTGTTCTTAGTCCTGTGTAATTGATTCATCATTTACATGGTCTTCCATTTTTTCCTTACTCCCAAACATTTTCTTTTTAACTTTTTTCTACTCACCATTCTGTTCTAATTCCTTTAAATGACATATATGCAGTACCTCAATAAAAAAGATTTTGTGAGCTAGATACGAAGGTAGCGAGAAGAGCTCATAAGGGAAAAATGGATGAAATATGCGCAATGTTCCAAAGGATGGCAGTGTTAGGAGTGAATGAGATTTATGCAAAATTTGATGGTGGGGTCATAAGGACAGCAAGGCATGTTTGTCGAAGTACTGTAGGTGGTCTTGAAGATGGAAAAAAGCCCTTCACTAGGAATACCTTTGCCATGGGGACATTATATCTGTATCCAAAACTAGATTAAACCAGTAACTGTCACTGTGCTAGCATTCTTTAGCTTGTGGTTGCTGTTGACCTTATGTGAGGGAAGCTTGTCCATGGGGGCAATTCTGTAAGGTAGTAACAATTGTTACAATGTAGGTAATAGACCAAGCTTGTTTGTGAGTATTCTTCATTGAATTATGTATTTTCAACAATCAAGCCCCTTTGTAAACACATTTCCACAAGACCTTCACCATTCTCATTTACTTCAGGAGCTCTGTACCTACAAGAACCCCATTTGTTTAACTGTCACATACCTTTGCATTTAAATTACAGTATTTATTGCAACCATCCTTTCATAGTATTCTCTTAACAGAGGCAGGAAGATTCAAGCTCTTACGAACACCTTTTCACGCTTCCATCCCTCAAGTATATGCTTCCACTAATCACAACTTTTTCTGTTTACTGGATAAACATATTCCTTGGGGATGTAGCATATACACATGCTTCCAGGAGTTGAACTGAATTTTTCTGTGATGTTTAGTTAAAATTACCAGATCAATTGCGTAGTGAAGTAAACAAAGGTTCTTAACATTTCATTTCTCAGTTACATGAAAACTAATTTTCTTGGCAGGAGAGGGGCTCCATACAAAGATCGTTTCAACCTGATGACCAATAGACTGATAGAGGCTGGAATAATTTCTTATTGGACCAATGATGTCATGGCTCTACGAGTAAAGGAAAATGGAAGACGGAGAGACAGACAGCAAGCTCATAATAGCGTTATGTATCATGTAAGTAGATGAAATGACAGTTAAATTACCTTACTGCATGGAGTACCGAATATTTCATGAATTTTCAGCTATCATTAATCATACGCTATGAAACCCATTTAAAAGAAAAATCTACCACGTAAAAATTCACACTAGTTAACCTATGATGTATCTGAATTATTTATAGTGTTATTATATTTCATATGTGTCTCTGTGTATCTTATCTGCCTCAATCACTGCAGAGTTGATGCTTTTTTATTCCCAGCATGATTGGAAGAAGGTAAAGATGGGGAAAAATATTTTGCTTAGGCTACAGTCATGGGGATCATAAGCGTGAATGAAATAGAATCTTGAACTTCAGATGACACACTTGGTTTTTCATGTCAACCTTGAAGAAATTTACACATCAGTAGGAAAATCATATCTTAAAACAGCAGACCTATGTAGATTCAGTAGAAATAATTTCTTTATTTCTTTCTCAGGAGAACAGCCAAATAATTCTTCATCTGAGCCATTTAATGGGAGTGTTTTTACTGTTGTTGCTTGGGTACACACTGGCAAGTTTAATTCTATTGAGCGAAGTCATGCTTGTCAAATGGCAACAAAAGAAGACTCCATTACGCTTCCTGGCACAAAATGATGAAGGAAACTGAGCTATTTTATGGTCAACTGGCACAGCAGTGTCAATTGTCTCATAGGAAAACATAACCTTTTCATCTTTTAAAAGTTTGCTAATTAAGTCATAACAGAGGAAAGAGACCTATCTAATTTCACAGATGAAAATTAATGTACACATCTTTATAGGAAATTAAATGTAATATCAGACAGTGATGTGAGATCAGGTTGAGAATCATTATGGTTTATATTTTATATCATACAACAAAGAATTGTAAAGTATTTGTTATCCTCTGTTGGAAGAATGTATGATCAACAGAAAAATGTCTCCTCTTCCAGATTTTTTATATTCCTTAATGCAGCACTTCTCATTTTTGGTGTGTGTCTTTCTTCAAATTACAGTAGTAACAAAAGCTGTATAGTAAATAAAGATTTAATTGTATGGAAGTTGCACCTGATACACAGTTTTGTAGGAAATTTTGGCTTTGCTGTGGACAACAGAATTCAAGACAAGTTTAATTACTAGATGTTAGCAAGTCTCAGAGTTTATTTTCTTATCCACTGTAAGACAAACAGGTACTTGATGGCATTTCTAAATACTGTATATACTGTTAGTTCATGATAGTAAGCAGTCAACAAAAATAATTAAAAGTGGGCAATCACTCTCAGTGGACCTCTCAGCCAGATACATTCCAGGCAGGAGGAACAATATGGCAGACACGCTGAGTTGTCGGGGTCAAGTGCTGGTGAAAGAAGGTCACTACATCAGGAGGTAGCTGAAAGGCTTTTTCATCCGTGGGGAAGGCCAACAGTAGACCTTTTTGCGACAAGATAAAACAAAAAAACGAGGTATTTTGTTCAGTCATTCCAGATCCATGGGCTGTAGCAGATGCCCTACACCATCCATGGGACAACCTGAACGTTTATGCCTTTCCCCCCTTTTGCCTAATCCATCAATGCCTAATCGGTCAAGTAATCAACAGAGTGATGTTTTCTCAGACCCTCAGGATGACCCTAGCGACTCCCTTGTGTCCACACGCAGAGTGGTACCCCGATCTCCTAGCTTTGCTGACCAAGACACCAAGGGAGATTTGCCCTTAGCACAACCTTCTTTGTCAACCACACATCGAGAGGTTTCACCGATCGGTAGGGTCCCTATCTCTTCATGGCTGGAGACTATCCAGTATCTCTTGCAAGCAAGAGGCTTTTCTCGCAGAGCAGCAACAGAGATGTCTGGCTATCTCGGAAGATCTTCTACAGCTGTGTACCTAGGAAAATGGGCCATCCACTGTGTTTGTTGTTGTCAACAGGGTTTCTCTCCGGTCAGAACTTCTATTCAACAAGTAGCGGACTCCCTCATCTTTCTCTGTAGGGAGAAACTTTTTTGTGTCGGCTATCAAGGGCTATAGGTCTGCTCTAGGATTGGTTCTGCATCTGAAGGGTGTGGACCTTTCATCTTTGTGGGGAACTTCTATACATCTCAAAAGTTTTGAGCAGTCCTGCTCCTCAAGAGATCTTAAACCTCCTAATTAGGATTTGACCCTGGTGCTTAGCAGTTTCACTTTTGGTCCATGAACCCATATGAGGTTCATCAGACAGGAATTCGACCCTCAAAATGGTTTTCTTACTGGCCTTGGCTTTATCAGAGAGAGTTGGTGAACTTCATGGACTCTCTTTTAATGTTAAACACACGAGGGGTTGGGGATCCGTAGCCTTCGAATTTGAAGCCAAGACTCAAATCCCTCAGTTCACAATGACAGATTCGAGTCCTTCTTGATCCCCTCTCTTGGAAATTTTGTTGATGACCCAGACAAATTACTCTTATGTCCTGTTAGGATGCTGCGTAGCTGTCTAAAAAGGACTTGTCATCTCAGACCCGAGTGTCGTAGACTTTTTGTTAGCACAGGCTGGAACAAGAGAGAAGTGTCCAAGAACACCATCTCCTTTTGGCTATGTGAAGTGATTAGACAAGCTTACAGTACTTCTTCACATGCAGATGTCAATACAGTGCATGCAAGAGCACATGATGTTAGGGGCCTAGGCCCTTCCATCGCTTTAAAAAAAAACTTGTTGGTTCACAGGATTTTGAAGGGCAATACATGGCTTTGTCTAACCACCATCACATCCTTCTATCTGCAGGACGTTGCCCACAGGTCCTTGGACACTTTTTCGTTGGGTCCAGAGGTGGCCGCTCAGCAGGTTGTGTAGCTCATCTAGTGCCCCTAGCGGACAGTTTGTACCTTACCTTAGAAGTTGGTTGTGAAAGTGAGTGTGAATGGGATGAGTGGTCTTCTTATTTCTCTTTCTTTTTCTCCTCTACCAGCAGGCAATGAGAGATTCAATCCGTCATGTGCTGGGACTGGTTAGATACAAGCGAGTGAGCTCCCACTCTATTTTGGTATATTTGATTGTTCCTACACAATACAATCTTACAAGGGGAGAGGGGAACTGACAACAAACAAGGTTGGTGGCTAACATAAGTTTTGTTGTCTCTGACAATTGCGGGTTCTCTGCCTTCCTCCAAAACACAATGTAGACAGGAATTCACATTGTCTCTTACCCTGGATGTCTAGCTGTTGAGTAACCTTTTGCTTAACAATTCAGAGGCATACGACTCCTTCCTATGTCCTATCTTTTGGCCAGGAAGTAAACCAAACCTCCAGTTGGTTCTGAGGCTTACTTTATCCTCCCTCCAAGAGTAATTCTCCTCTTATGTTAAACCCAAAGGTTTGTTCTGTGTGTGAACAAATGACAAATTTTTAATCAATTTATATTTTTCATAACTAACAAACCTGCGGCCTTAACATGTGCCTCACCACAAGCTGCCCCCTCATTCAGTTACCTGGGCTGGAAGAAAATTGGTACGTCATAGCGTTGTTGGGGTAAGCCAGGTCGGGCGGCACCCGCTTCCTGCACCCCAGTGGCTTTCCCGTTGCCACCAAAATCCTTGTGTTAATTTTAACCAGACTCTAGCAGGCGCTACAGAAATTTCCCTGTTACGTCAAGACCGCAGGTTTGTTAGTTATGAAAAATACAAATTGATTAAAAATTTGTCATTTTAAAAGGTCTGTAACTATTACATCAAGAAAACTAAAGTGCTACCTGCTGTTGGAATGACTATCACCATTGAATATATTATATGGAAATTGTATTTCACACTTGTTTTAATATTACAATACATAAAGAAACTTCAACTATAGAATAGTATAAGAATAGTAAACAAGTACTGTATACTGTAATGGGCCTTTGGTTAAGAAACAACGCGGCACAGTTGACTATGGCCACTTAGGGCTATCAAGACACTTCAGATAATTATAATAGATATTGCTTCTGTCCAAGATAATTATACAGTAATTGATAGTGCTGCTGTCACAGCCATGCCATGCATAAGCCTGGGCCTTTAATTTAGAAACAACGCGGCACAGTTGACTATGGCCACTTAGGGCTATCAAGACACTTCAGATAATTATAATAGATATTGCTTCTGTCCAAGATAATTATACAGTAATTGATAGTGCTTCTGTCACAGCCATGCCATGCATAAGCCTGGGCCTTTAATTTAGAAACAAAATTAGTTTTGTGCTGCAAAAATTTGGTGATTGGAGGTGCTTTTTTTTTTTTCTAACAAAAGGACATTATGGCAGTCACAGAAACTAGAGATGAAATGGCCATTAATAGAATGTTAGGAGCTACAGAGGAATGGATTTTGGCAGAGATCACTAGCTTGTCAGTCCAACATTCAAGTGAAATTTAAACCGCCCAACAAAAACGTTGAGAGTATCTAGGTTGACACAGTCAAGCTTCCTAGTTATCAGATAAGATCTGGGATAAAATAATAGATACACAAACGCAAATTTCAGGAAAGAGAATCGAATTAATATCAATCAAGCACCAAGCCTTGAGACCATATGGTGCTATGTTATGCTGATTATAGATACAGTATGGTCAAAATTAATGGGTGGTAGGTTGTATTAGATGAATATTTATTTGTTGAAGGAAGTAGATTACTGTACACATTATGGAGAGGTGTTCTGTTTCAGTGAGAATATCATGAAGGCAAGGTGGACAGGGAAGAGAGGTTAGGATGGTAAAGGCTCTGTTGCATGCAACTGTGTGCTGGGGGCAGGAGAGGATTACATGTATATGGGACATGGAAAGAGAGATACAAGAAGTTGGACACAAGGTTGGAGGAGATCCGTTCATCAGGTGAGAGAGTGAAAGGTTTGAATAGCCAATCTGTAGTCAGGAAAGAGCTGTTTCCCATTTTCTATTCTTGTGGCATGGGTTTAACGGTGTAGAGCTTGTTATTTGAGACATTGGACCAGAAAGACTGCCAGCGATTTAGTAAGTAGTTACGGAAGGATGGGAAGTAATCTGAATATGGGATGGTTTTGAAATGTGAGGATCCCGACAAAGCCACAGATCAAGCCAAAGAGTCCACTTCTGTATTGCCTAGGATGCCCACATGGCTCATGGTCCATCAGAAGCAGACTAGTTTTTTCCGGATTGAAATACGAAAGAGCCAATCTTGAATTTCACGGATTACAGGATGGATGCAGTCAATAGATTGGATGAGGGATAAAGAATTAGCAGGGCCTGCGAAAATAAAGAAGGATGACGAGGGGTAGATTAGTTGTTTTAGTGCAAACAAAATGGCACATAGTTCTGCTGTAAGTATGCTTGCTACAGGTGGTAAAAGTAGTTGGAAATGTTTGGCGGGAAAGAAGACAGCAGCCTTAGTACCTTTAGGGGACTTGGAGCCATCTGTGTAGATTGGGCTGTAAGCGTCACGTCAAAATGTGCTCTAGGAAATGAGAACGTAGAGTAGGAGAGAGAGTATTAAGTTTTGATAAGTTGTGTAGTATAGATGGACAGACTGAGGGAGTGGGGTTTAGCCAAGGTGGGAAAGTGTGGATGTAGAAAGGAAGGATTTCCAATTGTGGTGATGAAGAGAGAGAGAAGGGTTTTCATATGGATAGAGAAAGGACAGGTTCAGTTGGGATTGTTAGTAAATTTGGCAAGGACGGGGTCAGGTATAGTTAGCTTCAAAGTAGAGAATTGGTGGAATCTGACATAGTATCTACGAGAGAGGAGGGCACGTCGGTGAGTGAGCAATGTTAGTCCTGATTCAGCATAGAGGCTTTCTACTGGTGATGAATGGAAGGCCCCAAGGGCCAATCTTAGTCGTAAGTGGTGCACCGGGTTTAGAAGGCTGAGAAGAGCAGGGGAAGCTGAAGAGTACACATGGCATCAGTAATCGAGAATGGATAGAATCAGGGCTTCACATGGGTGCAGAAACCTTTTGCAGTCAGCACCCCAAGTAAAGTGGGATAAAGTTTGAAGGAGGCAAAGATGTTGGAGAGCAGTTTACTGAGGAATTTACCACTAGTACAGAACTGTATGGGAGAATTGTAAAGCATTAGGAGCGAGAGAAAAGAATGGAAAAAGTTTTATTGGTGGAAAAGAGGAATCCATGAAGAGGCAGCTAGAATGGCAGACTGTATAAGTGAGTGAAGTTTAGGGATTGAGGAATCAGCAGTGTAAATTGCAAGATCATCAACATAAAGAGAAGACCTAACTCCTGCTGGCAGGGATGCTATAATACCATTAATTGCTATAAGAAATAGGGTAGTGCTAAGAGCGCAGCTTTGGGGAACTCCTCCATATTGAGTGAAGGGTAAAGAAATGGAACAGTTTATACATACAGGGAAGTCAGTTACTAAGAAAAGATTGGATGAAAATGCCCATGTTGCCTTTTATATCAGACTGAAGTAGTTGGTGCAAGATGTGATATTTCCAGGTGGTATCGTATGTTTTTCTAAGTCAAAGAAAGCTGCAAGGACTGATTGTTTAGAAGCAAAGGCTGTTTAGATGTAAGATTCTGTGTGTGCAAGAGGGTTTGCTGTGCTGCTCTTGCCTCGTCTGTAGCCAAACTGAGATGAAGTTTTTTTTATTCTAAATGCCACATTAGGTGAAAATTTATCATTCTTTCTAGTAATAATTTAAAAAACAGCTGTTTAGGGAAACAGGTTGATAGCCTTGGGGTGCACTTCCTGATTTATCTGGTTTTAGGAAGGGGAGGATGAGTGTTTCTTGCCACTGCTGGGGAAATTCACCTTTTGTCCATATTCTATTCAATAATTGTAGGAGAAAGGTTATGGAGTTTGACAAAAGGTGTCTGAGCATTTGGCTGTGGATACCATCAGATCCTTCACATATGTTTTGACAAGATTTGAGTGCCAAGATGAGTTCTGCAATGGAAAATGGAAAATTGTGATTCCATGTTAGATAATGTGAAGTTTATTGGGTTCTTTTCTGTTTTGAGCTTTATGTTTGTGAATTGGGAGAGGAGATGTTCTCCGCTACTATTGTGGCTAAAATATTGGCCTAGTGTGTTGGCTATTTCTATTGTCAGCAGTAAAATTGTTATTTATGTTTAATACTGGGGCTTGTGAGGTGGACATTTTCCTGATATTGTATGTATGTCTCCAGACTGCTGAAATAGGGGAGGAGGAAGTTAATGAGTAGACATAGCATTTCCAATTTGTGATTTGTGAAGCACGTATTGTGCATTTCAATATGGCTGTGGCTCTTTTGAAAATTATATAAAGGCAGTGAGGTATCCACAAGTATTTCATTTTTGTTTAAAGCTACACCAAGCAGCATGCTTTTATGTAGAGCTCTGGTGCAACCTTTGCTCCACCAGGGTACACTCTGATGTGAAAGGTCAGGTGTTCGTGGGATGGCTGCTAATGCAGCACTTAAAACAATGATGGTGAAGTAAGCAAGCATATCAATGGTTGATGAAAAGGATGTAGGAGGTAGAGACATCTGAAAGCATGGAAAAAAGAGCGCCAGTCAGCTTTATCAGAGCGCCAGCATGGAGGATTAAGAAGTGGACCATTGGAAGTAGGTGAAAGAAGGGTAGGGAAGTGGTCACTAGTTAAGAAGTGGTCTAATACTGACCAATGAATGTCTAGTTGGAGAGCATAATGATAGATCTAGACAAGAAAAGGAATGTGTTTTTGTGTCAAAATGTGTCAGGCATTCTGAGTTTAAAGTAGAAAGGTTGTTCAAGGGAGCATCCACAAGAAATGATAACCGAGTCGCCCCATAATGAGTGGCAGCAATAAAAGTCACCTATCACAAGTAAGGAGGATGGTAATTGGGAAAGGAGGTCTTGAAAGGCAGTGAAGTCAATACGGTAGGAGGGCGAAAGGTAGACTGATACTACTGTACTGTATAGTAATCCATCGTTGTACGAAGACTCATGTAATAGTACAAAAAAAGGCTGTTGTAATGTTGATGGGTAAGTATGGTATTTTGTGATGAATTAAAATAGAAGAAATAGCAATTGGGAATAGATTTCGGCAGTTGGGTAAGGAAAGTTTCCTAGAGGCATATTACTTTAGGTTCGCATTGTGAGAGGAGATAAGCGAGATCATGTCTGTGGGGTCGGAATCGTCTAATGTTCCACTAGAGTACAGACATTAAAGGGAATGAGGCATATGATGTGCTATTATAGTTGGTATGGTTGAGGTAGTGTTGTTAGATGGAGATGGACTGTTCAGTATGAAGTAGGGATGGGTGAGTGTCAGGAATAACGGATGAGTCATCTGTAGAAGGGAAGTCTAAAGTAAGTATACCTTAGTTTTACCAGACCACTGAGCTGATTAACAGCTCTCCTAGGGCTGGCCCGAAGGATTAGACTTATGTTACGTGGCTAAGAACCAATTGGTTACTTAGCAACGGGACCTACTGCTTATTGTGGAATCCGAACCACATTAGAGCGAGAAATGAATTTCTATCACCAGAAATACATTCCTCTAACTCTTCATCAGCCGGCCGCGGGAATTGAACTCCGGTCCATCGAGCGACAGTCTGAAGCTCAACCGGTTCGGCTAACAAAGGGCTAGGGAAGTCTAAAGGTGAGGAGGGATAGGAAGAGAGACTCACGGGTGCCACCTGGTGGTAAAGCAAGGTCAAGGATACTTTTTCTCTGTACAGAGGTCTGAGAGGAAGTTTGGGTGGGAAAAGAGACAGGTAGGGGAAACGCGAGGCACTCGGCAGTGGTATGATGGACAGTAGCGTATTTTGTGTGGGAGTAGGTGGGGGGATGAGGTTGGGTTTGGGATCGTGATAGAGGGTTGATTTATGTAATTCTCAATGTCCTTCATGGTTTCCAGAGGAGACTTGGCTGTAAGGGTTTTCGTGGGTGGAGGGCAAACTGGAGATGACTGGGAAGGGGAGAATTTGTTACTGATCTTTGGAGCTGCTCCAAATTGGTGTTCATTTCTTCATGTTGGGGTTGTGTTAAGGAGAGGAAGCTTTGGGAATAAGGGATGGGAAAACAGGGATGTATAAGTGGGTGTTTCTGGATTTAACACCTCAAAAGGGTTTGACAAAGATACACTTGAGATAAGAAGAGGTGGTGGATGATTGTGCTCTAGAGGTATGCAGCTGTTTGGGCAAAGAAAGGGAGAAGGGTAAGGAAGTATTAGAGGTGGTGGTGGTTTTGCTTGTTTGCTTTGCTGTTGTCACAATCTGGACCAGGGTAACAGCGGTAAAGCCAAGGCAGAAGACTCCTGTCTAGCTTCTTTCAGGGTCAATCCGTGCTTGAAGCAGAGGGCAGCTACCTCTGATTCAAACTTGTAGACAGGGCAACCACAGTAAAAAAACATTATGCTTGCCAGCACAATTGGCGCAAATGCCCTCTTGTGAGTGGCAATTTGCTCGATCATGGTCAGGTGAGCTGCAAATGGGGTAGCGTGTTTGTGATCTGCAAAATTTTGGCTGTGTGGCCAAAGAGCCAGCACTTTTGGCATTTACTTTGGGGAGGAATATACTTTTGGACTTTGTAATGCTGACCTCCAATGCATATGTCTTGTGGGAGGTCTTGCCCCTTAAATGTGATCTTTGCAAAATTTTGTTGATATTTCCTGTTGCTCGTGTCCCCAAGAGTGTAGCATGTAACATGGAGAACTTCATGGCAGTCACTTAGGAGTTTTTTGAGATCCATTGAGCAATCACTCCAGCTGACATTGTCAACAAGGCACTGCTCAGGGGTATCACCACTATTCCAGTGCACTTGTTGAGGTGAGGATGTGGAGTGGTAGGGAAGGCATTACAGGCAGTCCCCCGGTTATCAGCGGGGTTCCATTCCCGACGGCGTGACAACAACCGAAAATCGCCGCTAACTGAAAATCGGCAATAATAGCATGGATCCCCGGTTAGCGGCGCCGATAACCAGTTAGTGGCACCGATAACCGGTGATCAGTGCCGCCGATAAGAGGCGATCAGCGCCGATAACTAGTTATCAGCGCCGATAACTAGTTATCAGCGCCGATAACTGGTTATCAGCGACGAAAATCTGGTTATTGTCATCGCTAGACAAGCGCCGTAAAACCGGATCGCCAGTAACCGAGGCTGCCGATAACCGGGGACTGCCTGTACCTTGTAGGTCTTTGAGGGTGGACATTGCTTGAGCCTGAACCTCTGTGTTCACCATAACAAGGTGTGAGTTGTCGCGCCTTGTTAGGAATTTCACCATTCCTACCTGTCTCTGCAGGCACTTTTGAAAGTGGAGTGTATTGTTCACATAAGGAGTGGTCAGGGGGATAATGAAGTACTTGTCCCACTTCTGGAGTCCAAAGAGGGTTGACATAAGGGCTGGGTGGGTAGAAGAGGATGGAGTTGGAGCCCTAAGAAAATTTTCTGGAGGAAGAGCTGCTGTAATGGCCCACTGTTTCATGGTAGAACGCTGTGGTTCGTACGGTTGTAGAGCAGTCACCAAAGATGAACGAGATGACATGTGACATGGTAAAAGAGGACTGGGATGATAAGATTTCTTGGGGAGTAGTCTGGCTCGTGGTCTCTACTCTAGCGAAGTCAGAAAAGCCAAAAAAAAAACCAGGGGACTGATTGTGAGCAGGGTCAGTCCCCAATCCCTTAGAATTTGTTTGATTTCCATTATTGGCCACATAGGCCTAAGTATTTGCTAGGGATGATTTTTCCAAAGGTTGTCAGTGGAGGTTGCAAAGTCTTCAACTCTGCTGAGATGGTACATCAATGGGCCCAGGAGTACTCAAACCCTTATAGCTGCTAGTCATAAAAGTGGAAGTGAAAAAAAAATTACACCTGAAAACCTTAAAAAGACATCATCAGCCTTCCATGGAGTTTATTCTTCCACCAATGGCACAAGAGAGAACGGACTCCCAAATGTCCACACCCCTACTTTACCCCACAGGGGATGGCACAACATAATTAGAGTGTAAGCCAAACCAGCTTGATAGGACTGAGGGTACTTCAAGAATACAACTATCCCCTACCTAGTCATATTACGGGTAAACCGGATAGAATAACAAGAGTCCTATCCCCAGAACCAGAGCCCCCTGGAACCCATGGCCCAGCCCTGCAGAATAGTTCCACCCCTAAGCTATCAATCTGATATCTCTCAAGTCCAACATTGTTGGGTAGCTGATGGTCCTACCACAGTTCCCACTGATTAGCTTTGGATATAAACCCAGTCCAAGCTATGATATCTTTTCCTATTTATCAGGTCCAATAAATTTTAGCAAAACTGAAAAATTCCACAGAAATTAATCCAAAGAAATACAGTGTGTAATGATAGTATCTGGGACTCTTGGACTCAAACCTGGGAACAAATTCCTGGGGTTCAAGAGCCCCTCACCACATCAAGGTGGTCCCAATCAGTGTTGCTGAAATGTGGAAATGTGGCGTCCGGTGTGGAAGTTTTGATGCGCAAGATTATCATGTGCAGAAGTGGGGTATTCATTTTACAGTCTGCCACACCAAGTGTGGAAAAAATGTCCACTCTCTTTAGGGGTTTATTGTGGTCAGATATATTATTTTCTTATATTGACCTATATTCTTGGTTATTTGCATATTTATATATCTATTGATATAATAGTGACTGAATAAAGAGCCATCAAAGAATGGTTGTTTATGCCGAAATGTGAACCAGCAGAAGTTGATCGAGCGATATCTTGATTGACACATCAAATGCAGATGACAACAGAGTGACAGCTTTAGATTCCCCTCTAATTACGGTAAATCTATTTAAAATTATTTTAATAAGTGTAAAAAGTGATCATGATTAACTTGATAAGGGAAGTTTATGGGAAATGATCTTTACACTGTAGAGGAAAGCATGTATCATTTTATATACATTACATTTTACATATGGTTGAATGAATTTAAAATTTAGGCGAGCATGGAAGTCAGTGGTGTGGAAATGTAGCAACAGTGGTCCCAATGTCGAGAGGGTCAGGAAGGAGAAAAAGACTGCAAGGCTGCACATGCAATTAAGTAATAAGTCTAGCAGCACATGCATATTAAATAATAGGTCTAGAGAGCTTTGTTATAACAAGGATCATGAAGAGATGAGTATTTTATTATTACAGTACGGTATTATTATTTTATTATTACAGTACGGTGTTATTGTTCAGAAGATGAACCCTGTTCATATGAAACAAACCCACAGGGGCCACTGACTTGAAATTCAAACTTCCAAATATCTGGACCAACAAGCTAATAACAAAGCCATGTATTTAGTAGTGGGTTTGGTGTCAGGGTTGCCCAGAGAATTAATGAAATATACATGGGAGAAAGATAGAGAGAATAATACTGTACATTCAAAAGAAGTTAAGGGCCAATAATGTAAGATGAAGACAGACAACATTAGGCAGATGAAATTTGTGAGGTCATACACAAGTGATGTGAGAGGGATAATTTGATTGATATACAGTACCAGAAATGGAAGAAGTCCTGAATGTATTTATGAATGATTTCAAAAGTGCTGAGGGAATGAAAAATACCAGGTTATGATCCAGTCACTCCAGAGATGATATTAACTGAAATGACAACTCATATACTAACCAGCCTGTTTTGCAGACTATAGAACAGAAACAAAGTCTGATAATTGGGAACTGGAAGTCAGAGTTACTATATCAAAAAACAATATTCTGACTGTGTGGTAACCATGGAGTAATGCACTTACATTGGTAGTAATGAAAATGTTACGTATGCTTATATTCAGTAGGTTGAAGAAAGGTAATGACAAAGTTTAGAAGGGAACAATCTGGTTTTATAAAATGCATGAGTTGCATATATCAAATACTGTATTCATGTTAAAACATTGTGTAGCAGCCTGTGGAAATTACAAATCCCCCTTCTGATGGCTCGTGCTGATTTCGAGAAGGCATTTGACAGCATCCATAGACCAATATTATGGAAGGTTTTGTATTTCTATGGCATTCCTGTTGAATATGTAAAGCTAACTGAAATTATTCATGAACAAAGTAGAGGCAAAGTTACTGTTGATGGGATCTTATCAAATGAATTTACAGTAAATAGTGAGATGCTACATGAGATGTTATTCCACCTTTGTTATTTGCTCTTCTGGTCATAATGAAAAGGTAATGGAGCTAGAAGAGAAGGGTTAGACTTGAATAATTATAAGCTGACAGGCTTGGAATATACAGATGTCTTAATCAGTAAAACACTACAAGATTTACAAAGTATGCTTAATAGAATACGTCATATATCTAAAGGGATGGGGCTCAACTAAGTCTAGGAAAAACAGTCTAGGGGGATGGGACTTCACTAAGTCTAGGAAAATGAAGTTTTCATAATAAAACTAATATTGTAATACTTACCTGAGTTCGCCCTTAATCCCACTAGCCTGAACAACTCTCAATTACCAATCCACTATTGGGAATTTTAACAGCCAGTGTTACCAACGCTGCAGGTAAAATCTTGTCACTCGAGCTACCATAACAAATGGTTGGCAACGCTGACGCAGGTGTGCGCCGACACTCCCACTTTCGTCAATTGCTTTATTCAAGGTCAAAATTGATGTGGGGAAAGGAGGGTGGGAATCATTCAAGTGTTCAGGTAAGTATTACAATATTAGTTTTATTATGAAAACTTCATATTGCAATCCACTCCCTGAACACCTGAATTTGCCTGATTAACAACATTTAGAGGAGGGATCAATTCTATTGCACGCCTTCTGACAACCACAGAGACAGTAGCTCACCAATCTGCTCTGCATAAAATATCTATTTAGTCATACACTCACCATATCAATCAATGCTTTCATTGACGAGACATGTTGGAGAGTACTTTGATCGACAGCCAGGTCAGTACTCTTTCCATCGACCTCCCATGTGGCTCTTCAGAACCTCTCATGTATGGAGGAGAATGAGACAGAGTGCAGAGCCGCTGGCCCTCTGGGAGAACCATCTAAGTTTGCAGCCCACCCCCTTTTTACAACCGCAGAGATGGCAGCTTACCGATCTGCTCTGCATAGGATATCTATTTAGTTACACACTCACCTCATCAATCGATGCTTTTGGTGATGAGACATGCTGGAGAGTACTTTGATTGCCCGTCAGGTCCATACTGTCTCAGTCTGTTGACCTCCCATGTGGTTCTTCAGAACCTCTCATGTACAGAGGAGTATGGTGAACCTCCCATATGGCTATTCATAGCCTCTCATGTATGGAGGGAAGTGAAGCAGTGTGCCGAGTTGCTGATCCTCCGGATAAGGCCCGACGATTGATGAGCGAAGAAGTATCTCAGCGCCAACGAAATAGCCTAGCCTACTAGAGCACCCCCTTGGACTCTCGTAGGGAAACTATAAAAGACTAAGATACTTAAAACGTACTAAACCTAAGTTCATGTGATTATACTATTATACTATCACTGTTGCCTAAGAATTCTAAAGACTAAAAGGAATTCCTCTATCTGGTTAACCTAAGAATCTCCTCACTAAGCGAATACCACCTCAGCTAAATGAACACACCCTAGATAGTAGACTCTGCTGCTACACGCTATGAGGTGAATCGAACGTCTCATAAGTTGAGAAAGTAAACATTGAGATGGACTTCCAAATAGCTGTCTCCAGAATAGATGGCACTGAATAATTCCTTAGAAAGGAAGATGAAGTGGACCTACTCTGAATACTGTGCGGTCAGGGAAATACAGAGCTGAAGATGATGAAGAACAACCCTGAGAAGCCTGGGAAATCACCTCCCTCCGAAAGTAATTAATCGCATTCTTTGACAGCGGACAGGAAGGATTCCGCGGAGAGACAAGAAGTGTATGCGGAAGCGGACGGAGTTTCCCCACCTTTGATAAATAGACTTTAATGCTCGCACCAGTCATAACGATATCTCCGCTGGATCGCCGGTAACGAACACTTGCAGATAAGAAGTTTAAACGAACAAGGCAGAGTTTTAACCTCCGAATCTGTCTTCGTCACAAATTCTGGAAGACAGACACTATGTATCATTTCTCGCATAGGAGCCCAACCTAGAAACTGCCTGAAGCTCGCCCAACCCTTTCGCTGAAGCTAAAGCTGTAATAAAAAGCAATTTCTTAGTCAATGTCTTAACATTATAGCTTCAATGGGTTTAAAGGCAGGGGAACGCAAGAAAAAATTGAAGTACTTCCGACAAGTCCCACGGAGGGGCCCGAATCAGCAAGACAAGACATTCAATCTTAAAAGAACGTAATAAATCACCGATATCTTACTAGTAGAGATTTCAGGAAGGTGGAAACTAATTGTACCGCTAATCGTTGAGCGGTAGTCAGCAATAGCCAAATACGAAAGACCCTTGACTTTCCGAAGGAATAAAAGAAAATCATCTATTTCGGCTATGGAGGGTCTAGAGATGGAATGACCTTCCTTACGACACTAACTTCTATACCTTGTCCAGCTGAACCTGGTAAGGCTTACGGGTTGATTTTCTCAAGCTAAAAGAAAACTATCTAGACACAACTTTGGGGAGCCCGGACTGTCTAGCAGCCCTCTCTACAGTCACCCTGCAATTAGGTACAGAACGCGAGGGTTTGGATAATAGTGAGAATGCTGTCGTCTGAGAAGTAGTTTCGCATGGGTAGGGACATCGGAACTTCCGTACGGAGCTCTAGGAGTTCCGGAAACCAAGCATGTTATGGCGAGCAGGGAACTATTAGAGTCATAGACGTCTTGACACCCTCCCACAATTTCCCTATTACCTGATGAATGAGGCCGGCTGGAAGAAAGGAAAACACCTGCATGTGGCTCCAATTTGTAACATCACATCAGTGCCTATCGACATGGGGACCACCATTGGTGAGAAATAAACCGGAAGACAATGGTTTAATCACGTCACGAGTAAGTCCACAGTTGCTGGCCACTTCCGGAGAAGCTGACATATTACTTCCAGAGCCAAAGTCCACTCTCCCCGCCAATACCTGACGGGAGCAACTTAGCGAATTGGCCAGTATGTTGAGACTCCCCGATATAAATTGGGGAAGAAGAGACACTTTTCGTTCTTCGCACCCTCTCAGGACTCTGTGCTATAGTATTGAGTTCTGTTGAGCCTGTCCCCCCCTTCCCCCAGAGTTCTTCAGATATGACACTGCAATTACACTGTTGCTAAACATAGCCATCACTCTGTTGTGCACTAGGACTGAAAACAACTGAGGGCTTCATTTACAGCCCTGATTTTCACGAAGATTTATTGACTCCTCTCGTTCCCGAACCCCCGCAGAGGCCCGAGGCCTGGGTTACCTCCAAGGTTGTTTCCCAATGATCTGAGGCATCTGTGTACAGATGAACGTCGGGAAGAGGGGAGTTGATAGACCTTCCCCGTGTCAGATGCACCTCCGACTACCACAGACGACCCAACAGGCAAGAATCGCTCCTGACTATAACTGCGTTCTCATTGCGGAAGTCCCAGCAATTCCTGAGACATACCTGAAGAGAGAGCACATCCGGACACGAAACCCTGGAATCAAAGGAGAGAGAGAGAGAGAGACATTCTCCCTAAGAGGCTTCTCCAAGCTGGTACCGGCCATTCCCTGCTGGACGGGAACCCTTCTATCTGCTGAAGGACTGACTGGATCCTCTCTAAGGTTGTGAAAACCCTCAAAGGAAGAGAGAGAATCTTCCTACCTGAATAGGTTAAAAATTCCATAAGAATTCCCTCGCTCTTACTAGCTCCTCTAGAGAGGAGGCAAGGATCAACCAATCGTCTAGATACCTCAACACTGTATCCTCAACGATGCATAATTGCCAACACCGGAGACATGAGTTAGAAGCAACCACGTTCATCATACTGGCTACGTCATCATCCTAGAACAAGAATTAGCTAAGGCCAATGGTGTTCTAAGCAATCCCTCTTATGAACGTCCAGATACTGAGGGGGAAGATGACCAAGATAGAAATTTCGATTTTCCTGCTCCAAACGTCATAGGCAAAGCCAAAGCACTCGCCTGGTAAGCCAGACCCCTCAAGATAAATTTATTAGGCTACCAACAGCCACGGGTCTGAAGGGACATAGCTGTCACTCTTTAGAACCCCATTACAGTACAGTAAACTTGACAGCATCCAGAAAGAGTATGTAAGAGTTTCAGTCTGACTGCGCAACACATCCTCCAAGCACCTGCTTTCCCTAAGAGAAGTCCCTACGAGCCGAGATGACACCGGAGACTTAAACAGGATTGCCTCAACCGATTCGTTGAATAGCATCCTGACACCTGCTGAAGGATTACCTCGAACTGCATAAATCGTCCAACACGGAGAGAGAAGAGAAGAGTGCTGTCTATTAGAAGTCACTACTGATGCTAAATGAACGTCCGCCTCCTCCAAAGCTTGGCTAACCCAATCAAACCAAACCAGCCAACATGAAAAAGAGGCAGGAGCTGGCTTAGTGTCATAAAAAGCCTCAAAAAAAAAAAGACTGAATTGACTAAATCGGGAGGTCCGGAGCTCTTGCTGGAGGGTACGAAGAAGTAACATACTCAAGCATGCATCTGTAATTGTTACTGCTGGCAAGAGGACACTCTAAGTCCGCCAGAATCTCCTGCACCTCCGGATAAGAATCCTGTTCCGCAATGTCCGAACGGTCTAAGACCAACAAAGGAGGAGGCACTGAACGAAGCCCAGACAACGATGAAGAGTCCGCAAGCGGACCACCCTAACCACAATGCTGCGCACCCACACCTAATCGGGTATCCGGAGCTGAATCCGCATAGTTGAACCCGCCACGAAGAGAAGGCTGAATTGATAAAAATCCGGCGCTGATTCCCCTTTATTAACAAGGGGAAGACGAGTGAGAGTAGCCAAACCCACATTTGCTAAATCTTGGGGGAGGATGCGCAAACAAAACCACTTGTGGAGGGACGGAAGAATGTGAAGAAGAAGGAGGGAGAATGAAAGAGGTATAAGCTACTCTCAGAGTTACTGCTGCGGAAAATGCAGGCGATGAAAGCCGCAGACCGCTCGAAGAAGGTACCACAAGCCCTGCCAAAACCTCGGAGCACAAACCCGAACTGGAAGCAACAGGCAAACCCTGTGAAATACTTGATCCTACTGGAACAGCTGCTTGAAGCGGAAGCAAGGGGCTGCTCATACCCGAAGGGATGGAACATGAGACCCCTGCTGCCAAAATCTGCCGAAACTGCGTTTTCACCTGTCCGGAAGCTCCTCCTACCAGAGAAGACTGTACTGAGGAGGGAAAGGCGGGAGGCAGAGGAATAGCAGACGCATAAAAAAGAAGTTACCTGAGAGGAGGAAAACCAAAATTGAAGAAGGAGGGAAAACGGAAGATGCGGAAGCCGCAGGAAAGACCGGAGAAGAAGAAGAAGCCAAAGAGGAGACTGAAAAGGAAGCAACAGAGAATGTGGGAGCAGGAGATGAAGTGACAGATAACCCAGAAGGAAACTTAGAACGAAAAGGACAGAAGGTACACCGAATCTGCGCCCCCCCCCCAATAATCCTGAAACATATCCGACATGAATTCTGGACACTACTGTGTCATGTACTCTCTAATGTAGAGAAACCATTCGAAAAATAATCTCTCACCATAGGTCTGTACCCGTCGAAAAAACCCAGCAATCCACCTTATATTCTGCCACATCCAATTGCTGGTCCCACAAACTACTTTTAGAAGTCGAAAGGATACACCAGAATCCGCCTTACTAGATGGAGAAGTAGAAAACACAGGGAAGGGGGAAACTACAGTAGGAGATTCAGAAACAGTCGGAAGAGAGTTAGGAGCAAAAGCAGAAGGATTCAGCCCCACCGCAACTGAAACATTGGCTTGAGACTGAGCCAGACTGAAAAGAAGTGATGAAGGCGAAACTCTTGCCAGAGCACAAAAACCACTCGAATCCGAAACCGGAACCCGTCCAGGAGAACGACTCTGCATCCTTAATACCTTCTCCTCACTACCTAACTGAAACCTATCCTCCTTTCTCACACCTAGATCTTGATCCTGACTAACATTATCAACGTTAAATTTATAAATACTACAAGGGGGTTGGGGGGGGGATCCTTCACTGCCTGCTCCGCACCGAGGGGGCCGGCAGACCCTGCCCACTCGGAGGCTTGCGGTTCTGCCATTACCCTCAGCACCCGTTAGGGCTGGTTCTGTGCCATTACCCTCAGCACCAGTTAGGGCTGACTCTGGAACAGACAGGGGAGCTGAAAACGAAGAAGGATTAGACATTCTATCACTACTACTATCCCTATCTGAGAAATATTGAAGAAGGTTAGCTATTAAATTTTCCATACTACTTGCAATCCTATCCTCTATCTGTTTGACTACCTCTGAACTCGCTAAATCCATCAACTGATCTGTAGCAGAAGCCTGAGACACCTGAGGCAACAAGAATCTGACCGACGTCTGCCACCCTTACTAGCCAAAGAATTGCGATGTCGAATATAATCCTCCATCTCTTGTGCCTTCCATTGGGAACATTCATCACATTGAGTCTGCAAATCACATTCAACATTCCTACATAGGCTGCCAGACAGAATGTCTATCGTGTCTCAAGGTACTCATCCGTCTCTGGCAGGAAGAAGCGATGAGCTCCATCATCCACAGTCATAGGGGCAGTTGAGGTCGACATCGAAGCTGAAGGCGTGGTAGGTAGTAGAAGGTGAAAGAGTCCATGATGACCAATCGAGACCAGGAACCAGGAACCACGTCGAAGATATCCAGAAAAACCAGAAGAAAACAGTAAATACAATCCAGGTCTTCACCAGAGGTCTAAAATACGAAGAGAAGTCAGGCAATAGGATTAAAACCTCGCACTGCAGAAGGAAACAACCTTCCAGCAGTGCGAACAAAAAGCAATTGACAAAAGTGGGAGTGCCAGCGCACACCTGCGTCAGTGTTGCCAACCGTTTGTTATGGTAGCTCAAGTGACAAGATTTTACCTGCAGCGTTGGTAACGCTGGCTGTTAAAATTCCCACTAGTGGATTGGTAATTGAGAGTTGTTCGGGCTAGTGGGATTAACGGCGAATTCAGGTGTTCAGGGAGTGTATTGCAATAACAGAAGTAATAAGCACTGAGTATGCACAAAGGGATGAAATAACATTATATGGAGAAACTAATGAGGTTGAAATTTTAATTAATTAGGGAAAATGTTATCTACTACAGGTTCTCTAGAGTTGGAATTTAGTGAAAGAATGAAAAAGGCAAATCAAACAATGGAAAGGGTGAATAATATTTGGCAATCAATTACTTTGGAACAGCATACAAAATTAGATTATAAATTAGTCTGGAGTCTGGTGTGGTCTACACTGCTATACAGACATGAATCATGACAATGAAACTACTGTATATTTAAGTGACTTTGTTGAAATAAAGCCTTAATAAGAATATTAGGAGCCATATGGCAGGATGGAGAGTGAGAAATGCCCTTAGGGAAATAACAGAAATTCTATGTTGATGAGCTAATGATGCAAGAGGTGGAGATGGCTTGGTCATGTCTGTCATTCACTCCCTGGGAGAATTATGTGACAATATTGCTGGGCACCAAGAAAGTTGAAAGACCCAGACCTACTTGGAGAACTATGAAAAGGAAGACTAGAGATGAGAGATTTGTGTGAGACAAAACACTTGTAGAATCTTACCCCAAGTGACCCCAGGTATAGCAAAACCACTGAATTCTGAGACCTCAGAATTCATATCATCTAAAGCCAAATGCATGAAAAAGGCAGTGAACAATGGTTCTCCAGAATGCTGGAATAATGGCCTGAGAACCTTCAGGAATTCCCGTTGATCCATAAGTACCTACAGAGTTAAGTCCAGTGCAACAGAGGAAGGACAGATGGTACCAGTTGTCTGCTTAGTGAGTGAGCAAACATGCAGTCGCTAGCAGAGCACTTAGCCTATTTTGCAGTGACAGAAGATGCCTCATGGTCCTTGCAATGGGAGATCAATGGGAAATGGTCACAGTAAGAGAAGTACTGGCCCACAAAGGTGCAGTACTACAAATGTTAAGGGTGAAGTGATATTTATCACCTAACAAAATAAAAAAGTCTATAACGACCTCCTTCTCTGGGAACCAATCTTCTTCCACGCGTGTAGCAACTATTCTTTACATTCCTATAAAGAGCAAAAATTTGGAGAGGATCTTTAGAACAGAGTAGAATTTAGGCCAAAGGCCGAGTGCTGGGACCTATAAGGTCATTCACCACTGAAACAAAAATTGATGGTAAAAAAGTTTGAAAGGTGTAACAGCAGGAAAACCTCACAGTTGCACTATGAATCAACTGTTAGGAGAGGGTGGAAAGTAAGAAGGGATATGAATGGAGGTACAGTAACACAAATGAAAGGGGTTGCAGCTAGGGGCTGAAGGGACACTGCAAAGAACCTTAAGTAATGCCTACAGTGCACTGATGGCAGGGAGAGGATCTTTGTCTTGGGGTTTACATATCTATCTCACACATCTTTGCACCTTGTCAACTCTTAACTTATCACTGACTCACACAGGCATACAAGCTATCAAACAAAAAGAAAATATTACCAAAGTAATGAATAGCTGCAAACACCCGAAGGACAAATGAGGTGACAGCAAAGCAACCATGCGTACTCTTGATGGTGACCAAAGAAAATTTCAGGGTATACAAGCAGGCAAGTACTAGGTCTCCTCACTCATTGCCCAAAACTTCAGTAACTGAACCAGATATGCACCAGAGAGCACTTCTGCTGAAGAGACAAAAGTTAATACTGTACAGTATATATTTAATAATGAATCATTAGCAGGTAACATGTGTCATATAAAACTGAGAGAGAAGTATGCTCTCTGTCTCAGACACAAATGGAAAACTAACTAAAGCTGCTTTACTTTGCCTTAAACACATTGTCTATATTGTTTATTTGGTTTGGCCATTCAGTACTTAAGACAGTGAAAAGAGGGATTTGGAGTGGTTGGAGAGCACGACCAAGAGAGCCAGAAAACAAAGGTGATAAAGTACAAAGATCCATCTATTCATATAATTAGATAGGTCTTTGTACATCCCCACCTTTCTTTCTGTCTGGGAACAATGCTTAACTGGGTATAAAGGGCATAACAATTCTTATTGCAAAAATTATGGAAATTACATGTAATTTTAGGTCTTTGTCACTACAGAATTGAGACCTACTTTGAATTCAGATTTAGATATACTGTACTTTCAAAATATTTTCATAATTCAATTCATTGAGATTTCAGGAGTAAAGCATAGTATGTATAGATAAGAGGTAATATTTTAATACTGTATTACTTACAATAATAAGTGTGCAAGAGATATTTCAGTTTTTTCCTCCAAGGTGTTGATTTCACCTTTGGTTATCTGATGGTCATCTTCTCCTGAAGATCACCTATTAGTCTTTAAATGGATTATATTACTGCACTGCGAAAACATAATTGCCCAATTTGTTGAAGTCAAAAACTGCCATTTGCAGCCCTTAAAGGGTTACCCAGTTATATTTCAAAATAAATACAGGGAGATGCTACTGGCGAACTAGTTTGCACTATCAAAAATGAACAATTCACCAAGTTTCAAATCATTTATGAATTCAACTTGAAGGGAAATTTAAAAAACCATTTTTATAACACAAAAGCATAATTTCACTGGAGAAGACATTATGAGCAGGATGAGGCAGTCTGGTTTCCCAAGTGAAAAGATAAAAGAATACTGTACAGGTTGTCCCTGAGTTACGGCAGCTCCAACTTACTGCATTCTGATCTTACGGCACTTTTTTCAAATACATTTACTGTATCAAGAATAGGTATCTAATTACAGTGCTGTAACCGCTGCAACAAGAATAGGTACAGTATCTAGTTACAGCACTGTTAAAGCACCATTAATGGCGCTCACAGCGCCTATTATTTAATAAGCACCAACTTGCGGCGCACCACTGGAACAGAACCCCCACAGTAAGTTGGTTACTGCCTGATTAAGTTGGGATTTTAAAAAAGTTGAGCAAAATTCTAAAGGTTTACATAATACTGAAACAGCTGAAATTTAAAAAGTTACACAAAATTCCACAATTTCTCAATACTGTAGGTTCCTTATAATATGAATCTGGCTATGTGTTTGAATAAATATACTTGAACCTGTTTATTTATAAATCTCTGATATCTGGTCCCCTCTGTAATTGTTATATATTATCCCTTTCTTGTCGGAAGGTTTCATGATGCACTTCCTAACTCAATTTTGCCAAGTTTCAGTTTCTTATTGATCCATCTTAATTGTTTACTACAGTATCCAGTTATTTTCTTATCTATTTTGTTAATTTAATTTTCTTGACAAATTTTTTAATTTTTAAATTTTTTTAGTTAAGACATGACAGAAGGCTCTTAGGACTGCATGTCTGGATGTCTTAACTTGTGCCCTGACCTGCAAGGTCTTTGCCAGTTTTTTTATGGCTTTCTAACTACATTTTGAAATCTTTTTTCTTGAAAGCTCCAGCATAGCTGACCATGAATTTCTGCTATTTCGATGACAAACTGTCCAGAACATAATTTGTAACCTTATACTCTGGAATCCAAGGTGACACATAGTTGACTCTAGTAGCCTCTTTCACTGTATGAGATGACTTTTGTTAATTTAAGAGGATATAAAAAATAAATTTAAAAAAAGATGTGATAAAGTTCTGTTTGCAATTAAATTTGCCCACAACATGCAACCCCATTTCAATGCTCATGGGCAGGGCTAGGAAAGAAGTCCGGAACCACCCTAAAGTTCTGAACTGTATGAATGCTTGAGAGCTTTTTCACAAATGTCTCGAGACTTCTTAGTAGATGACCCATTAGTATAGCAGAATTTGCAGCAAAGATAACTGAAAATCAATGCATTACGGTTT
Source organism: Macrobrachium rosenbergii (assembly GCF_040412425.1). NCBI lineage: Eukaryota > Metazoa > Arthropoda > Malacostraca > Decapoda > Palaemonidae > Macrobrachium > Macrobrachium rosenbergii. The sequence continues at coordinate 15,953,290 of NC_089767.1, read as the reverse complement.
CAACAGAAAGAGCATACACAGGCCCTAATGGTCATTTTGCTCCTCCTTTACATAAATAACTTCACCCATAAGCTCTGTTTTGGTTAATATAGGTGAGTAGGGCTTACCAACACAATGCATACCAACACTTGAACTCAAAGTCCCAGGCTTGAAAGTTTTGTCTTCCTCAGGTATACAAGTACCTCTGCCTAAGGGAATACTAACCTGACACATATTTGCTGTATCAACACCACTTCTACTGTTATTTTCATCAGAATTCCCGTGGACAATGAATGCTTCCTGTCTAATACTGCTCCCTCGTGTATTTTTCTGAACGTGACCAACCATCTCCTCTTTGATAGTGCTATGCTGTGAATTCTCAACATGACTAATTAATATATCTTCTTTCATGTTGCAACTTTGTAAATTATTCTCAATCTGATCAACTGATACATCTTCCTTGGTGTTGCTTACTTGTGAATTGCTCTCATCTTGACAACAAGAAATTTTCTGCAAAGTATTATGTTGATGTTCCTTGTGTAGAGTGAGCTGATCTTTTTCAGAAAAGCTTGTACCATAAAATTCACAATAAATTAATCTTTCATGGTTTATCTGATAGGACATTTTGTCATTTTCAGAAGAAAACATATTTTCTGGTTCATGTACAAGAGACCTCTCCCTTAAATGACAAGCTTTGTGTTTTTCAAACAGCTCCATCCGAGTATATCCCTTGCCACACAATTCACACGTATATGGCCATTCACCTGTATGCTGCCACATATGAACTTTGAGGCTGCGTTTTTCACAGAAACGTTTACCACAAGTTTTACAGGTAAATGGCTTTTCACCAGAGTGTTTGTTCATGTGTACCTTAAGATTTCCTTTCAAAGTAAATTTTTGACCACATATTCCACATGAAAAAGGACGGTCACCTCTATGCAGTCTTAAATGTGTTGCACGGTGACTTTTATTAATAAAACACTTTCCACAAATTTCACATGCATATGGGCGTTCCCTAGTATGAGTCCTCATGTGTTGGTTGAGTTCCACTTTATCAACAAATCCTTTTTCGCAAATTTCACAACAGAATGGTCGCTCACCTGTATGCCGTCTTATATGAATCTTCAGAATTCGATTCTGACTAAAACATTTCCCACATGCTTCACATATGAAAGGTCGCTCTCCTGTATGAATTCTCATGTGGTTAGTAAGCAATTCCTTTCGAGTGAAACCTTTCTCACATAATTTACAGGAAAATGGCCTCTCACCAGTATGAACATTCAGATGAATTTTGAGACTCTCCTTTTTACAGAATTTTTTATCACACAGTTCACAAGAATATGGACGTTCACCTGTGTGATGCCTCATGTGTCTGTTCAGATTTGCTTTGTGTGTAAAACCCTTCCCACAAATTTCACATGCAAATACACTGTTTTCTATATGGTGAATAATGTGTTTACTTAAGAATCCTTTTCGAACAAAACTCTTGCCACAGATTTCACAAGAAAAAAGTTTTTCACCAACAAGATTTTTCACGTGTTTCTGTTCCTTCCTCTGTGTACTGACACCAACTACCTCTCCAAAACTGTCATCAGATGCATTGAGCAATAAAGATTTCTCATTAGCAATATATTTACCAATTTTAATATTTTCTTTAGAAAACCTATTATTTTGAGCATTACTGTATTCCTTTTCCATCATGTTAATCAGTCACATTGTATTCTTCACCTGTCACTTGTTGCCAACACCCTAGTAGATCAAGCTCATTTGTAATTGAAAAACTGAAAAGTAAAGACAATAAGAATAAGTTAGAATGCCACAGAACAAAATCAAATATTAGTTTGTCCTAGGATCATTGGTAAAATTCCTATTTCCTTCACAGTGAAATTTACAGCCATAATTATATTTACCAAAAATATACCAATTTTCATATTAAAATGTATTACTTTTATACTTACCTAATATTCACATAGCTCTAAGTTTCAAGCTGCAGACTTGCTTGGCAGTTCAGAAAAAAAGAAAGAAAATAAAAGGGTTTTACCCAGTTTACCAGCCTATCTCATCCTCCAATTTATCTTTTCTCCAGTAGGCAGGATAGAATTATCTATGCTGCAGTGAGTCTTTTAAATGCTGGATTGTGAGGAGGCTGGTTGGTACAGTGCTAAGAATGTCATATAAGTAGAGAAATAATTTTACGATGAAAACTGGTATTGTTTCTAAGAATCTTGCCTAACATTCATAAAGCTTACTAATACTATTGTACACTGAAAACGATGATGGGGTAGTAAAGCACTAGGTAAAGGCTGGTAAACCCAACCCATAAAAAACAATAACTTTAAAATTAAAGCAACGCTTGACTCTTCCTTTACAAAGGTAATCCTGCTGGCAGTTCCTTGCCTCCACTCAAGGACTGGCATAAAAAATAAGGGACCTTGTATAATATGCCATTCTCATAGGTACCATTACAAGGGACTTGCTCAAACACAAAGCAAGGTTGGTGATCTTGTTCCAAAGCTCAAGTCACACAACTTCAAGACAGACCATCACAAAGTAAAAACATCAAAATGAAAATGACTTTATATATAAAGCAATTTTCATTTTTCCCATGTATACAAACCTCAACCTTTCATATCTGGAGTACCTTTTGCACACAAGCTGGACCTGCCCATGTAATACTAACCAACAAGGAGATAACTGCAAAGGTTGAGGGGGGGGGGAGGAGAGGGCCCTTCATCTGACTTTCCCCATTGAACTTTTGATTGCAAGATATGCACCACTGGTAGAAGAAGCAGGGAAATAGAGTAGGGTTTCCTCCAATATGAAAGGTTAAAGTAAGCATACCCAGGAAAATGACATTTTTATAATAAAATAAGGCTTTATATATACTTACCAAGTAATTACATAGCTATAGTTTCTACTCTAACAGCAGCTTAAGAATTGAAAATTCGAGGTAGCGCTCTTTTGTTTTGGTGCAGGTAAGTGCCCCGCCCACTTTTGGGGAAGACTAGGTACAACGAAGCTGAAGAGCTCAGTTCGTTTATACTCTATGTCTATGCGCGGAGAGGAGGGATGGGCTTTGTTCATGTAATTACTTTGTAAGTATATATAAAACCTTATTTTATTATAAAAATGTCATTTTTGTATATGACACCTACCAAGTAATTGCATAGCTGAATCCCACATTGATAGGAGGTGGGAAGAATGGACATGTACTACTCAAAAAACATTATAAAGGAATACATTTGAAATAGAAAAAGGCTGGCATTGTGGTAATGCTTGTTGTAACCTTATCTGGGGAGAGAGCAAGAGCAGGAAGATACTGCCTCTTGGTCGTTGCTCATCTCGACCCGTGGAGACATGACCAGTAGTGTCAGGATTGCCCCTACTTCAGTGGAAGCTTTGTGGTCAGGGAATAGTTCTATGACTCGACAAAGCTTAAACAAAACAATTGCCCTTGCCCTGGATGAAACATAGACATCGACAAACACATGACCATAAGACTATATTACCTGTACACCATTTTAAAGAACATATACAGGAAGTCCTGGGTTATTGGCGGGGCTTCTGTTCCCGACAGCATGACGATAACCGAAAATCGGTGATAATAGCACCGATCCCTGGTTATCGGCACTGATATCCAGTTATAGGAGCCGATAACCAGGGATCGCCACCACTGATAAGTGGGGATCAGTGCCAATAACCGGGGATAGGCACATATAGGCGCCAAAAATCCAGTTATCATCATCACTAGGCAAACGCCATAAAAACTGGATCGCTGATAACCAGGGACTGCCTGTGTGGTGGAATTCAAACCCACAAACAACAACACTCACCCTGATCTTCGGTTGCTGGAGATGGAGAAAAGGTCCACGGTCGCCAATCACAGCACACAAAACCACAAAACAAAACTGAGAACAGACCCTCCACCAACAACGAACAAAAAGGAAGAGACACATGCACCATCAATGTTGGTACCGGTATCCAGAACAAAAAAACCAGACGAACTGCCCGTTCACTTTCAAGGTTCGACCTCAACTACTCAAGACTTCCCCAAAACCGAAAAACTCCCGACAGACAGACAGCGCCGTAAACGAACTCCAACAACCAAACCACTCACAACGACAATTACACTTTCTCTCTCTCTCTCTCTCTCTCTCACAAAACGTTGGGAAATGCTATATAATTCTCCCCCTTTTAGCATTTCCCAACCAACACCTTTCACACTGCATTCAAATCGCCTTACATAACACCCACGGATGCTCACTAGCAGGTCCTCTAGATCGCATTGCTGGGCACGTAATCATTCTCTCAGAATCATTCTCTCTTCCAGCAACATTCAAATTCACATCTTCTCCTCCATTCTCTCTCAGATTCACGCTATCTTCTTCACTATTACCAATCTCAATTTCATCCACAATCTCATCTATACCCTCTAACTCGTTCCCAAATACCTCCCCCAATTCTTCGACTAACCCATCCCATTCGCTCATTGACCTTTCCAATTCTTGCAACGATTCATTCATGCTTTCAATCACTCGTATATTACTGCTACGCTCTCTTACTCTTACACTTTCGCTCACCTCCAACTGTTCACTAACCCCTACACGTTCAGTCAACTCAGTTATATCAAACCCGCATATGCTATACGTACTATCCATACCATCCCATTTATCCGTATTACACGCTTTATCACTCATTTCCACTTTGGCACTCACACCCCTATCACACAACTTACGACCACTCCGTTCACTTACGTTCTTCCCTTTCTTACGTTTCCTACCATACTCTATCAAAACAAATTGCTGATTCTCCATACACAAGCTCTCATGCATACTTGGTTCACGCACATTCGATTTCAACCATTTATACACCCCATTCTCTCTCACATATTCTGGTACATCCTTCCATCTACGCAACTGGTTATGATGCGCTCGTATTTCTCTCACACTACCATCTACACATACTTCCCCTACACCATAACTAAGCCCACTGGGACCAACTTCCAACACTTCATACGGACCCTCAAATTTTCCACGCACTTTATTTACATTCAACCGCCCTTTCTCGATTACTTCTTTCAACACTTTCTCGCCCACCTTGTAACTTTCAAACCTCTCATGCGCCTTCTTCCATACCTCCCTATCATTCTCAGATATACCCAATCTCGGTCTCACTATCTTTTCAAAATTTAACACATATTTACACGGAGACATACCAATACCCTTATGCACGGTGGCGTTGTATACCCACAACGCTCGCCCAACATTTACATCCCAATCATTATCACATTCACTCATCATACGTAATATCTCCGCCAACGTTCTCACCGTTCGTTCCGCCAATCCATTCGCACTGGGCATATACGGCGTAGAGTACACATGCTCTATGCCCCAATCACGCAACATTTGCTCAAACTCCCATCCAACAAATTCAGGCCCATTGTCACTCAACATTCGTGTCAGCTTGCACACACACATTGGCAACATCACTTGACCCACCATTCTTGCTACAGTCTCACTCTTTTTGTTCCGAATCGCCACCGCATATGCAAACTTACTCAAATGATCTACCATTACAACCATTCCCACATGCCCTCTAGCAGTCACAGGCAACGACACACAATCAATCACAACCATCTCAAATAATTCTTTCATCTGCAATCGCAACACAGGTGGATTCGCATGCACACTTTGATACTTACCCTTCTGACAGTCCGCACACGTAATCGCTACATCCGCACAAATTTTACTCAATCCAGGCACATACAATCTCTCTCTCATACATTCCCATAATTTATTTTTCCCCAGATGCCCAAACCTATCATGCACTAATAAACACATACCCACGGCTGCGTCTTCCGAAAACACTGGCACATACACTTCCCCATCCCATATTCCTTCCTGATGCAAAAAATAAACTATACCTTTACACACAACAAATCTCTTAGCACTTCGCTTATACACTTCTAACTCAAACGGCCAACTTCCTACTCTTACACCCCCTAACACACACTCTCTTAACATATTTATTTTCATGCACTGATTTTGCATCTGCTTAATTTCCTCTTCACTCAACAAATCATTTTCACTCCTTGCAATATCTACCATACCTACAAAACTAGTTTTAGACACATCCCCTCCTTTAACCTTCGTTATTTCCCTGCCGCCCTTTCCTAAAATTCCCCTCCCGACATCCACACTTATATCATGCATTCTCATAAAATCAATTCCTAATAAAAAACATGTTGGCATATCATTCTCATCCATGACTACAAAATTATGTATTATTTCAAATCCCCCTAACTGAATTTTTAACTGTACCTCCTCCCATACTAACACACTCCCTTGTCCCAAACCATGTATCCTTACACTCGTTGATTTTCTTTTTATATCCCAATCGCACCTTTCCAATTCACTAACTACTGCACTACTCACTAACGACACTTGTGCTCCCGTGTCTACCAAACTACAATATTCATTCTGATTCACCACTACATTCGTTATTAATTTACCTTTCGCTTCATGCATACACGCTCTCACGGCTACATTCACCTGCTTAGCTTCCTCACAACCATCCTCATCGCATTCATCTTCAACGATATCCTCAACCCTACCCCTTATTCCCTCATTTTCCCCACAATCACCTTTCTTAACCAGCCAGCTACAATTATCATTTCCACAGTGAAGATTTAAAATCACATTCGTACCATTTTCATTCACCCTTCCTTTATACTCCACCGGCCTATTCCATCCAAAGAACAATCGTACTGTAATTTTAAACATTTCAACCACTACCAACAACACTTTCACTAACTTTTCCTCCTCATCTAATTCCCTTCCTTCCTCACGCACTCCTCCTTCCGGCATCTCATTCATCACCTTTTCACGTAACTCATTCATGCTTGCAGGTACTCCGTCAATCAACCCATTTGTTTCCAAATTACCCAACCCCCCAAACAGACATTCCCACACTCGATTCTCCCCTACATACTGTTGCTTTACCACAAATCCTACGGGTACTCGGTCCGGGTCCCAGTCGCTCCTAATCCTATCATCTCGTTCAGTCCACATACGCGACATAGCATCTGCAACAATATTCTGTCTACCTTGTACATACTCTACCTTAAAACTAAACTCATTCAAATCCTCTATCGTTCTCGCAATTCTAGCATTCACACTCTCCTTTTTAACCATACATACTAGCGGTCGATGGTCCGTCCGTATCACAAAATCTACCCCATACAAAAATACTTTCAACGCTTTCACACAAAACCTTATAGCAGCCAATTCCTTTTCAATCACCGAATATTTCAACTCTGCCCTTCCAAACGCCTTGCTCACATACGCAATTACTCTCAATTGTTCTTCCCCATTCGCCTTCTGCATTTGTACCAAGCATCCTCCCATACTATATTTACTTGCATCCGTATACAATTCTAGTTTATTCGCATTCTCACTATAGTCCGGAAAGCCAACCACGTCTCTTGCAGCCTCCTCTTTCAATCTCTCGAACGCTTCGATCATTCGCTCATCCCATTTCAATCTTGCACAATTTCTCTTCCCCGTCCATTCAGTAAGTGGTTTCCCGATCCCTGAACAATCTTTTATAAACTTCCTTCCAAACTCAATTAAACCTAAAAATCCTTTCAACTCACGCACGGTCCGGGGACGTGGAAATTCCCTTACCTTGTTCACGAACTTATCACTCTTCCTTACACCTCTTCCACTCACCATATGCCCTAGGAATTCCACCTCTCCAGCCAACCAAGCACACTTTCCAAGTTTTACTTTTATTCCTACTTCTTCCAACCTTTCTAACACTTGTTCAAGCAGTTCCATATTCTCTTCTACAGTCTCACTCGCAATCAAAATGTCATCTATAAAAACAGTTACCTTCTTGCGATCAAACCCAGCCAGAACCACATTCATTGCCCTTTGGAAGGCAGCAGGCGCATTAGCCAGTCCGAAACTCAATCTTCGGAACTGGTAGTGGCAGGAACCACTAGAAAAGGCCGTAATATGCCTGCTCCTCTCCTCCAGAGGCATCTGGTAATAGCCCCTTACCAGATCTAATTTTGTAAACACTTTCATTCCATTCATCTTGTACACACAATCAGACACCACATTCATCGGGAATCGCTCTTTCACAGTTACTTCATTCACCTTCCGATAATCCACGCACATTCGCAAACTTCCATCTGGCTTACGCTACGTCCCGGTACAATGGGGCTATTCCAGGCGCTCGTACTCCTTTCAATCACTCCCACCCTCTCAAGCTCCTCACACTGCTCCTCTGTCTCATGATTGATAGACGGAGAAAAATGTCGGGACGCTGATATATGGGGGTGTCGTCTTCCAGAACTATTTTAAATTCGGAAGCTTGATCCCCAAAATCCTCGTCTCCACGACTCAATGCCCCCGCCTATCCCACAACATTCTCCTCAATCGTTCTCTTACGTTATCACTTACATTTTCATCTACCTTTACTCTTTCCTTCAACTCCTCATACGTCCAATCACTAACTCCTTTCAAATCACCTGTCATCACCTGCCGTACCTTCACGTACCTCTCATCATCCACATTCACCAACGTCACGTAATATTCCCACATAATCTCCCTCACACATTCCTCGGACTCGCTTCTTCCTGACACTCGGCAATGACGTTATATATACCCTCGGATCTCCCATGTTCAAAACCCCATCATATACACACACATTTGCCCTGACTAATTTATTTACATCTATACCCTCAACTACATACTCACAACTATCATCGTTGGCTATCCCGAGGCTATCCGGCCATGCCACTTTCACACTCACAACTTCTCCAATCTCATGTGGCACTTTTACCCTCTCTGTCGCAATTACAGGCACTCTCGTCCACAATTTTTGTTCAACCCTACCACCCTTCCCCAAATACAAATCCCCAAGCACGTCCCCTTTCATACGTAATTCAATTACATTCATATTAGGACGGACCACCATCCCGCATTTTTTCAAAAACTCACATCCCAATAAAATATCATATTTATCATTCGTACTCTCAATCACACAAAAATCACTTTCATCCATCATTACACCCCAATTTCTAACCGTTCACACACTCTTCCAATCACTGCTACCCCTAAATTTCCAATCCCTCTTACTTCCCCCTGACAATTCCTAATTTCACACGTATTCCTCAATTTCTCACATCCATTCTTAAATATGACATTCATACTACACCCTGTATCTACTAACGCAATCAATCTTACTCCCTTACAACACACTTGTACACTCATGCACTCGTCAGTCTTTCCAGCAAAGCCTCCCTCATGCAACAACCCCTCACGTACATGCATCACACGCACCGCTTGCATCCTAGAGGATCCACCCATTTGAACCCCCTTCACACTCAGTTTCCCGAATTCGCTGTCACAGTCACCCTCTTTCGTCTACATACACTTGATACATGCCCTTCCATTCCACATTCGACACACTTCGCTCTCGGTTCTGAACACATTCTCGCATAATGCCCATTCTTACCACAGTTGCCACATATTACATTCACTCGGGTACCCCTACAACCATTAGCAATATGACCCACCTGTCCGCACCTGTAGCATTTAACCCCCCTATCTTTCGTACACTCCCTTACCAAATGTCCCGATTGCCCACACCCGAAACACGCTCCTAAAGCCCACCTACACTCATTCTTTGTATGTCCTTCCTTTCCACATCTAAAACACTTAGGCTCGACTTCCTCTCACCGACCTTCCCCTTTGTACACTACTATCCCTAACCCGTCCAACCCGTTGTTCCCTTACAAACCCACCATTCATCCTCACTGGCACCTCCACATTACTTGCTCTTACACTCCTATCTATTACACTATCTGCCATTCTCATTGGGCCCCTCAACACTGCATCCCTAAAGCTTCCAAACTCTGGCACTCTCTCATCTACCCCAGCCCTTACACTTACACTTCTGCTCTCTTTTATAACCCTGTCAAGCTCATAATCTTCTACAATTTCCAAAATTTCTCCCCAAGTCAACCTTTCACTCGTCCATCTTTTCTTCTCCTTCCGCTTCAAGTTCACAAATTCTCTAACTCCATCTGGCACTGTCCCTAACAACTTCCGTACTAACTCCTTACATTCATCTATCCCATCATCCCCAAACTTCTTCCTTGCCAACGTCTCCAGCCTACAAGCATATAGTGACAAGGTTTCCCCAGCTTTCATTCTTGCCTCATCAAATTCATTCTTCCTCTTATACTTAACACTCGCTTTCATACGCCTCGCTTGCTCAATTAGTCTAGCTTTCACCTTGTCATACTCAACATCTCCCACACTCATAATAACCCTATACATATCAAGCAAAAATCCAGTCAAATATTCTCCTAATTCTCGTGCCCACACTCTCTTACTTTCCCCATACTTATCCTGACAAAACCTTTCATACTCCCTAAAGAAATCATGCACATCCCTACTTCCATACTCATTATACCTTTCACACCGGGGTACCTCCCTCACATACATAGCCTTTCTCACTTCTTTCTCACTTTCACTCTCACTTTCGCTACTTTCACTCTGTCCTTTCATACCCTCTTCCGAATACAAAGAGTCCACTTCCGCACTTACATTCATCTTACTCATTACACTCTTCTTCCCCCTCTTTTTATCCACTTTTATCCACTCACCTCCATCCACCTCACTATCACTACTGCCTTCACCCTCTCCCTTCTTTCCTACCTTTCCCACTTCCTTACCCTTCTTACCAGTTTCCTTTCCCTTTCCCTTCTTCCATTTTTCTTCCCCTGACTTATCCTTACTTTCCCTCTGTTCCTTCCCTTGCTTTTCATTCCCCTTTTCCTTACCCTGCCTTTCATTCTCTCGTTTCTTACTTCCTATTTCCACATCACTTTCATCACTCACGCTTCCATTCACTTCTTCCTCCTTTTCTTTCTCTCTTGCCCCTTCACGCATTCCAGAGGACCTGCCTCCAACAGCCCCTTCTCCAAAAACACCCTTGAACATACCTTTCACCATTTCTTCCACACTTTTCATCATTCCTCCAACTTTTTATCTATCCTCTCTACCATCCTGTCTTCCATTCTCTCTTCTGACCTCTTTCATCTCCCCTTTCATTTCTTCTTTTACACTCCTTAGCATTCCCCATCTCCTCCAACTGACTCCTCAACTCCAAATTCTCACTCCTCAGCCTCCCATTCTCCTCCTCCAGCCTACCCTGGAGTTCCCTAGCCACCCGGAGTTCTCTCTCAGTTTCTCTATCTCACTCATCCTGACCTCTTACTCTCACTCTAGCCACCACAAACAATCCTAATAGCAATTATACAACAGCCCCATGTTGGGCGCCAAATTATGTGGGAATTCAAACCCACAAACAACAACACTCACCCTGATCTTCGGTTGCTGGAGATGGAGAAAGGTCCACGGTCGCCAATCACAGCACACAAAACCACAAAACAAAACTGAGAACAGACCCTCCACCAACAACGAACAAAAAGGAAGAGACACATGCACCATCAATGTTGGTACCGGTATCCAGAACAAAAAAACCAGACAAACTGCCCGTTCACTTTCAAGGTTCGACCTTAACTACTCAAGACTTCCCCAAAACCGAAAAACTCCCGGCAGACAGACAGACAGCGCCGTAAACGAACTCCAACAACCGAACCACTCACAATGACAATTACACTTGCTCTCTCTCTCTCTCTCTCTCTCTCTCTCTCTCTCTCTCTCTCTCTCTCTCTCTCTCTCTCTCTCTCTCTCTCTCACAAAACGTTGGGAAATGCTAGATACAAACAAATTTATTCATCCCTCTATACCTGTACCTGTACAGTATTACACTCCATTAAAAACGAAGATCAGAAGGTGCTCCAGGCACTACTAAGTACTCCTGGCTTTCCAAAAACTCAACAACCTTAATCTAGGCTAGGTGATAGAGAAATAGGAGGATCACTCCTGCCCTTCACTCCCTAGTGCCACGCCAGCCATGGAGAACAGACCCAGCATACTGTAGTCCTCAAACACAGTTTCGACGTCCCATAAATAATAGTTGGCGAAGACCGAGCAACATCTCCAATTGAAGTCGATTGGATTATGGTAGAGCTACAGAGAGGATGCATTTAAAAGCCAACGAAGTGGCTACTGCCCGTTACCTCATGTGCTTTTACCTTTAACAATGGTAAATTAATTATTCCCCTGAATTTCCAAATGAGACTACAATAATGTCTCTCAAAAAAAAAAGAGATAGCTTTCTTGGAAAGAGGACATAAAGGGTTCTTAACAGAACACCAGAGGTTACAAGAATCCCCTCTGACAGTCTTGGTTCTCTTGATGCAGAACCTTAATGCTCTCACTGGGCACAATACTCTCTCTTGTTCCGAAGGTCCCACCAGTTCTGCAAGACTCTGGATGGAAAAAGAACGAGGCCAGGGGTTAGACAAGTTCTCGTTTTTGGCTAAGAAGCCTAAAATATATGAGCAAATAGCTGTCTCTTGCGAAAAACCAACTTGTTTGTCCGAGCTTACAACTCGCTGACTTTTCACTGTGGCTGAAGTGGTTAAGAAAAGTCTCTTTCTAGACAGATCCCTAAAAGAGGACGCCTGCACAGGTTCAAAAGGCGGGCCTGACAACCAATGCAGGACTATGTCTAGGTTCCAAGACACTGGCTGCTGAGACTTCCGTTTCTTGGTGTCAAAAGACTTGACTGAGTCTGAAATGTTCGGGTCTGAGGAGATCTTCACAACTCTATGCTTGAACACCGAGTTCAGCATGGATCTGTAACCCTTTATCGTAAATGTCAAAAGGCCTCTCATAGATCTTAGGTAAAGTAAAAATTCAGCTAGTTGGACTACAGAGGTAGAAGAAGAAGAAGAGATGTTACGTTCTTTACATCATCTCCTAAAAACTGCCCACTTAGCCTGGTAGAGCCTTGAAGAAGACTCGCATCTACATTTTGCGATAGCATTCGCAACTTCTCTTGAAAATCCTTTCACTCTGACAAGCTTCCTTGATGATATCTGTTGAAGTGAGGGTGTCTGAGATCTTTCCTTTGTGGGATGAGCCGCGGAAAGTCTGACAGAAGTTTTAGAAGGTCTGGAAACCACTCCTTTTGAGGTCAAAAAGGAGCTACTAGGATCATCGATGCGTGATAAAAAGTCTTGAATTTGTTGATCACGTCTCTTACTAGACTGAACAGAGGGAAGGCATACATTTCCAGGTGTGACCAATCCTGAAGCATCACATCCACTGCCCATGCCTGAGAGTCTGGCGCCAGAGAGCAATAAAGGGGGAGGCGATGGTTCCTGGACGTTGCAAACAAGTCTATCGACGGTGTTCCCCACCGTTTCCACAGGTCAGTGCACACTTGTGGATTCAGCGACAGTTCTACCCATGGCTCAATTCATCCGCTAATACATTTAACATGCCCTGAACATAGCAGGTGAGAATCTGTGTATTGTTGTTGTGCACCCAAAGAAGGAGACCCCTGGCTAACTCACACAGCGACAGAGTGACTGCCTCCTTTGTTTTGAATATAAGCCAGAGCCGTTGTGTTGTAGGAATGAACCACAATCACTAAGTTTTGAGTTACTGTGGCAAAATGTTCAAGTGCCAGGTGAATCGACTTCAACTCCTTCAGATTTATGTGCAGTTTCCTCTCTTGAAGGGACCACTTCCCTGACACACTTCCAATCATCCTAGTGTCGTTCCCCAACCTAGGTCCGATGCATCGGAGAACAATGAGAGGTTCAGGTTCGGATGAGATAGGGAGTTCCCTGAGTGGAACCTTCCTTCTACAAGCCACCACTGACGATCTTCTTTTATTTCCTGTGTGATGGGGAATACGGAGTCTGGAAGAGTCTTCCTGTTCCAACTGGCCTTCAGAAAGAACTGCAAAGGCCTCGCATGCCGTCTCCCCAAAGGAACGAACATCTCTATGGAAGAGAGAGTCCGTAGCAGGCTCATCCAGTCATTGGCCGAGCAGGTTTGAAGACTCAGAAAATGACGGACTTTTTGGGTGTGTAACAGTATTCTCTTCTCTGACGGAAAAGCCCAAGAGTCTATTTTCATCCCCAAATAGACTATCGTCTGAGAAGGGACTAGTTGGGACTTTTCCAGGTTGATTAAAATGCCCAACTCCTGGGTTAACTGTAGGGTTTTGAGAAAGTTCTCCATGCACTTCTTCTGAGATGATGATCGTAGGAGCCAGCAGTCCAGATACTGAACACAGACAAACTTTCATGCCCATTAGATGAAGTCATTGAGATAGAGAAGCGAGAACCCTAGTGAAGACTTGAGGGGCTCTTGGCAGCCCAAAGCATAGAGCCCGAAATTGGAAAACTTTGTCCTGAAAGACGAATCTCAGGAATATCCTGGAATCCCGGTGTATTGGAATATGAAGTGAGCGTCTCTCATGGCTATCGAGACCATCCAATCTTCTTGAGAAACTGCAGTGAGAAATGAGCTGTTCTTCTGCATCCTGAACTTCGTGGTTTGGACAAAGATGTTCAGAGCACTTACATCCAGGACCAGCCTCCAATCTCCGGAGGTTTTGGGGACTACAAAGAGGTGGTTGTAAAACCCCTCCAATGACAAGTCTTCTACCTCCTCTATAGCTCCCTTGTAGAGAAGAGCTGTAACTTCCTTTGAGAAGTTCAAAACCTCTCGGAGCCTACCGAGTACGCCTTTAAGGCGATAGGCACAGGCGACAAAGGTGGACTCTCCTGGAAGGGGATCGCATATCCTTCCTTGAGAACCTGTAGTATCCATGGTTCTACCGATCTGGCCTCCCACTGTCTCCAGAAGTGTACAGGTCTGGCGCCCACAGGTAAACGAAGGACCGAAGTCTCACTAGCTAGAGACTGGCTAGATGAGGAATTCTTGCTGATAGAGCAAACTGATCTGGGATTCGTGAGTGGATGCGAGTAAGCTCTTCCTCTGTTACCTTGGAAGGGCTGTGGCTGGAGAGGAGAGAAAGGCCAAGGATTAAATGAAACCGCAGGTGTTCAGTTAGACTCCTTTGTTTGCTTGGACGACTGTGCTAGCAAGTCGTGAGTGGCCTTTTTTTTGCAATTCCATAGCTACATGCTCTAATGTCGTTTGAGGAAATAGGCTGGTACTGTCCAGAGGAGTGAAAAGAAGAGCAGATCTCTGGGACGGTGTCACTCCTTTAGTGGTGAAAGAGCACCACATCTCTTTTCTTCAGCATACATGACAAAAAAAGAGTAGCTAACTCCTGTGCCCTATCTCCAATCACCTTGTCCGCACATGACAGGACTATGAGCAAGTCCACTGCAAAGTTCTCTTGGAGGGAGGAACAATCCTCAATTTTCTTGGTTAACGCCCCCACCGTACAGTCAAGGAAACTGAAGACCTCCAATACTTTAAAAATACCCTTAACTAGGCAGTCAGGCTCAGAAGACAAAAACAATTTTTGCTGCATCGAAGGCCAAACAACAAGCAAGGTCAATCAGACCGGCAAAATCCCCAGAGAGGAGGCAGAAACTCCCAAGGAAGGAGCTTCCCCAGTTGCATAGAATACATACCTCCCTTTGGAAAGCTGAGAAGGAGAACAAAATACAACTATGCCCAACTCCCTCTTCTCAGACAGCCATGAGTCAATCCCCGACAACGCTCTCTTGGAAGAGATAGAGAGGGCCATCTTCGGGAGTCTAGTGGTACTAGAGGATTGATGTAACAAGAATAATGATCCCATGGGAGAAGAGTGCGAGGTGGGGAAATGTCCGGAAGCAGAACAGAAAATAGTTCAATAATGAGGCATAGGCAGTTGAAGGCTGTTCTGGTTCAGGTTCCTCCTCTACTGAGGATACTGCGGAAAGCGCCAAATCCTGCTGCGATTCTTCTGGTTTCGCGAATGGGAAGCAAAGAAGAGTCTTGGGGTACTGATGTATTTGCAGACTTTGCGCGATCAGCGCCAGGTGAAGAGGATACGACCTTGGGGATCTATGACAGAAGGCGCCGAAACAGGTTGACCTGCAGCAACAGGGATGTCTGAATCTAAAGCCTCACACTCGTATTCCAACGCTGGAGAGCTGGGAGCCAATGGAATGTCTGGAGCTACAGAATGAACTGAACCTGCAGCAGGCTTATGAGCCACTGGGAGCTCAGATCTAACGTGAAAGGGAGATCCCAACGAGCTTCTGAGCCAATTGGCGCTTGGGAGTCAATGGGAGTTTACGAGCCAATGGGAGCTCAGTGTCCAAACAGAGCTCTCTGTTGTCCCAATAGCTGCAAGAGGGCTCTTGGTCCTTATGGTGCTTGCGAGGTAACGCTGGATGTGCGTCCACAATGCGCCTCTTCAAAGGCCTAGAAGACTCCTGAAAACGTTGACCGTGTCCTTTGGGTTCTGAATGCGAATCACTGAAAGATAAGGTGTGATCCAATTGGACACCTTTCCAGCGTTTGGTTGCTGAAACCTGGGAAATAGCAACAGGTTTGACTGAGGAAGCAACTACTCATGGGCAAACCCCACCAACCTCCCTTGGACTTACGGTTTGCCTCCTTCCAGGTGCAGGGGAGTTTGGCAGGGACCTCCGTCTAGGAGCATCGGTGGGACGAGTAGCCACCCCCTCCACAACACTAACACTAGCACTTGCACTATGATCCTCATTTACTTTGTCCAAAAGATCTCTTACAGAAGCTCCTATCTGAGCAACAGTACTTACTAGAGCATCAAATTTCTTATCCATCCGAGCTTCAAGACTGACAATGGCGCTAGGTTCAGAAGAAAGGGAGCAAGGTAACGGAGTTGTAGGGAGAGCAAGAGAAGTAGAAATCGGGGAATGAGAAGTCAAAGGTGTAGAAAAACCAGGTTTAGGGGTGTAGAGGGCACAGAAGCTCTAGCCTCAGCTCTAGCAGCCGCTTTCCTAAGCCTAGCTTTCTCTAATTTATCCAAATGATTTGTCAACACTTTCCATTTACTTACATCCCAATTCCTACATTCCTAGCAAGTCAAGTCAAGGGAACATACTTATCCATGGCAGTGAAAACAAACAGAATGTTCATCATATTTAGATGAAGTCAAACCTAGTTTTACATCCTTTGCTGCAATACCGGTTACTGGTCACACTCGTGTCTGACATAATAGTTAAAAAAAATGAAAAAAGTTAAGCTAACCTTAACTAAGCTATGAAAATATAGCTCGCAGGCTACCAAATGAAAGAATACTTCACCAAATCCTTCGATAGACAACCAAACCATCCGGTGAAACTACTCCTGAATTAACAAAACAAAGCTGTTGAACAACCAATGTTCGGTCATTAACGGCAGAAACGAACTGAGCTCTTCAGCCACATTGTACCTACTCTTTCCCAAAAGTAGACGGGGCACTTACCTGCACCAAAACAAAAGAGCACTACTGCAAATTTTCAGTTCTTAAGCTGCTGTTTAACCCTTTAATGGACTAACCCGAGATATCTTGTGGTCAGTGTTCTAAAAATTTTGGACTTACCACGAGATATCTTGTAAAAAAGTTAAATGCTAATATAGGACTAATATGAGATGTCTTGTGATCCACAGTGTTGTTTTAAGGCTTCTTCGAGATATCTCATGCTATATCATATGTTTGGCAGTGGTACTTGTTGCTGGAAGTCGTGAGTTATTGAGAATGACTTTTTTGTTTTTTTCGCACCAACTACGCGTCATTAGTAGCATTTTAATGGTTATCCTGGTCATTTGTTTGTTTGTTTTTTTAGCTTCTTTCTGCCTGTTTATAGGTAAGTTTGGTTGTTTTATTTGTCATCTTTTGTTAGCTAATCCCTTGACTATTTTGTGATATGTCAAGTAACCAGTGATCTTGAGAGTTTGTTCGTTTGTTTTCTATCTTCTTTTCGCCTGTTTTTAGGTAAGTTTGATTGTTGTATTTGTCATTGTAGACTGTTTAAAAGATATAATATTGATTTATTACGTTGATGTCGTGTAATTTGTTAGTCTCTTGACTTTTTTATTTATTATTTTAGCCCAGTTATGGCAAGTTACCATGACGACAGTGATACTGAAGAATCATTTACTGATCTTGAAATGCCTATTTTCAAAATTACTAAAACTAAGCATATGAGATATCTTGTGATACACCAAAATAGCTATTTCTGGGTTTCCCGACCTGTGTCACCCGGTGAAATAACCATTCAGCACTTATTTCTAGAAATAAATAAGTGCTGAATGGTTATTTCACCGGGTGACACAGGTCTCTCCCCAGAAATAGATTTTTCCTTTGTCAAAATCCTTTAATTTGTACGAGATAACTTAATGACCATAAAAAGGTCTCAAACTGAGTTTCTAAAAATCACTATTTTACATAAAATAATCATAATTTTATGTTGAAATTAAGAAGTATAGTGTCTAAACAATTTATATTTTCAATTAATTAAAATAATTGGAATCTTTTCTGACACATTATATTAAAAAATAGGTCCTTTAAGGAGTTAAAGTATAAACTATAGCCATGTAATTACTTGGGAAGTGTCATATATAAAAATACAAATTACATACGAAAATTTGGTATTTGTTCCTACAGGGACAAAAACCTATCACCTTTCATATTTGGAGACTTACTACTTAGGAAGGAGATACTGCCAGAAAGTATCCTAGTGCATCCAGAAAGTGCCCTAATAGGCTGAGTAGAGGTAAGAGTGTATTCTCTAGCAATCCCTTAGCAGTACAGTAGCTGATTTTTCTGGATTTGAGAAATTTCCTGAGATGGGCTCGATAAATCTCTAGCTCATAAGAGATCATAGTCTTTAAGCAGTTAACTAAAGCATGAAAGCATTTTGGTGAAGTTTTAATGATTTGTTGTTTGAGTAGATCTGGCAATGGTAGGAATCATGGTCAAACTCTCACCTGAGACATTAGGTCTGCGAATCATTGTTTCTACAGTCATTTTAGGGCTATGAGGATCATTTTTTTATTCTTGGAGCTCCAGAATTTGGTCAGAACTTTCCTCAGGAGAGAGTGAAGGGAGGAAACACAAAAGTCTAGACTAGACCAGCCAGTCAGTATTGCATTCACTGGCTATGCTCGAGGGTCCTTACAGGGAGAGCATTAGGTAGGCAAGCTTTTGTTCTGACTTGTTGGAGGCATATTAATGTTTGGCAAACCCCACAACTTCCACAGGTCCTGACATACTTGTGGATGTAGTGATCATCTGATCATTCTGTTGGTGAGAACTGCTGGCCCTTCCCTCTCACTTGGCCTGCTAGATCTTTGTTCTTGTCTGGAACAATTGTGGCATCAAAAGTAAGTTCTTGGATTTTGACTAAGAATTTTCATCATCAGCGGGAACAGTGATTTGGTCTTGGCCCCTCCCTGCTTCACGAAGTATGTTGGTAAGGAGGCCACTTTTCTTTTCTGACCAAAGACCTGAAATTTCTAGGTTCCCTCAAATGGCACCCTATCTTACTTCCAATGAATCTGAGTACATGAGGTCTGGGTTCCTGAGATCTAGAGAGATTCATACCAAGAATATTGGTTATTCTTCCACCAGCTTAGACTCATTTTGATACCTAAAGGACTTTGCAACAATTGTGTATCTGTCCCACCATTCCTTCATAGGGAACTGAATTGGTCTAATTCTCAGTCTGGTGGAGGGGATGAACTTCTCCAGTGAGGGTACTTTTCCTAAAAGAGACAGCCATCTCTTGGTAGGCAATGCCTCAACATAAAGAAACTCTTTATAGGAGGTAAGAAAAGTCTACTTGTTTCTAGAGCTGATTGATAGTCAGCTATGTGGTCTGGTTAAACTACTTAAATAATAATCTCTGAAGGAAAAGCCTAGAAACTCTGAGTCTATCTTTATTCCCAAGTAGGCTAACACTTATGATGGAAAAGGTCTGACCTCTATCACCTATGATGGAAAATGCCTGACCTCTGAGTATTCATTAATATTCCCCACTATACAGCCAGGATCAGACAGTTGTCCAGGTAATGGCAATTTTTGACCCCACCTAATAACATCGGTACTCAATTTTTGACCCCACCTAATAACATCGGTACTAGCAGCCTCATGAAACCTGCGGTGCCTTGCTCAAGACAGCAGAGAATTCAGAACTGGAAGCCTGACCAATGAAAACAGAGGAAGAACTTGCAAGAAATAAGATGGATAGAGACATGAAAGTAGTAATCTACCACATCCACTAAACTCGTCCAACTGTCCTTCCAGATGGCAACTAGGACAAGTTGGATGATCTGTGGACAAGCTGGATGATCTGTGGAAAGTCTTGTTAAAGGTACAAACTTGAGGTTGGATGCAGCCAAAAGTGATCTCCAGTCTCCTGTCACCTTTGGGACTAAGAAAAGATGCTTTTAAAAACCAGGGGAGATTTCTATCACCAGTACAATGGCTGGCCTGTGCAACAATTTAATAACTTCTGTTTGCATGGCACAGAACCTCCCTGAATGGTGAAGATATGTAAGGAATACTACTGACAACTCTACTAGAGGAGGACTTTGATTGAAAGAAATCACATACCCTACCCTGAGTACCTCAAGCACCCAGGCCTCTGCTCCTAAGCCTTACCAAATTTGCCAGTGGCAGGCAAATCTCCCACATAATGGGAACTGAGGGCAAGACAATTACTTTGGTTGACCTAGAAGAAGAATGAAGGTTCTTCTTAAGATGGAATCTCCTCTCCTAGCAGCATATTGAAAGGAGTGAATAGCAGAAAGGTTCCTTGAACAAAGAACAGTACGAACCACTGACTGAGGAGGAAAATGAACGGGTCACTTGAGGGCAAATCTAGCAGCTCAAACAACAAATTCAGTCTCTTCCTGGCTATGACTTCAATGATAGCATAGAACAATGTAGGGTTAAATAACTTACAGGCCATTGCATCTAGGATTAAAGCAGCCTTTAAATCTGGAGTGACAATATCAGCAAGTAAGAAGCACAATATTTCCTCTTTCTGTTTAGACACTAAAAAACCAGTCCTGCTAGCTAAATGCCAAAACTGTACTGTATTCTGGAGGAAGCACTGAATTCATGACTTTAATATTCTCCAATATAGTACCCAGAGCCATGTCAGCAATAGACCACATATCCACCACCCTGAAAAGGGTTTTGTAATGCTGTTCCATGCCTGCAGAGCTAAGAGGTCCTGCCTGAACCAATCCACTTCTCTTTCAAAAGGCTTATTGTGCTAAAGAATCACCATTTTAGTCAGAATCCAAGCAATGAATTTAGCACCTCTCAAATGGTCGCTTACCCTGCTCTGAAGGAGCAGATGGAAACACAGACGATTTTCTCCCATCCAAACAATCTTTGGGGGAATGTAGGCCAACCTCTTCTCTGATTAGGGGTGGGGGTAACAGAAAGGGAAGTGGTAGCAGGCACATACCTCCATCCACTGGCACTGCTTGGTTCCCTTGCAGACAGCTCTCGAAGAAAGTCACTGAACTAACAAAGGGTAGTTCAGAGGCTGTCTCTAGTATGGATGGATGCACAGAGAACACCCTCTCCCACAATTCTGAAATGCGAAATTGTTGGTGTAGACCCTAGCTTCTTTATCTTCCTTTTGAAATTTTAGGAAGAGCTTAGAGAAAAGGATCAGGGGATGCAGCAAGATATGTGTTCCCAAACTACCAGTTCCATATCAAGAAAAACATCTTGCACAAAATGTTTCCCGTTTCTTTCTACTTCTCTTCTATTCTTTTGCTTATTATGCTTTCATAAAATTAACAGGCCAATTACTATACATACACCCAGGGCAGCAATCTCTCATGCTTTACCAATGCCTGTTTAGCCAAAGACAAACAGTTCCCACTGATCATTCCTGCAAAATATAGCTTCAGGGGTTGTCTTACTATAAGACAGACACCCTCATACAACAAAGGCAAAGCTAAACAGTTTTCCAGTAATGTACTAAAATACAGCAAAACCAAAACTACAGTACAGATATAATACAATTTTCCAGCTCAGCACACAACAAAAACTGAGATATCTTCCACCAGCCAGAGTGCACTGCCATTGATGTGAACACAAAGGCAGTAGAGAACTAACTGAGGCATTGAAAATGGAGCCACTCTATCCTTACCTGCCAGAGAGGAAGATAAGGTAGGCAGGTACCAAGTATAACCTCTCCATTTTCTTTGCCTTTTTCTTAACGGCTGAATAAGCCAGCTGTTTGAAACTTATAGCTATAAGAATGTCTTACAGAGCCCTGAACTCAAGTTGAGGTAAGCAATAATATATAAAGCATGCAAAAATAGGCAAATATGCTTGCTTCTAAGAGATCCCAATTCAGTAAGAGCAAGGCAACTAGATCTACCTACTATACTCTGTATGAAAGTTTCAGACATAAAAGGACAAATGTTTTTGCCTCCATTTTTCTTCAGCACAGTTTTCTTTCATATCTTCAGTTGCAATCTTTTTTCCAAGTTTTGTGTGGCTTCAATCGTACCACGTGGCCTCAGTCTACTTTTTCAGATCATTTACTTATTATTATTAGGTACTTTGGGCATGTATAATAAACAAGTGGGTTTCCTTCACACCTCCTACAAGTACCATCACCATATTGCAAACAAAACAGAGCCTATTCATGCACATCTGCTACAGTCCATGACTCTTTTATTGGCTGAATTTCAACCATCATATCCCATTTGAATGTTTAATAAAAGAAATTTCTGAATATCCTGATAAAGAATAGCATAGGGAAAATCTTCCTGCTTAGACCTAGCCTCTATCTTTACTCCTTTCTTTGCTTTATCTCATGTATTCAGTTTCTTCATTTTACTAAAGATTGACAAAATCTTGAAAAAATATGGCAAATTTTTAAAGTAATTTGTATTTTTCCTAACCACAAAAACCTGAGGTCCTTTACAACAGTAATTACTTTCAGAGTAGCTGGAAACGGCCATTTAACTTTAAACAAGGTGATGGAGTACGTAGTCAACTACAGACTGTGGGTGGGAGTCTTGCCCACCCAGTCGGTATACACCCACTTTGCCTTTTGGCCCAGGAAGCAGAATGAGGGGTGGCTGAGGTGGGCATAAAACTTGTACAGGACCTCAGGTTTGTATAGCTATGAAAAATACAAATTATTTTTTAAATTTGCCATTTGTTCCAACACAATATACAAACTGTCGGTCCTTTGCAATAGGAAGACTTACTTCTTGGAGGGAGGATTCTGAGTAAGCTTCTGAACTGACCTGGGACTCCTTCCTGGTCATGTAAAAGCAAAGGAAGGAGACCAGCCTCTGACGTGTTGAACAGAAACGTGAATGACTGTATGTTCAATTGTCAGACTTCTGGACCTTTCGAATTAACGTGTGTGTGTGTGTGTGTAGCAACACTGCTTCGAAAAAAGCTTAGATGAACCCCGAGCATCGGAGACAACAAAACTAGAGATAACCATGGGTTTGCTTTATCGTCAGCCCCTCTCACCCCTTGCTAGAGAGAAGGGAGGACTTACATCTATGAATCTATCTAAGATTATAGACAAGGTGCTCAGTTATGTAGGCTCACCTGCATGACCCGCCCGACCAGCATGTGACAGATGGCAACTCGTCTCTCTCTGCGAGAGAGGAGAGATAAAAGAGAGAAAGGAGGGAGCCAGTTCCCTACTCACATTCGCTCTATGCCACCGAACACCTTAGGCGAGATGCAAACTGTCCACTATGTGATCTGGGCGAGCTACACAACTTGTTGAGCAGCCACCAAAGGGCACGGGGGAAAATGAGTCCCAGGGCCTGTGGGCAACTTCCTGAAGGTAGAAAGACATGAGAGTGGACAGCCTACGCCACATTCTGTCTTAATACCTGTAAAACTGACTGGTTCTTCTGAAGCGCGAGGGACAGACCAATGTCCCTATCCTCGTGAGGTACTTGGAGCAAACTCCTGGCCATATGTCGTGTATGCTCGTTCAATAGCCTTATGAGGCTACAAAGAAAACATGTTTTGAACACTATTTTTCTTAGTTGAAAAAGCACTAAAGAAGAGTCATCAACACTCAGGCTTGAGATGTCAAGTCCTCTTGAAGATAGTACCAAAGCACTCTAACTGGACACAGTAATACCTTGTGCGATTACTACTAACCAGTTCAAGATGGGACTGAATGTGACTAAAAAATCTTGCTACTAGTTCTGGGACAAAGTTGAGCGTGACAGAACCTCATCTCCTAGAGTAGCATAGTCTGGCTGGAGGCCTAGGCCTCTACAGACAAGAAGACTAAGCAGAAGACCTCCTACTTCAGGTGAGCTTAACTGTGGGTTTGCATCACCTGTCTGGGACCCTGGCATCATTCCCATGCAAGAACATGCCTGGGGTAAGGCCATGCTTGAGCGTTGGACTTTCACTGTCTCTCATAAGTTGGGCCCAGGTCCGTAGACCAGGGATCTTACCGGCGTCACAGGAGTCCGTGGAACTCTGTGCAGCAGCAGAAAACCTTAACCTGCCTGGGGAAAGGATTCCCAAGGCCAAAGTTGGTGACATGGGGTTCTATCAGAGCACCGTGCTCCTCTGGCAACACAGGTGCCCGGGAGAACCATACACCTCTGGTGACACGTGTATCTCAGAATCAGTTTGCCTGTAAATACTGTGACACAGGGTTCTGTGGAACCCCATACACTTGCTACCGATACACGGGGATCCAAGGACCCCTGTGTGCCAGTGGAAGGTTCTTCACCAGCTCAGGAGGATGACTTCCGGGACCAGTGTCAAGAGGCATGGGTGTCCATCTAGACCTGTGCCTCTGTTGCTCTCATGGCATGGGGTTCTGAAGAGCCACGTACCATGGTTCCTGCGTCTGTAGACAGGAAACAGCAACTGAGAGATCCCTTGCCTCTTCTGAGGCTTGAAGATTGTTCCATGAGTTTTGGGAGATGTTTCTACCAACGATCATGGAAGTGGAACAATGAGACAGTACACTGACAGCTTCTGTTGTATTGATCTATCATTGGGATGCTCCAAATATTGGGATAAGGCAGTCCCCGGTTTACGATGGTTCCAGCTTACGACGTTCCGAGGTTACGACGCTTTTCAAATATATTCATCAGAAATTATTTCCCGGCTTACGACGCATGTTCCGGGGTTACGACGCGTCGTAAGCCGATCCGACGGAAGAAATTTGGCCCCAAAACAGAAGAATAATCATAATTTGAAGGTTTTTTTTATGTAAAACTCAATAATAATGCAGTTTACGTCGTTTTCAATGCACCCAGAGCTTTAAAAGTAAGGTTTTCTTATGATTTTTGACGATTTTCGACGATTTTCCGGTTTACGACGATTTTCGGGTTACGACGCGGCGCAAGAACAGAACCCCCGTCGTAAACCGGGGACCGCCTGTATCTTGTATAATGTCTGGGTGTGAGGGCCAAATCCCCATCACCTGACACAGGTGATGAGCTTAATCGCCATTACGTTCTGATTCCCCAGAATGTACCTGGCTAACAACTCTGCCGAGTGTGCAGCTGCCCACTTGTATACTTGCATTGTCAACCTGTAGAGTTGGAGGGAAACCTGTTCCCCACCCCCCAACTGTTTGTTGACAGAATTTGCTCTCATGGCAAAGGAGGTACTGACACTCATCCATACCATGGGGTAGCTTGCCAAGATCCTGAACCTCTGGAAAAGCTAAGGAAGCTGTCCTGAGTTTCAAATATTGGTGTGGAGATGTCTGCACTACCAGTTCCCCTCACCTGAAAGCAGCAAGTCTACCAGGTGTGTGCCTCTTCCCTCGGTCGGTGTACTTGAGAATGGGCATGACAGGAGAGGGAGTGTGAAGGGACACTCCAACAAAGCTCCTGTTGTCTAGTCACCAGGCTAGTTCCTAATTAATTTCCCTCCTTATTGGAAACAACAATTCTTGCATTCTCCACTGCAGGGAACAAAGGGAAGCCATTGCTGGGCCCTAGGGTGACAGGTGAATGAGGACAACTTGTTACTGTTGAGCTGTCTATTCCGTAGTAACAGGAATAACTGAACTCTTCTCTGAACTTGCTGATATAGGAGCTGAGACCAAAACACCAGCATGACAGGACACTAAGTATTCTGCTCAAGTGTGAGGCTGAGCTTATCAATTTTTAACTAGACTGCCAAGCCCCGGTCAAGTAGAGAAGTCGTCTCCTATCCACAGAAAAAGACAGATATGAATTCAGAAATGCGTATCCTAACTAACAGTACCATCTTCAGCAATGCCCTGCACCTCACAAAGTGCCCCAGTCTTCGAGGCTGAAGCCTTCTGGAGAGAAGACGACTTAGGAGGGGACCTCCTCGCTGCATTTCCAAGTGCTCGAACCCTCAAGTCGGAAGCACTTGGTCAGGAACCTGGCTGAATACTTGACGAAGTACCGGTAGGAGGTGAAGAAGCACCTGAATGCTTCGTCACCTTCTCTTGTACTGTGCCTGAACCAGACTGGGGAGCAAACTCTCCAGTACTGGTTTGGGGTACACGAGATTTTGGTGAAACCCAGGTACCCAGAGTGACTCAAAGCTCCGAATCATGTCCAGGACGATCCACAGGAGCCTCCTCTACCCGAGTGTCCAAAGAAACCCAGGAAGAGGCAGGCACAGCAAGGTAGGTGATACAGCCCCCGAGTCCAGAGCTTGGGGTGAGCAAACGAGAGATCCCTCTGCCTTCCCTGTGGAGGGAGGCAGCCCCTTAGAATTCCCCGTGATGGGACTTCTTCGGGTGGGGGCAACCTTCTTCTTCTTCTTCTTCTGCTGGCAATCATCTGAAGAAGAAGGTGAGGAGGCGGCAGCAGACTTCTCTTCCTCAACATCTTTTTGAATGGTGGTGAGCAGCTGATCCCCCCCTACAGGCGGGAGCAGCAAGAGCAGCAGACGGGAGGGCTACAAGATAACCTGTGGCGGGAGCATGTGGAGCGGCTTAGTTCACAACCCTATTGGCAAATCTCGACCATGGGAAGGCCATCGACACTGAGTTTCTTCCCATGTCTCCAAAATTACGATGGATGACGAACGGCCCACATGGAAGAGACAGTTTCTTCCTGGAGGTCGTAAACTGGTATCCGACAGGTATTCCGAACGTCCACCACAGTCCCCTGGTAATCTCTCTACCACTCGAGCATACACCCAGTCCAGTTCACAGACCAAATCTGAGGCATAAGCTTCCATGGTCAGGAAGAGAGGGATAATGAACGTTCCCAGCTCCAAGCACCAGTTCTGTCCTATTCCTGGTTCCCAGCAAACCCAGAGGAGATACAGGGGACAGGTGAGAGATACCTAGCACCCTTGCCATACCAGATGGAAGCCAAAGCCCTGACAGGCAAGTAAGGCCATAGGCAGTTGTCAAACCATGCTGACGTGACTGTGCGGATCGGGAGAGAACTCCCATTCACACAAACGTGGACAGGGGCCATACCGAGGACATGCTACACTCTTCCTAGAAGCAAAGGTCTCTTCAGGAGAAGAAGACTAGATGGGAAATCCGCTCTTGCCTTTCCTAGGTGAGCGGACCTGTAGACCAACGTCACCAATCCGGGACCATGGCAATGTTACCATATGGAAGCATATGGGAGCGGGCAGGGGTTGTGTAAGAGCTACACACTCTGAACTCGCTCTCTTTCTGCTTGGTAGGGTCTGGGTCTGCCCTTACCAGACTAGGAAGGAGTCCCAGGACTGGTATCATTGCACCGGGGTCCGTGGAACCCTGGGCAGTGGTTGCTCCCGTAGCCTTCTCCATGGAAGAAGCTTGGCCATCAGGAGCCCTATGAGACTTCTACAGTTGGGAGAGGCACCCTTCTTCTTCCTCCGCTTAGTAGCTTTGGACGAAGGGGAGGGGATGACAGCACACGACAAAGATGAAAGAGAAGACGAATTCTCGAATTCCACTATCGGTCCAACACTGTTCCTGAGTAGGAGGGCTGTTCACTCAAACATGCACAGAAGCTACCCCCAGGTGAGTGGCTCATACACGTTATCGTGGGCGAGGGTTGACCCAGGAGCGATCACACTCTCAGGTGTGAACTTGGGATGTCTTCCAGATGTGCCCAGTCTTCTTTGAGGCCTTGGCCTCTTACACTCGAAGAAGACTGTATGGGAGCTCATTGACAGCTTCTCCAGGTGTGCAGACTCGCAAATCAGCTGCACCATTACAGGATCCTGGCCACATACTCGGGAGAGTACTGGTGGGGGGTGAGGCAGCGCATTCATGTTGTAAACTCACTCTCTCCCTATCGGTGTTGTGGTGTGACAGAGGAGCCTACACCAGCCTGTGGGGTTGACCCACAATACTGGTAAAGATAACTCGGGGTCTCTAAGAAACACCAGCACACCTGAAGCTCTTGAATCACGAATCTTTCATGCATCAGTTGCTTCTATTACCCGAGAATTCAAGGAATCTTGAGCAGAGGTGGGCTCTATACCAGCCCTCAGAGTGATTCCATGGTACTGGTAAAGCGTAGCTCAGGGTTTCTAAGAAACCCGGATACCCAAAGTGACGCGAGTCCCACTCGAGACTTGCACACCTAAAGCTCCCGAATAACAAATGGATCGATCATCAGTTCCTTTTTCTACCCGTGCCCAAAGAAACCCGAGCAGAAGAAAGATTATACCAGTTCGTGGAGATAACTCCACAATACTGGTAAGGGTAACTAGGGGTTTTGAGAAAACCCAAGTACCTGTGGTGATACGAGTCCCTCTCGAGACTCACACACCTAGAGCTCCCGAGTCATGAGTGAATTGATCATCGGTTGCTCCCTCTGCTCTAGTGTCCAAGGAAACTCGAGCAGAAGAAGGATATACATGGACCCCCACCAATTTGCAGTTACAGATTCATGGCTTCACCTATTCACAGAATTTTCTGTGGAACGTGTATACACATTATTCGCAGAAAATTTGCCTATCAGTGGTATTTTTCATAGAGAAATATTAACTAATTACTGTACTGTCATATCGTTTTCGTGACTAAAGCACTTTTTGTGATAAAACTATTAAAATACTTAGGTACAAGCATTTTTAGAGGGTTTTTTTGGTGTTTGAACTTTCAAAATAACAATTTTTAAAGTAAATTGTATTTTTCCTAACTATACAAACCTGAGGTCCTTTACATTAGGGATTACTTTCAGGCATAGGCTGGAAACGGCCGTTGAACTTTAAACAAGGTGGTTAGGCAGTTAACTACTGTCCGAGAGGCGGGGGTACCGCCTGCCCAGATGTAAACATTCCAATTTGCCTTTCGGCCCAGGTATCAGATTGAGGGGTGGCATGAGGTGGGCATCAAGTATAAAGGACCTTGGGTTTGTATAGTTAGGAAAATACAATTTACTTTAAAAATTGCTATTTGTTCCAACACAATATACAAACTCTTGGTCCTTTACATTAGGAGACTCACTGATTGGAGGAGGAATCTGATAACGTCTCTCTGAACTGACTGGAGTTCACCACCTTGTCTTCCCTTCCTGGTCGTGAGAGCGATGAAGGAAAAACTGCCTCTGATAAAAGATCGGGTTGTAAGAAACACAGGATCAGTTGTCAGACTTCTGGGTCCTTTCCATGAAAGAGGAGACGTCAGTTCATGCAAAGTAGGCTAGAAGAATTTGACGTCGGATGACAATAAGGCAAATACAAGCATTGGGTTTGTCTTATAGTCATGGTCTCCTTCCTCCCCTTGCAAGAGGAAGGAGTGGGGTTGCTTCTATTAACCTGAACGGAAATAGAACTGGAGCTCCTGTTATGTGCTTACCTGTCTCGATCGCCAGATCCAGCTTGTAACGGCACGTCCGCTCCCTGCCCGTGGGAAGAGAGCCAGGATGGGGAGAAAGAAGAGGCCAGTCACTCCACATTCAATCTCCCAATCACAACCGTACAACTTAGGCAAGATGCAACCTGTCCTGTTAGAGGAGCTGGATAAGCTACACAACTTGTTGAGCAGCCACCACAGGACCCAAGGAAAAGGTGTCCAAGGACTTGTGGGCAACATCCCAATGTAGAAAGAGGTGAAGTGGTCTGCTGGGACCACACGCCCGCCTTCAGCACCTGAGGAACTGACATATTCTTCTGGAATGCGAGGGACGGACCAATGCTGCAGACTTTGTGAGCTTTCGGCAGAAAGCGTACCAGTGTCATCTTCTCCAGCAGCAGGGTATGCTCTCCTAATCGTCTCACGAAGCCAAAAAGAGATTGTGTTCTTGGACATCTCTTTCTTTGTCGAGCTGCCAGTGCTAATGAAGAGTCGTCAACACTCGGGCCGGAGATGGCGAGTTCTCTTCAGATAGCGCCGCAGCAGTCTAACAGTTGGCTCATTACCAACAAAGCCCTCTAGGGAGGGGATCATGAAGGACTCAAACCTAGTGTCAGTGACCAATGGGTTCCGAGTCTTTGCTACAAAGTCTGGGATGAAATCAAGCGTAACTGATCCCCATCCCCTTGAGTGTTTAACATCAAAGGAAAGTTCGTGAAGTTCTCCTACTCACTTTGCTGATACCAGGACAAGCAGGAAGACGGTCTTGAGGGTCAGATTCCTGTCTGACGACTCTCGTAAAGGCTCATACGGTGCACGAATCGGGCTCCTTAGAACGAGAGTCACATCCCACGCAGGGGGCCTGAGATCTCTGGGTAGGCAAGACCTCTTGAAGCTTCTCATCAGTAGAGAAATCTTCAAAGAAGAGATGTCTACTCCTTTCAGCTGCAAGACTATGCTGGGTGTGGCTCTGTAGCCTTTCACAGCTGAAGTGGAGAGAAGCTTTCTCTGGTGAAGGAAGACGAGGAAGTCTGCCAACCTGCTGAACAGCAGCTCCAAACAGAGAGATACCCCATCTACGACACCAACCACAGAAGGTGGACCACTTTCCTGGTATACCACTGCAGAGGATCTTCTGAGGTATCCAGCCATCTCTGTTGCTGCGTGGAAGCGAAAAGCCTCTCACTCGCAAGAGATGCTGGATAACCGCCAGCCGTGAAGACACAGGGAATGCACTGCCTGGTGGAACTGCTCTGCGTGGGGTTGACACAGCAGGTTGGGCCAGGGGGAATCTCTCTCAGTGCCACGGAAAGAAGAGCTAGCAGGTCGGGATACCAAACAGCCTGGGGCCATTTGGGAGTCACCAGAATCATCCTCAGATTTGGGGTGATCATCACTTGACTGATCACCCTGCGAATCAGACAAAAAGGAGGAAAGGCGAAGCGCCGAGGATTGTCCCAAGGGTGTTGGATCGCATCCTCCATAACAGCCCATGGGTCTGGCACGACAGAACAGAAGACCTGGAGCTTTCTGTTGTGCCAGGTGGCGAACAGATCGATGGTTGACGCGCCCCACAGGTCGAACAGCCTTTCCACTACTGTCTGATGAATGGACCATTCTGTCCCTACCACCTGATTCTGGCGGCTGAGCTTGTCTGCCACAGCATTCCTCTTGCCTGGAATGTACCTGGCTGACAGCTCTACCGAGTGAGCCACGGCCCACTCGTGCACCTGCATCGTCAACTGATGAAGCTGAAGGGACACCAGACTGACCCCTTGTTTGTTGACATATGCCACTACCGTGGTGTTGTCGCTCATCAACACCACAGTGTGTCCCATCACTCAATCCTGAAACTCTTGGAGGACCAGGAAGGCAGCCTTGAGTCTCAGGATGTTGATGTGAAGTTGCTTGTTGTCTCAGTGCCACACTCCCGAAGTTAGCAACTCCTCCAGGTGTACGCCCCATCCCTCGGTCGATGCGTCAGAGAACAGAAGCATGTCCAGAGGGGGAGTATTAAGAGGTTCTTGTCGTCCATCCACCAGCGAAGGTCCTTTCTCACCTCCTCGGAAAGAGGGATGAGGAAGGACTGGGGGTCTTGGGACTGGGACCAGTGCTCCTTCAGTCTCCACTGCAGTGACCAAGGTGAAGACGCCCATGAGGTACCAGCTTCTCCAAAGGCGACAGGTGACCGATGACGACTTGCCATTGCCAAGCTGCTGCTCCTGCCAAGACAGGAACAGCTGTGCTGCCTTCCTGAACCTGCAGATAGGAGAGTCCGAGGGAAAGACTTTCGAAGTCCGGGATGAATCTATCAGCATGCCCAGGTACTTTATCCTCTGCTCGAGGGGTGAGATCCACTTCTCCAGAAGGACAATCCCTGAAGATCTCCTGCAAAACTCGCTGATGCCATCCCTGTCCTGTAGCAACTGATGGTCAGAGCTTGCCAGGACTAGCCAGTCGTCGAGATACCTCAGAAGATGTAGGTCCCTTAAAACGTGGAGTCACAGCTGACACGAGGGAGCCTGGGATCCCTGGGTGAACACCTGGGGAGCGGTCATCAGTAAAGAAATCCTGAAAAGAAGAGATATCTACCCCCTTCAGCTGCAAGAATGCTGGAGGTACTTGTGAGAGGATGGATGCTGAAATGGAAAGACGCATCCTTCAGGTGAAGAATAAGCATGAAGTCGTTCTGCTGAATGGAGGCCAGCAGAGTTTGCGCTGTTGACACCAAACAGAAGTCTGGCCCACTTTCCCGGTTCCACTGCAGAGGACTATGGGGGTCTCCATCCATCTGAGGCTTTCTCTACGAGAAAGACACGGCTCTAAAGCCAGGAGATGCTGGTCCGCCGACTCTACAGCACCCTGGGCTCAGCCTGGTGGCACTTCTTGCTGTAGTGTGGTGTCCAGCAGGCAAACCAGGGAGGAATCTCTCTGGAGATGGACCACGGAAAGAAGAGGGGAGGTCGGGATACCAAACAGCCTGGGGCCATTTGGGAGTCACAGAATCATCCTCAGATTTGGGGTCCATGTCACTGACTGAGTCACCCAATGGCGAATCAGGCACAAAAAGGAGGAACAGGCGTAAACGTCGTTTCCCCGGGTCTTCTTATCGCATCCCCATAACCGGCATTCTGGAAAGGGGGCTGAACAGAAGACCTGAGGGACCCCTGTTGTGTCGAGGGAAGAACAGGTGTATGACTGGATGCCCCCACAGATCGAACAACTGGGACTTCTTATGGGCGTGAAGGGCCACTGTGTCCCTATCACCTGATTCTGGCGCAGTGAGCTTGTCTGTCACCCAGAGGTCTTGCCACTGTCTGGTGGACAGCTGTCACTGTCATCAGAACCCGCTTGTCCACCTGCATTGTCAAGCTCTCTGAAGAGGAGGATCCCAGGCCCCTTGTTCATTCTGCAGGGCGATAGCTGGCTCGGGTGTTACAGACCTCATCAACACCACAGAGTGATTACTTGATCCTGAAACGCTTGTAGGGCCAGGAAGGTTCGCCTTGAGGTTTGCAGGATGTTGATGTGGAGATTGCTTGTCACCCTCAGTGCCACAGTCTCCCAAAGTTAGCAAGTCCTCCCCAGGTACAATAGCCATCCTCGGTCGCATACGTCCGATACAGAAGGACCACAGTTCAAGCCAGGAGACTATTAAGAAGGCCGCCATGGCGGTAGGTCCAGGGTTGCACTTCTTGCTGAAAGAGGGGATGCTCTCTGACAGTCAATTGCTGACTGGGACAGACCCGGATCAGTCACCACTGCAGTGACAGGAAGGTCAGATGTCCATGAGTCAGTAACAGCCTCCTGACAACTGCCATTGTCAAGCTGCTGCTCCTGTCAAGGCAGAGGAGGAGCTCTGAAGCTTGTCCTGAACCTGCTGAACAAGCGAACTGTCTTGCCCAGACACAAGACTTGCTATAAGGTCTGGGATGAAATCGGACCACAGCATCCCCATCCCCTTGGGTTTCCCTCTTGGAAAGTCAGAAGGATTCCAGGTGCGACGGACGATCCACAGACGAGGCCGTGAGATCCCCTGGGCAAGAGGTCATTGTGCTCCCATCAGTAGAGATCTTGAAAGAAGAGATATCTACCCCCTTAAAAAGACTCTGTATTTCGGGGGTGTCCGCATCTTACAGGGCAGAGGACCTCTCTTGGTGAAGAAAGACCAGAGTGCAGTCCTGCTGAACTAGCAGCTCCAACCAGAGAGGAGAACCTCGGCAGACCCCAGTGGACCTTCCTGAACCACCCTGGTAGATACTGGTCAAGCAGAGGACTGCCAGGTTTCCAGCCATCTCCGGTTGAACTCTCTGAGGAGAACACCCCAGAGTTCCTCCTCAGGAGATGCTAGATAACCGCCCCTGGAAGAAACAGGGGAGGGCAGCCTGGTGGACTGGCGTGGGAAGAGGAGGAATCGCTCCCACTGGCCTACTGGAAAGAACCAGCAGAGGCAGTGGGGATATCAAACAGCCTGGGGCGGTGATCACCGATCCTCAGGGTCAGGGAGGCTGCTTGACTGAGCACCAGGCCATCAGCAATCTGGAGGAAGGCGGACATCGAGCCGTTGTCCCACGGGTGTTGGATCTCGCCTCCCCCGAGCCAGGCTGGCTGGGCGAACAGAAGGCCAGGGACTGGGAGGAGTCGAACAGCGTGGCTGGCTGGCCCCACAGCTTGCGCAACCTCGCCCCATGTCTTCTTGAAGGCCCAGCCTCTCCCGGAAGATGAGCAGCTGACCTCTTCTCCACCTCTCCTTGCGTTTGGCCCACCTGGCTGACAGATCTATCCCAGTGGACCAGAACCTGACTTGGCACCATTGTCAACTGAGTGCCAGCAGGAAGAGTTGGAGCACCTTGCGTATTGCCGCTGGCTGGTGTTGTCGCCATCAACACCACTGGTTATGAATCAAACCTCGGTTAATCAGGTTTCTCCCATATCAGAGAAATGGACCTGGAAAGACTGGCAGAAGCAGAGACAACAACGGGGAAAGGAGCAACAACAAAACCAGCAAAATAACCTTAAAACTAGTTTATTTAACATTACGTAATGTACATATTTCTTAGTCAAGTCTGGGTAAGTGCAGGCCTTGGTCTACCACATCACACAACCAAAGAGTGCCACTAACAAAGAGGTAGCAAAATTAGTTCCCTTAAATAAAACAGGATCGGGAAGCAAAAGAGTCCCAAATACCCTGTGGAAAAGTGAACAACATTAGAGTTACATCAAACAAGGCTTCTTAGGGGAGGAGACAGCATACTTCTTCTTCAAGTGACATCAGTTAACATAAATAAGGAGATAACCAAAGAGGCAGCAAATACTGAGAAATCAGACGCGATGATAAATAATAATCCGAAGATAAATACCAATTCACGTAACAACAATCCTTCCTAGCAGGAGGGGACTGCAGCACAAGGCACATCCAAGGCAGAGACATCTACCCAGAGCTCAAGAGCCAGCATTTGCCAGAGGTGACCATCAAAGGTCAGCTGAAAGGCGTCGGCCATGAACAAAAGTGGGCGGGGCGGGAATGCAAGAGCCCCTCCTGCCCATGATGGATATTCAAACAGGCCACGAAACACAGGTTCGATGGGATGGGGACTGGAACAGACGTTGTCTCGGGCTGGAAAGCCTCCCTCCAGGAACAGAGGTCGTGGATCAAGCCAGGGTTCGAACGGGGCAGCGACAGTCAAATACGGGTATGGCCAACGTCACCATGTAAACACGTCCATGCTGCTGAATGCGGAGCCAGGAAGCCAGGTGATTACCCAAAGCGTGTGACTAACGTTCTGACTGACGAAAGCAACAGATGTAAACTATAAACAAAAGCTAAGCAAACCTAGAAATGGTGCAGGGTCATCAACAAGGGAACAATCGTTAGACAAAACAAGTGAGTCACAACTGGAGCGGTGGGCAGTGGAGCCAATCCCCTCCAGTGATGTGCCAGAAGGCCCAGGTTTCAGGAGGTTGAGCTTGGAATCAAAGCCTGGCTATCAGTGCCACAGACTTGCGAGTCGGGCAAGTCCTCCAGGTGAGGCCTCACCGCTCTGGAGAACAAAAACTCCCCTCCAGAACGGGAAGAGGTTCAGAGAGGATCCATCCAACTCTTCAGTCTAGGTCCCCTTCACTTCCTCCAAACGGGGATGAAAAGGGAGGGAGTCTCGAGACTGGGAGAGGAGCATTTTTGTCACCAAAATGACCAAAGGTGAGACTTCCATTTTAGACCAACTCAGTCCAATTGAAGGTGAATTGGAGCTATTCCTGAAGATCAGCTGCTGCTCTGCTGCCTTCCATTCTACTGAAACAAGCTCTTTGTGGGGAAGATTAATGATTTGTTAGGTTTCTCAGATGCCCAGGCACTTTAAATGCTTGGGGTGAGATCTTATTCTCCTAGATCTTAGCGCTGCTTTTGATACAGTGGCAAAATGAAGGTGTTAATAGAGGATATGACTGCTATTGGGATCGATGGGGATGACCTTAAATGGTTTAGATAACTCAATTTATCGAACAGATCTTTCAAGGTGAAGGTTAAAGATAGATATTCTGGGGAGTGGTAGAAAACAGAGTGTTCCTGAATTGGAAGACCGTCTTGGATAAAGTTCTTTTTAGTATTTATACAATCGAGTTGTCTTGGATATTTAAATTACATGGCGTTCAATGTAAATTTTTTGCTGATGACCAGTTCTATTTAATAGTAGATGACATTATTGAAAGATCAAGCTGTTATTGATAGACTCATGGCAGATGTTTCAAATGGATGCAAAAGAAAAAGCTGAAACTAAATGAAAATAAAACTGAATGTCTTCATTGTGAAACTAAATATTGGTTTAAGAAGGTTTGATTGGTTAACAGCATCTCCATCAATAAGGAGAATCCATTTTGTTAACTGATAACGGCAGTAAGATCTCTGGGGTAGTTGATGGTTCTTTGACATTTGATGAACATATTAACAATCAGGTTAGGACAGCAAATTATCATCTGAGGAATATGAGATCCATTAGAAAATATCTTAACGAAGATGCCACTAAGCTGCTAATTAGGGGTTTGGTAGTTAGTAGAGTAGACTATTGTAACTCGTTGTATTACAACTTACCTAATTATCGACTTAAGAAACTTCAAATGATTTTGAATAGAGCTGCTAGACTAATTGTTGGTATATCCCCACGAGAACATATTACTCCAACCTTAATTAAATTACACTGGTTACCAGTCAAAGCAAGGATTATTTTTAAACTTTGCGTCTTAACATATCAAGCTATTAGCAGGGAGAACCATTGTATCTTAAAGGTTGCCTGAAAAGATGCGTAGTTGGGCCAGGTGAGATGAGACGGTCGCCAGCATTTCCGTGATGATTTCATTGTCTTGATGAGCCTGGCAGCACCACTCTGGCGTGGAACTTTTAAACACTGTGCCCTAGATTGTATAATCAACCTCCAGTATCAGGATGCCAGGGAGAAAATATCTTTCAGTTCAAAAGCTATTGAAAACCCATTTATTTTCACTCAGCTATAATACTGAGACAAATGCAATTAACCCTCTTTACATTACAGGGGGGACTTTTAAACTTTTGTAATTTTTAACTAAAATATAAGTGATTTGAAATCCCGTCTGAACGCTTAATAGCGAAAGAAGGGATACTTGATAAACAAAGGAGAAGGGGAAAGCGTCAGACATAGACATAGACATGGGAGAAACAGGCCGAAGGATTAGCCACCACTGGAGTCATCGGGGCGTTTCCCTCAGAAGACTCCTTGGTGGGCTTCCAACAGTAATGTCCCCCTCGAACTTCCCCATTGCTCGGAGGACCAAAACAACACTCACTACAAGGGTCGTCGGCGTGAACACACACGCCCCTGCAAGATGTACAGAGGGCAAAGTCCAGGTCCACATCAACTCTAGACCTAAAAGAGTTACACTTTTTACCACCTACCCAAGGACACACGCTGGGGATAGGAAGGTTTGGATGGTTTCTCCATAACAAAGCAAAAAAAAAGGAAATTTCCCACCAATTAAGCAGAAAAGAAAGCTGTCAGGCAGAGAGCGGCGAAGAACAAGGTCCGTGCGCTACGACGGCCGAAAGCAAATTGGAATGTTTACATCCGGGCAGGCGGTACTCCCCCTCCCGGACAGTAGTTAACTGCCTAACCACCTTGTTTGAAGTTCAATGGCCGTTTCCAGCCTACACCTGAAAGTAATCCCTAATGTAAAGGACCGAGGGTTTGTATATTGTGTCGGAACAAATAGGCAGTTATAAGCATTTTTAGGGAGGAGTTAAGTATTCGCGGATTTTAGCTATTTTGTTTAGGTTCACACACCCAAAAATTATGGTGGTGGTTGTACAAGTCTGAGGAGATAACTCAACGATTCTGGTAAAAATGGTTTCGATGAAACAGTGAAAGTTAGCCAATAGCAGATTGATTCTTTTGCAGGTAGAAACGCACTTGATTTTCCAAGTCACAAGTCACGTGTCAGGATGATTGGATTTGCTTAAATATCCGAAGAAACAGCGGGCACTTAAGGCACATAAAGTCCGGGAGAAAAGAATTCCTGGCACTAGTATAAGTGACACAGGTTACCGCATATGAATATTATCTTGAGGCTTTAATGCACCTGGTATTCCCATGTTGCAAACCAAGTCTCTGAGAGACCCACGACATGGTTCCTGAGTCCGAAGACATGGGAGAGCACCAAGGTAAATGAAAGCGAAGACTACAAAATTGTTTCTCTTCTTCGACTTCTACACAAGACCATCACTGTCCTGGGACCCTTACACCATTCCTGTGCTGGAATGTGAAGGAAGAATGAGCACACACATACTCTCTCTTTCTCTCAGTCAACACACGGGTTCCATGAGAACCCAAGCAACAGCCGCCTCATGCCCATGGATGAATCAAAAAGAGCAATTGGCAACATACAGGGATATACTGCAAGCATTGCTAGTGAGAGAACCCTTACTCCCAGGCACTTGAGCTCTACAACATCTGAAAAAACTAAAACAATACAAATGTCACATAAAATTTCCCCCAAGAGAACGTACATTGTAGAGCAAACCACGTAAGCGAGGTGAAAAACCAGTTTAAGCCTGTTGCCTTAGCAATGTTAAAAGCAGCTTGACACATCATCAGCTAATAAAAGTTGTAGGGGTTTGCATATATCAGTATGAACCACTAAATCAGAATGCCAAATGAGTAAACTCAAAAGTAAAACAACGAGTTGCATGTGCATACATAACACGTTAGTATACTGTATTCATATGTATCATCAATATCTTCAGTACACTAAAACATAAACAAAGTCGAACTGCAGGCAGAGAGGTCGAAGGGATAGGCAAAACATCAATATCATCCCTTGAAGAATGGCCTACACTAGCAGAAGCCTGTTTTGCTTTTTTCCTTGGACCCCTAGCTGTAGCTTTTCTAATTCGGTCCCGTTTTCCATTTACTCTTTTCCCAGATACATTGGTCACAATTCAATTCAGGCAAACAAATTTGTTCCTAGGATACAACAAATGGTACAAGAAGACACTTCCTAACTATTTAACCCTCCAGTCTAGTTTGCAACCTTTTCAAGATTAATGCTGGATAAACTAGAGTCCGACATAATGGTAAAAAATAAATGAATAAGAAATCCATGAAGTATCCAAAATTCAAGCTAGGCTAGATAGCCTTGCTACCAAAATCAAAGCAAGGGTTACTTCACCAAAGTGCGATCTCCGACCACCGGTGAAAACAAGAGCTGCTAATAACTGTTGTTCAGTCATTAACCGCAGAATAGAATTGAGCTCTTAGCTAAGTTGTACCTATTCTTCCCCGATAGTGGGCAGGTCAACATACCTACACCTAAAACAAAAGAGTGCTCCAATTTCCAGAATTTTAAATTTTGAGCTGACTACAGAAGGTAGAAACTATAGCTATGTAATGGGGAAAGTTGCTTATATAAAACTGGCAAATTACTTTAAGTGGTGCAATTTGTTCACCTACACAAATACCAAACCTCAGTCTTTACATTTAGACTTACTTTTGGAGGAGGATTCTGTGCTAAATCTCTTAATTGACTGGTAATTTGGCTCACCTGAGTACTCTCTGCCTGGTCATGAAAGAGCAAAGAAAGGAGACCATACCTCTGATCTACTGAACAAGAGAGCTGTTCAGTCGTCGACTTCTGGGGATTTCAAATTAAAAGAATGTAATATCCTTGATTTGAAAAGGTTTGGATGGACCCACAGTGTCAGTGACTATAAAGCTAAGAATAACCAACTGGTTTGCTCATAGTCAGTCCCTCTCTCCCCTTGCTAGAGAGAAGGAAGAATTTGCATCTACTAATCCAAATGGAGCTAGATTACAGATAGGATACTCAGTCATCTAGATCACCTGCATGCACGCCCATCCAGCACATGAAGGCTCATTTACTGTTCCTCTGCCCATTGGAAGAGGAAGAAAGACAGGAGAAAGGGAGGAGGCCAGTCCCACACACACCTTCTCCTTGCAGTGAGATGCAACCTGTCCCTCAAGAGCTGGGTGAACTACATTACTTAATGCCCATCCACCATAGGATCCAACAAAGAGGAGTCCAAGACCTATGGGCAATGTCCCAAGGTAAAGGGAGATAAATGTGATCTGCATGATTACACTCAATCCTAGTACCTTTTGCCCAGGAAGCTGAATGAAATGGACAGACCAACACCATTTGGTACAAAAAGATCTGCAGGTTTGTAAACATACTATGTCCACCAGGAAGTTGCAGGGTACACTCATTTGATCATTTCACTAGTCAGAGACATGACAACTTAGACACCATTTCTCAGCCAACTCGAAGCTAACAAACTAGTCATTGGCATTAGGCTGAAAGTCTAGGCTTTACGGAGGCAGGGGGCGTCTTTAATGTCATTGGAACCACAGAACTGTCTGATCTGGAATGATTCATCTCACTGATCAGCTTTGAAAATAGAATGTAATGTTATT
Source organism: Macrobrachium rosenbergii (assembly GCF_040412425.1). Lineage (NCBI taxonomy): Eukaryota > Metazoa > Arthropoda > Malacostraca > Decapoda > Palaemonidae > Macrobrachium > Macrobrachium rosenbergii. The sequence goes on along the minus strand of NC_089767.1, from coordinate 15,912,697 downwards.
GATTTCCAGATGTAAATGGATACCAGAGATGTCTTGCTTTGTTCAAGGGTGCAAGAAGACAGAACAGAGCACCGCCAACTTCATTAAGTTGAGAAAAGAAGGACTATGGTCAAACTTCTTCAGAGGTTGAACGAATTTCCTGAAAACAAGGTGCCAAGATCAACTGTCCTTATCTCCTGAATTCAGTGAATGAATTGTTGTAATTACATCCATCTTGCTTAAGATATGTTTGGTTGGCCACTATAGTAAATTTTCTTCTGTCTACTCGTGTACCTGTACTGCAATATAGTAGATGGATCTTGAGACTCTTAAAAGTCTAAAAAGAATGTGCTTAAGTATAGGAGCCTGCCACCCTGGTCAATGTCTCAAAGAATGAAAAATTTCTGGAGGAGAGAGTTTAATCCTTAGCTACCTGTGGTGTCATTGCTATCAAAATCTAGGGCGGACCCTGAGACTCCTTAAACTGTCTTAAGATCCACACAACATTCTCTACCTCTCGGATTGTGGATCAAAAGAAAGTGGCAGCTCTTGGACATCTCCCACTCCTCACAGGGAGAGTGTAACTATATCAAGTCAAAAGAAATGGAGCTCCTAGACACCACTTCTTGACTGTGTAGGAACCAAAAACAAGTTGCCAGAACTTAGTTTGGAGGTGCTGTTGATCTCCTGATGAATCAGACAGAACAACAGGAAGTTGTAAGCCCAAGACTTGAATCATGGATGCAAAAGATGTCTCCTAGGAGCCAACAGCACCTGAAGTTTCTAGGAGGTCACTTATCCAAGTACAGTACTGACTAGTCCCAACGTTTCTAACCATGGATGCGAAACACTTCTAGACATCAGCAGAATCCAGTGCTCCAGATCACCTATCCAAGTACTGACCTGACCCAATAAATGTTAGCATCGCTGATCGGACGAGAAGCGATATTTTCAATGTGGCATGGTCGATGGCTGTTATACCCACAGTCCGTAAAGACAGAGCCGAATGGTAACAGCTTCGGAGCGTCGAGATTGAAGGACTAATTGACCGTCTTCCTACGTCGAACAATTTTTCGAAACATCAAGGTGTCGAGACCAACTGTCACTAACACTGACCCTAATGACCGAACTTATCTGTCATACATCCATCATCCTCGAATGTGTCTGGGTGACTGCTGTGCTGAGTGTATGAACCTTGATTACTGCGGTATCTGGCAAATCTCTGAAAGAGAAAGGCAGAACCGAGTAAAGGTTCGTTCCTAAGGGTTGAGCCAACTCAGGACTTACGAAACAGGAGATCCGAATTAGGACAAAGTCTTCTTCTTAGCACCAGAATTGCCCACAGATTGCCGCCTGGTGTAGGAAGACCCACCCCCGAACAGGATCAGTCTCCAGAAGGCAGGGTTCTCTCCAGGAATGGTTGTATTCGAGGAGAGAAAGCCTAAAAGTGAAGGATCGTGGATCCTTCAGGAGACTGTCTGGAGGAAACCAGGTGGTGTCCTCCAAGATCACCACCTCTCATTGCAGAAGAGAACACCCTTCATGGAAAGGAGAAGCAGAGAGAGAATCTAGTCCGGATAAAGCAGAGTTAGGACAACCTGCAGTCGGCAAGACCCCTCCATGGCAAGAAGAATTCGTACTCTGTCGAGGTGGGAGGAGGAGCTAGTGTCTCAACCTGAACGAACTCCTTGTCTGAAGAAAAGTATTCATCTGGTCGATGACCGCAAGCAAGGACAGCGGTGGCCCCCGAAACTCTCGGCCCCTTCGGGAACTGCAAGGGTTGTGAGTGATGAAGATTATTCATTGGGGGAGTCGCAGTCCTTTCCCAGGGATCCTCGTGCTGATGAATTGGCGCGGAGTTCTCTGAGAAACAAGGGCAATGGCAACTTCCTCTTCAAGTTGCGATTGCCTTCATGTTGCTTTGCCTTCCAAAGCATGAAACTCCTGTACCTATCCCCCTGGAGGGAGACCCTATCACATCCCAAGAAACCCTCCTCAGCTACCTGGTTGTACTACAAGACAATCGGGGGACCGACACTGAAAGCACGCCAGACAGCTGAACCCCAAAGAAAGACAAATTCATTGGAGCTCTCTCTGTCCGTCTCACATCTCTCTGAACAACCGAGAGGAAAAGAGAACAGGTGAGGAGAAAGAGTACCCATACCTGTCCTGCCAGTAAGACCAGCAGGAAAGGTGGATCGTGAGAGGTAATCAACAGAAGGAGATGATTGCCACACTGGGGAAGAAGAGCGCTTGTCCTGTGGCAAAACGCTTTCCTGGGAAGAGCAGAAAGTTCACTTGAACAGTGCCGGGAACCTGATTCGGAAAAGCTGAGCAGGGCCGAGCAAAGTCACACCAAACCGAGCTGATCATGCAAACGCGATCCAGACTGGGTGGTAAGCGGTGAACTGGGAGGCAAGCGGGGCGAGCCGAGCCAAGCCAGTCTCATGAACACGACCAGGGGCCGGGCGAGGGGAGCAGGCCGAGCCAGTCACTCAACACAATCAGAACTGGACAAAGCGGAACTCGTCTGCTGTGAGCTAGGGCTAATTTCCCAAACTCTAAACTCCTTCAAGGCCAAGGCCCCTCAAGAAGAAGGTTTAAAGGGGGAATTCTGTGTCTGCTATCCTGCATGCTCAAACCCAAAGGTTCAAGATATGAGGATGAAACCTGGCCAAGCAACTGAAGCAGCTGGCAGGCAGTATCGAGACACCTAGGCGTCTCAGGACTTTCCCTCGTCCTGTACCTCTCGCCAGGAGAGCGCTCATGATTCATAGAATTCAAGCAACCTACGTGACTCCCAAAAAATCGGGAGAGGCTGCTTTTGGTTTCCTAAGAAATCGAAAAGAGCCAGGCACAGAACCAGTCCTAGACGCAGATTTCTAAGACTGGCAGCGAGGGCACGGCTTCTCAAGTCTGGGCTCTTGCCGCCCCTGAAACACGAGACCCCAAAGGAGAATGCGAATCGGTTCCAGCTGCTTGGGCGGGAAGAGCCAACAAGAGAAAATTACCTCCCAGAAGAGAGACAGTCCCTTAGAAGTCCCAAAGGACTCCTGAAGGGAGCCTCTTCCCTGCTTCTTCTGGTGTTCGAACCGATAGGATTGAGTTGAGACACCAGGCTAGGAACCTGACCGAGCACTGGTAAGCAATCGGGGAGTGCTTGTAGTGCTGGCAGGAAGAGCCGTGACACCCGAGTTCCTCTGCCCTTTCTCTCGCTCTGTTCCTGGAGTACTCTCCAGACCAGATCAGGATACTCGATATTCCACAGAATCTCAAGTGCTTGGAGTGGCTCGCGAACGAGTGTCCAGAGCAGCACCCTTCTTAGAGGTGGAACCTCTAGGACTAGGAATGGAGCGCAAACTGAGGTCTGCGCATCTGCAGCTCCTGAAGCACAAAACCCAGTGGTATGTGGGATCGGTTCCCAAATCCGAAGGTCGGGAAGAGCCAATGAGACACCCACTGCCTCCTCGGAAGGAGGCAGTCCCTAGACACCCAAAAGGACTTCAAGGGGGAAGAAGCAGCCTCCCTTTCCTTTGGCCGGCGGAGGTCTATCCGGTTTCCTGGGACCCCCTTGAATCTTGGGAGATGAAGGGAAGAGGCAGCAGAAGACAAAATCGAAGATAAGCCGAAGAAGGGGGCGGTTACCTCTACAGGGCAACTTCCTTTACCTTCACTCCGACATCTTCTGCAGGATGGTGGACATAAAACATCATAACCTCCAGGGGAGCTAGGCAGGATCACAACGGAAGCAGCCTGGGACATGACCACCAGGAGAAGCAGCAGGTGCAATCAGGAAAGCCGATGCAGGAGCTACAGAAGCGGTTCGGAAGGCAGGAGCTACAGCAACGGCCAGGAACGCCACATAAATGTTACCAGCAGCAAACTGGAATGTTAACATCCGGACAGGCGGGTATTCCTGCATACCTGATGGTGGTTAATGCCTAACCACCTTGTTCAAGAGTTTAACAGCCGTGTCCAGTTTCACCGTAAGTAATTCCTAATGTAAAGGACCAATAGTTTGCATATCATATCGGAACAAATGGCTAGCTGGAGTCTTTTGAAATGGCTGGCTGGGGTCTTCCTGAACATTACTGATGCCTACATTAATTTATGTTAGGAAAGGCAACATTATGAAGTATCCCCTGAAGCTTAACTGCACTTGTTTTATGAATGAATATTTGTTGATTTATTTATTATTGATCATTCCTGTTGTTGCTCCCCAAAATAGCTGTTATAGGCCAATAGCCTAAGCTATATTAGTGTATGGAAACTAAAAGGAGTGGGTTATATAAAAACACAGCATAAAACATGAGATAGCACACGGTGTCCGAAAACATAGGCCTATGGTTCACGTTGACCTGTTTGGCGAGGAAATCAAGTATCATACTACCACCTACATAGGCCTATCTCAGCCTAAGGTTAAGCAACAGGGTAAGCAGATGGGTTGTAAACGATGCCAGTAACAGCCTACACAAACTGAATAATAATAGCCTAGCTACCATTGGCCTGTTGTCCATAAAAGCTACCATCCGCCTATTGCCTTGTCAATAAGAGCTACCATCGGCCTATTGTCACAACTCACCAACAAAATCGGGATTATCCTGCGGTTTTATCTTCTCTTGGACAGCCGACATTTCGAGGAAGGGTTTCCGATAATTGTGCAGACACTGAAGATTCTTTCGTATTGTAGTAGGGCACCCGCCTTGCTGACATAAACAGCTGACTGCCACACTGATCTCTTCTCTGAGGCGTCTTGCCCAGTGATCACTTGTCAAACCTCCAACGCTCGAGTGGAGCCATCATACCACTCCCATTGTACGGGCGTACATCAGTGATGCCGTTAGAATTATGCTGCATGTTAGCAAAGGACTGAAATTTTGAACCCCCCATTTTACAAGCTTCTAAATTAGAGGCCTACTGAATTATTCTGCATGTTATACACTTTGATATTCCACATTAAAATGATGAGTTATGACATCCCTATTTCTTTGCATCTGTAATGCATACGTAATGCACTGTTGTTTATATATATATATATATATATATATATATATATATATATATATATATATATATATATATATATATATATATATATATATATATATATATATATATATATATGTGTATATATATATATATATATATATATATATATATATATATATATATATATATATATATATATATGTGTGTGTGTGTGTGTGTGTGTGTGTGTGTGTGTGTGTGTGTGTGTGTGATTATAGTAATAACACATGATTGACTCATTGACTCATCACACATCACCACAGGATTTCCGACTTTATTTTCAAGCCATTACTGAAGGACTGATACATAGTGGTAGAAATCACAATCGCCCCTCCCCTTTTGACACCTCTCAGGTGTAGATTCGTAGTCTCCAACGGTTTTGTGAGTCTGTACTGTCCCTTGAGTTCCTTTAAGGTATCATTTCTATCTATTCTGCCATCTGGATACCAATATTCTTCTTAAAGCTTTGTTCTCAAATCGACAAGATCGTCTAGAATACTACTGTAGATAATGTCATTTTCATACCATGAGCCATTTTCGGACAGGTATAGATCGCACTAGACTTGTGCTTCAGTTTATTTCTATCCCAACTCTTAATCACTTTAATCACTGTTTGACTTGCCTTTTTTCAGTCTTTCACTATATTTCACCTCAAGGGAACCTGTACTGGTTGTCATTGTACACAAGTATTGGAAAGATCCAACCCCATTAACCCTTTCTCTACATAATGTTATTTCGTCATTTTGTGTATAATCTGTCTTCATTACTTCACTTCTCTTGAAGTTGATTTCCATTTCTCTAGATATATGATACATTCTCTTGAGCAAGCGTCGTAAATCTTGTGGTGTTTTGCTGATAAAAACAGCATCATCTCCATATTCTAAGTGTGTAGTTGCTATTTTTACTGATATTTTAACCTCCTTTACTATCTTCGGCCACTTTTTAAAAATTATTTACTGCAAATTCACTTGACAAGACCCCATCAACATGAACTTTGTATCTATTTCGTTCATGGGTTATTTCAGTTAGCTTCATATTTTTAATGGAACTCCTATAATGACGCCAGACCTTTCATTATTTTGGCCTGAGGACACTGTCAAATATCTTTGCGTAATCAACAAAATCAGTCAATAACATTTTCCGGAATTCTTCAACCCATCGATATCAGATTAGTATTTATTAGTTTTTATAATTTTTGCTCCAGCATTCTCTAGAGGGTATTCTATCACTTCTTTTGTCGCTATTTTCTCCTTAGAGCGTCTAATGTTGTGGAACAACAATTTCGTTGCAATCTTTCCTGTTGGACTCAGCACCACAAGCACAGAATTCTTTTGTTTGTTTTTAGAATTCTTAAGGAAAACAGAAAACTCCCGTTGGCTTGCATTTAATCATTTATTGTTCTTTGTGTCCCACAATGCTTATGCATTTCCACAAAATTAGTATTTGCATGAGTAATACAATAAGGATAGGTAAAGAATAGTTGGCAGCTAGATCAGATGAATAAAATTTAATTATACCCTTTATTATAATAACATGCATTACTTTATTATTCTTTATGCTTTATGATGCTCAAGTATTTAAAAAATCAAATAGGAACATAAGTAAATAAATATTGAGGATGGAAGAACTGGTAGGCGACATATAAGGTGAACAAAGATTACTTGGGAAATTTTTCAGTATATAATCAGTTATTATCACATTGTGCTTCACCTCAAACATGATTTTAGATATCTGATTCCTTGGAATTACTTCAATCTACTGTCAGTATATTTCAGAGAAGAGCTCTGATAACAGGGTAGCTTCCAAGAATGATGCAAGCCAGCAAACGCTCTGGTCATTTGTGAAATACTGCATTCCACTTAGAAGGGCATTTGGTGTGCATATTGCTGAAGAAACGGAATAAATGCTGCTTCCTCTATATGCGAAATTCTACATACCTACCACTTCTTACTCGGCCATAAGAGCAATTGAGCTGTACGCCAGCCTACACATACTGTAGCTCTTTCGTCTTATTGCCAGGCCATCACTTTAAACGTTCAGACATATTTACATGTGTATATTTATGTATAGCAATATACTCACATGTCTGTAGGTCTGTCCTTGTGCGTGTACGTATCTTGTCCCATTTTCTTTGAGATTTTAAACTAGTGCGTATACAGAGAAGCAACAAGAAGATTTTGCAGACTTCTAACAGTAGGTCATATTTTCCAGATATTGTAGGAACTAATCATTCCAAATTTACTCTTCATAAATATATTTATTTCTAAGGTTTTAACATTTCAAGAGGTTTCGTCGAGTAATATTGGTTTTTCATTAAGAGATGCAGATGCCTGCGTAGAATACCAAGGCTTCAGACCATTCTTTTCTACCGACGTGGAAATTTGAGAAACAGAATGGAATGAAGGCTCAAATCACACAGATATTGTTTTACCCCATTTACTTTGTAACAGGTCGGAAGAAATAATAATTTGCTAGAAAACTATTAAAGAGATCAGCCACATAACCATCTGTCCGTCCCGGAAATCTGAATGAAAAGTAGAT